>NW_022589741.1:7305922-7519770 GCF_004348235.1 Phoca vitulina
GGTGTCCGCCCGGGAGCCCCGCGGGAAGCCCTTCCGGGCGGGACTGGGCTGGCGGGATGCGGGCTGTCAGGGCGGCGGGGCCGCCCCGCCCGAGCTCGCAGTGCGCCCGCCGCCCCCCCGCCCCACCACGAGTGGAAACTTGAAACTCCCGCTGGTGCCAGAAAACTCGCCCAGGGCGTTTCCGTCGCCCCCGAGGAGGGACTCCTCTTCCCGGAGGGGATCCAGAACCCATCGGGCGCTGTTACTTGGCTGCTCAGCGGGAGAATCCTGGACCAGGAGACAGAAACGGGCCTATCTTAGAGGAGTTTAGATTTGCCACAGAGGACGTTTAAATGATTGTGGCAGTTTTTACCCAACTAGGAAAACTTGCTTTTTCGGATAGCTCCACCAAAACCTCGATGGTTATGTCCCCAGTCGCAAGTGCAGATTTTTGTTCTTTAGGCAAAGATAGCTGATAATTTTTTATTACCACCGACATTTTTTGGGCAGTTGGAAGGAGTTAATCAAGAAGAAAAAGTTGGAAGTGGGGCCCCCAAAGAGCAGCCAAACCTAAATTATCCTAGAGTTAGAGGTTAGACAGTTGGTCCTAGCCGAACTCCAGGCCGCTCTCTTTGGTCAGCGGCTGGGACTAGACAGACGTCTTCCTAGTCCGTGTTCTGGCGTCCACGCCACGCTCCCATCCTCTCTCCTCGGTGACTTCTGCTGGGATTCAAAGAGCAACACGTGCTATGAGTATATATGAGCCGAAGTGCACAAAACCAGATCAGTCCAGCTCGCCCCGTTTGCAATCTTTGTGTAGTTTACCTTTTATGAACAAACTTGAGATTCAAATAACAAAATCTCAGGAGTGTACTTAACTTTTAGAGAACAGATAATTCATATCCTTCCTGCCTTAGCATTTGTCTTCCCTGAGACAGTAGCTTTTCCAGGAACTGTCTCCCCAGATCACTTTCACCAAGCTCTGAGCTTCAGTGAGTTTCCCCCATTGCCCTCTGCGACCTCTCTGAACAATTAAAAGCCCCAAGAGTTAAACTCAAAGGTCTTTAGATGGCAAATTCCTCAAGGATGAGAATCGGGTGTGTCCTTTTTCTTAACTAAAAGATTATTCCCTGACTTTATCCCCAGGGTGCAAGGATTATCCGGGTAATTGTTCAGCCTTCCACATCAAGTTGCATGCAGAAGATAGTCAAAGTATTACGTAAATTCCTGGATAGTACACTAATCAAGCAAAAGCATGCAGTGTACATACTTAGCAAAAGTTGCTACACTTTTACATACTTTTGCAATGAAAACAAAGGATTAGCTATTGTTCGTCATGTGCCAGGGCACTAGGGTACCAGGCTTTTTACATGAGCATCTCTTTTGATAATTACAACAACCCTGTGTTTGGGGTCAATATTAACATTGACCCTTTTTTTTTTAAATCAGTGAATAAAGAGCCTCAAAGGATTTAAGTAATTTGTAACACAGCCAGGAAGTGGCAGAGCAATGACCAAACCTAGTTATATTTGACTCCAGAGCCTAGATTTTATCCTATACTCTGCAACAGCAAACAAACCAGAAAATGTAACATTTCAGTTGGCTATCATATTAGTAAATATTTAAGTAAAAGATAACATTCAAGGCTGGTGAGATAAAAAGGGTACTCTCAGACATTGTGAGTGGGAGTGTAAACTGAAACAACCTGTTTAGAAAGCAATTTGGCACAGTGATTCAACCTATAAAAATGTTCATCCTCTTGTAACCCATAATCCCATATCTGAGATTCTTTCTGAATGAAATCATCTGAAATAGAGCAAAAGCTTTATTCGTAAACTGTAGATCACAATATTATTTTATAAGATGCAAAAATTAAACATGGAAACGAAATATCTTAAAAGTAGCCATATATGCTCTGTAACATTTTGGGTTAACAACTTTAAATGTTTATGGAATGTGTATAACATCATGGCATATTTTTTTGTAGTATTAGAGGGAGGGAACAAGTTATGAAACTATCCATGCAGTATGATCACATGTATGTTTAAAAGAAACTAACAACAAAGAGGTGCCTGGGTGGCTCACTCAGTTGGGTGTCCAACTCTTGTTTTCTGCTCGGGTCATGATCTCTAGGTTGTTAGGCTCTGCACTCAGTGGGGAGTCTGCTTGAGACTCTGTCTCTCCCTCTGTCCCCCCACCCCCACCCCCACCCCATGCCCCCACACACACACTCTCTCTCTCAAAAAAAAAAAAAAAAAAAAAGTATGAGGTGTTAGAAAAACCGAGAAAGATTGAAACCCAGGGTTGGCTGGTGGTCTTCTATGGGCAATTTTTTTCTTTATTCTATTCTTCAGTTTTTTCTGTCTTTTACAGTGTTAAAAAAATTATTTAAGTTTAGTTTTACTACAATGTGGATCATCAATTACACAAAAGCCCAAAGCCACTGTTTCCTAAGTGTGAGGCTATTCTGTGAAAAATTGTGATGAACTGAGCTGGCAGAACTTTATAGTTAGGGGTCAGGTATCTTCATTGTAAATGTCATCTACACACAGCATTGTTTGGTTTTGTTCCTTACGTCAAATATATGCATCTTTAATGTAATATGAGTGATTTAATTGAACATGTTCTTCTCTGTTTTATTCCAACATTTCAGATTTCACGGGGAAAAGTTCACACGTTTGCTGAAACTATACTTTTTCAGAAAAACAATCTGATGATATTATTAGTAGCTACAAAAAAATTTATATAGCACCTACCTAATATGCATAAAAAAGAAAGACCGGGGCGCCTGCGTGGTACGTCCAACTCTTGGTTTCAGCTCAGGTCATGATCTCAGGGTCGTGAGAGCCTCTCTCTCTCTTTCTCAAATAAATAAATAAATCTTAAAAAAAAAAAAAAGACCAAAATCAATCTATTACTAACTCTTCTATGCTACAATCCGATGGTACTCCATGATAACATATTGACTAATTCTGGATTCTGGAATTCCTATGATAGTTACAAAGCATTTGTCTCACTAGCACATATAAAATTCCTTCTTGAATAAAACTCCTTTTTGCAAGTGTGGTTTGAAAATGGAAGGTTTTCCATCTAAACATTCAGTTCCAGGCCCCTTGCTAGTTTGAGTAAGACTAGGCTCCTGCCCTCTGGATTCAGTAATGAGAAAGGCAAACAAACAGTTGTGAAATTTGAGCTGTAATAAAGATAGACACATAGTGTCAAGTGAGACAGAAAAGAAGGGCTGTTAACTTTGCCTAGAGAAGAGAAAGCCCCTGGGCGGGGGGTGGGGGGGGGGTGGTGGTGGTGTAGAAGGGTGAGTAGAGGGTTCCCTAAGAGGGGAAAAGGGGAAAGGCAATCAACTTTGAAGACTGAGTAGCAAGATAGGGTTGATGTTGAGATAAGGATGTTTATAACCAGAAAGGTAAGTTGAGATCTGTTTGGGAAGATCAGAATTTGCCCTTCATCCTTAAGGAAGTAGGAATCCATATAAGGTAGTAAGAAGGGGGATAATGTGATCCCCTTGTGTTAGTAAAGTAACTGGCAGCCACGTGGATTACTTGAGAGAGTGGTTCCGTGACACAGTGATCGGTAAGATCACCAGGGACAACTCAAGACAGTTTTGCTGTAGAAGTCCAGGTCAGAGAGGATGAAGGACTGACCCTGGGAGGTTTTGAAGATGAAGAGGAGGAAATAGAATCTTCTAAAATTTTTGGAGATCGGCTTCAAGGAGTAAGAGAAAGGGAGAAGTGAAAATGATTTCAGGTTTCCAATGGGTACCATTAAGATAAATAGGGAGTATAAAAGAAGTAAAAGGGAGAGGTCAAGATAATTAGGCAAGTTACAGAGATGCTGATTTGAAGTGTCTATGGGTAATCTAGGAACAAGTGTATATTCAGTAACTGGAAATAAGAACTATGGCGAATGAGACATCCAATAAATTCTCATTGACTCAATGAACATCAGTAACATGCTTAAAACAGGCCTTTTATTTCCAACTGTGTCTGGAAAATATAGTTCTGCTCAACTCAAGGATTTGAATATTAAAGATTATATATTAAATTAATCTAAAGCATCATTATATACTAAAGTGTTTTTCCATGAAAAAATTTTATTCACTATTTTTAAAAAGCTATGAAGATGTAAAATCACAACTATTTTAAAGACCTATACACAGAAATGCAAAAGAGAATTTTCTATTATGAACTGGGATATTTCATTCCCGATTCCCACTATCTTGCCTATTTAAGTACATATTCACAGTGTGCTCACCAATATAATGGCCCTCAGTAAAAACAAAGTAAATAAAACTACCTTATCATCTGCTTTGTATGCCTAGTAGGCCATACAAATTTAATTGCTGATATAAGCTATAAAATTTCAGTACAGTCAACAGAGGTTTGATGGGTAACGTACCTAAAGGAAGACTCAAGAAACCGCAGGTCTGCTCCAGCCTTTATTCTCTCCCTATCAAAGATCAAATTACATAAGTACATAATTCATAATGTGTTTGCAGATATGAGCATATTAATCTTCAACGAAGACAAGGTAAAAGTTATTACTTAATCCTCTCTGCTTATATAATAAAAAGCCAGTTTAGTTTGTGATAAAAGGCAATAGAGTTTCAGAGGTAAGCAACAAACAGAGTGGAAAGAGTCTAAATGAGGGAGTCCATAACCTTGGCTTCATTCCCAATTCCTACAAACAAGTTGCTAAGTGACCTTGGAAGATCCGATAGACTGTTTGGTAACTTACTTGCAAAGAGTGTTAAACAAAGGAGAATGTGACACCCATTTGCCTTTCCAAGAGCTTGTCCGAAGACACCAAGGATTTTCAGGACTGGAAGAAGATCTCAAAGAGCATTGACTCGCCTCTCCAGTAGTATTGGGAAACGGCTACCCCATCAAAAGTGGCTTCTTCCCACTAACTGTGTGAGAGCTCCAGGAAAAAAATATTTTTTAAAAAAAATTTGTATCGACTCCCAGTTTTCTCATCTATTAAGTAGGGAGCTGGATTAGACTGACCTTCTCTACACTTTACTCAAGCTCCAAAATTCTCTGACTCTGATTCACCCATAAAATATTCAATTCCCATATATAACATGTAATTTCTAGAATTTATTCTGTATCTTATGACCCATGCAGAAAGTACTTGTGTACAGAGAATCACTTCATAGTGTTTCATAATTTTTGACCCAAATATCCATTAGTTTATGACTCAATAAGCTTTGTACATTATTAGACTGTCCTTGTCTCATGACAGAGATATAAATAAATAAATGAATAAATAAATATTCACCCTTTAGAACTCTAGCACTGAGTATTCTAGACAGCTGTTTTCTAGTTTATAACACATTAGTTGTATTTTAATTTAGTTGAATGTACACCGCAGTCATTATTTACTATGGAGGAAAGGTGCCCAGCCCTATGTCAAGGGTCCAGCGTAGAAGACTTGAACTTTTCCGTGGTGGCTCTAAAATCCATCCGCATAGTATCTCATACTCCTCCCTGAAGAGGTGGGACCTAGTTCCCCTCCTCCATGAGTGTGGGCTGGATGTAGCAACTTGGTTCTAACAAACAGAAAAGTGGAATTGATGGTATGTGACTTCTGAGACAAGATCCTAAAAGGCACCAGCTTCCTCCTCATTGGCTCTCTCTGGGATCACTTGCTTTGGGGCAAGGCAGGGGCCTCATCCCCAGGACACTCAAGCAGTCTCTGGAGATGCCCACGTGGTAAGACCCAGAGGCCTCCTACCAAGAGCCGGTGAGGACCCAAGGCCTTCCTCTAACAGCTGTTGTGAGTAAGCCAATGCGGAAGCCAGTGAACCTTCCAGCCCCAGGCAAGGGGTCAGGTGACTGCAGCCCCTGCCAAGAACCTGAATGCCACCCCTTGAGACCCCCCCCCCCCATGCCAGAACCACCCAGCTCAGCTTCTCCTGACTCCTTGACCCACAGAAATTATGAGATGATAAATGTTTTTTTAAGTCACTAAGATTTGGGTCATTTTTTTTATGTAACAATAGATAACCAAAGCATTGACCTGTAAGGATTTCCACTTGAGCTGAGGCACTCTTTCTTTTCAAAAAATGACTCAATTCTAGAATACAATCATACAATTTTAAACCTCGATAGGACTTCAAAGAAGAGTCTGCCTCTTATTTTGCAAAAGCAGAAATGAGGATCTGCTGAGTTCGTCTTGCTCAAATCTGATGTGCTTCCATTATTCCTGATCTCAACCAGAAATGCAGGAGCCATCCTTAACACTTGCTCTCCTTCACCTCCTTCATACCCAACCTATTGCTTAATCCTATTGCTCTTACCTCCTCTTGCCTTGATCTAATTTTTCCTATCTCTACCACTCCCAACCAGATCACGCAATGGTTATCTCTTCTGGACCAGCAATAGCCTTCTAACTGGTCTTCTCATGTCAGCTCACGTGCCCCCTACAATTATTTCTCAATATTGAATCCAGAGTTAATTTGTTGAAATGTAATTATGATTATCTCACATCTCCTTCCCATCTCCTCCCCGCCCCAGACCCATTTGTTGACCTCCTATTATTATTGGTCATGGTTTGCATTTATTCTCCAAGCTCAAGCCATTCTGACCATGTATAATTCCTAGAATATGCCAGTCCCTTCCGGGCCACTAGGACTTTGCATATACAGTTCCCTCTGCCCCATTGATCTAGTTGACACCTGATCATCCTTCAGACCTCGGTCACAGTCAAGCCTGCCTGGACCACCTGCTACCGGGCACAGCTCCATGTCACTCGTCCTGGTGGGACTTCAGAGCACTTGTATTGTTTGTTAATTCATAGATTTTTTTTAAATTGATGTCTGTCCTCTCTATTAGACTACAAGTCTATAAATGTAGATACAGTGTCAACTTCTTTTCATTCTTGTGCCTTAGTACTTACCAAGGTGTCCAGAGCATTATATAGTGTTCAATAAATATTTGCTGAGTGAATGACTGAAATGACCCAAGAAGTTAGTGTGAGACTAAAATCTAGGTTTCCTGACTCCAAATTTCATGTTAATTACAACGTGCTGCTCTCAATTT
Source organism: Phoca vitulina (assembly GCF_004348235.1). Lineage (NCBI taxonomy): Eukaryota > Metazoa > Chordata > Mammalia > Carnivora > Phocidae > Phoca > Phoca vitulina. The sequence continues at coordinate 7,312,960 of NW_022589741.1, forward strand.
GGGGCACTCAAGTCTGAGTCCCAACACAATGCCATTTATTAAGTGCAAAGAAAATCGCTGATACTTTTCAAGTATTGTTTCTGGCAACACTAATGGTAAATAATATCTAGGCATGGTTACTGTATTAAAATGACTAAGTCCTCATGCAGCCTTGTTTACTTTGTGACTTTGCCACTTATTTCCTGAAATACATCTGTGATGGTTAATTTTATGTGTCAGTTTGATTGGTTTAAAGGATACCCAGATAACCGGTTAAAAAAAATATTTTGGGGGTTATGTCTGTGAAGGTGTTTCTGGAAGAGGTTAACGTTTGGTGCAGTGTACTGAGTGAAGAGATCTGCCTTCACCAGTGTGGGTGGGTATAAAACAATCTCTCAGGGGTCCAAATGGAACAAAAAGGTGAAGGAAGGGCTCCTTCTCTTTCTTTTTGAGTTGGAGCGTCCATCTTCTCTCATTCTTGCCCTTCCGAGCCCCTGCTTCCCAGGCCTTCAGACTCCAGGACTTAGGCCAGTAGCCCCTTCGTTCAGGCCTCTGACCTCAGGCTGGGAGATACACCACTGCACCCTGAGTCTCAGGCCTTCAGACTCAGACTGAATCATACCGCTGGCTTTCCTGGCTCTCCAGCTGGCACACAGCAGATCATGGGACTCCTTGGCCTCCGTAACCGCATGAGCCAATTCCAATACTAAATCTTCTCAAATATTTATCTGCTGGTTCTGTTTTCTCTGGAGAGCCCCGACTGGGTACAACCACCATTACTCGAAACAATCCAAAAGCCACTTTCACTGTCAGTTCCTTTTACACAACATTGAGAGCTAATGAGTTAGTTACTGAAGTCCATCCTCATCCCTGCTGGGCAGCCCATGGCCTGCCAGGTCTCACTCGTGGATCAGAGCTCTCTAGAAGCCTCACCCAGAGGCGTGAGCAAGGCTTCAGTAGGCTTGTGGACGGGAGCTTCTAGACACTCCAGGAAAAGAAAAGAAAAAAAAAAAAAAGTAGTAATTGGATGTATGAATGCTTTTTTACTTAAGAAGATAATATGTCCTATGTAATGATTACAGAAAAGTTGGAGAGACGGTCTGAATCCGAATTGGCTGTTACGGGGAAATCCCTAGCTGTTACTGGTAACTATGTGTGAAGAAAGGGGGGAGGGGGCAAATGCAGGCCCTTTGCAAATCCACTTGGGTCCTGGATTTTGTCCAATTATTAATCTTGGGAGTACTTTCCAAATAGGGCTGTGCCTCTATTCCCGTCCTCAGAATTCCTTCTTTGGGCATTGCGATCTGATTCGAAAAGAGGGTGACCAGTGTGGTCCTGACGCATTGAGGTGGTGACCAGCCGCTGCTCTGACCTATCTCAGCTCTCTGTGAGACACGGTGCTTCCAGGTGCATGTGCTGGATGCTAGGGTACGTTCTTCAGGGGAAAAAAAAAATAAAAGAATGACTTTCCCAACTAGTGAAGGACCTTTTGGCCCAAAGGTATGCTATAAACTACTTTGGAGTTTGAAAGGTGTTTTTCTCTTCTTCCTCTGGCAGTGACTTTGAAGGGTGGCTCGATGCTGAGGCTAGCCAGCAGAAGCTCATGGAAACATAATGGACTCCACTGAGGGTACTCTGCAGCCAACCGAGGTTTGTAAACAGGTTTCCATTGGAACATATACTGGGGTTTCAACTTGAGATGACAAAAACGTGCACCCTTTTTGACCGATTGAAATTCATTCATTTATTTAACTGTCAATCACTGACCCAACACTCATTGAGCATTGACTATCTTGTAGGCTCAGTTCTAAGTTCTGGGAATATAAGATTAGCAAGACTATTCCTCCCCCAGGAAACTCAGTCTACTGGGAAGCACAATGTCACAAACAAAAAATTACAAAATCATTTGACAGGTGCTCTAACTAAGCCTTCTCTCCTGAGCTCCAGTCTCATCTATTCATTTCTTACTTAGCATCTCTACTTGGTGCCCAGGGATACCTCAAATTTAACATGCCCAGGACCGAACTCATCATCTTCTCTACCTTCTCTACTAAACCTCCTCCTTCCTCCTTCCTTCCCTTCTCCTTCATGTGTGTTCCATCTCATTGTGAAACCATCTCCTAGCCAGACCTCAATCCTAGAAAACTGAAAATAATTCTGAACCCATTCAGCCCCCGCTTTCCATCAGTCATCAAGTCCTGCAAATATTATCTCTTAAAGAGGAGCCCCTGGGTGGCTTAGTCGGTTCAGCATCTGCCTTTGGGTCGGGTCATGATCCCAGCATCCTGGGATCAAGTCCTGCATGAGGTTTCCTGCTCATCGGGGAGCCTGCTTCTCCCTCTCCCTCTCCTGCTCCCTCTGCTTGTGCTCTCTCTCTCTCTCTCTCAAATAAATAAATAAAATCTTAAAAAAAAAAAAAAAAAGGGTCCTACGGCCCACCCCCTCCTCCCTAACTCTGCCACTGTCTTAATCCAGGATGCTGGTAAACTTCCCATCTGGAATCCCAGGCCAGTGTTCTGACCCTCTCAAACATATCCTTCACAGAGTGTGATTGCCTGGGTTTTCTAATTGGAGAGCCTAGCACAGAGCCTGACCCACAGTAAATAACTACTGTAATTAACACCAAGCATTAATGTAGATGAGAAGCACAGACAGGTCAGCTTTCTGAATGGAGAGTGTTTTGTTTGTTTTATGCTAGTCTGGAATGTCAGTATTCTGTTATCTCAAAGGTGACCAGGTCACTGGACATCTGGCTCACAAACCCTAAATTTAGAAGAGATGATACAATGTAATGGTAAAAACACTGAAGTCTGGATCCAGTCCTGCCATGTAATGCATCTGAAATAACATCTGATGCTGTTTTTTCTTCCTTTCCTTTCATTTCATTCATATGGAATGCCAATTTTCTACTTGAACAGTTAGGATTCAGTTTAGCAGACAGTGACAGAAAACCTCACATAATAGTCCTTTAAAAAGATAGAAACTTTTCTTTCTCAAAATGATATCCACATAGGCAGTCTAGAGCTGGTGTTGTGCCTGCCCATTCACCAGGGACCCCAGCTCCTGTAGTCTTTGTGCTCTGCCATCTTCAACATATGGCTTCTACTTCATGGCCAAAAGGGCTGCCCCAGCTCCAGCCATCATGGTCACATCAAAGGAAAGACGGGTAAAAAAAAGAAAAGAGCATATCCATTTTTAGGGGCACCTGGGTGGCTCGTTGGTTAGGTGTCTGACTTCTGCTCAGGTCATGATCTCGGGGTCCTGGGATCGAGCCCTGCACTGGGTTCCACGCTCAGCGGGGAGTCTGCTTCTCCCTCTCTCTCTGCCCCTCCCCCTGCTCATGCTCTCTCAAACAAAATCTTAGGAAAAAAAAAAAAAAGAGAGAAAGAGAAAGAGAAGGGCATCTCCATTCTTTTAAGGACCCTTCCCACAATAGGGAAACCCCAGCAAGGGAGTCAGTGGGCAAATGGCACAGGCACGAGGGCGTCACCATCCCGTGGCGTCTGCATGAAGTCCGAGGTGTGCAGAGCTGGTCCTGCAGCAGCAGCGGGGCGCACACAAGAGGCCGAAGTCTGAGACAGGAGGCTGAATGATCTCGAGTGTCACCTAAGAGACGTCTGATGCCACACACATCTCGCAGTCCCCACCACACTCCACCGAGCTTGGGTGAGCCTGTCGCCGACAAAGCCAGTGTGCCCGGGGGCATCAGTGCCTGATACCGGGACACTTGCACAGCTGAGTTAGCAGCAGCAACACCTGCTCCAGGCCAGCTGAGCTGCTAAGAGCGTCACTGTCACTGAACCCTTCCAACAAACGTGGCCGGAAGGGAGTATTTCTTCTTCTTCTTTTTGTTTTTGTTTTATGTGTGAGGACACAAACGGAAATGTGAACAGGACTGGTAATCCGGGAGGTCAGGATTTCCACTCGGGAAATCACCCAGGGCTTACACGCCGCTCTGCTGCAGGGCATGAATAATGAGAAAGTTGTAAAAGCAGGGTGGGATTTTAAAAAGATACTTCTGGGAAAGTAAACTTCATGATCTTAAAGAACATGTCAGTATCTGATGGAAAAACCTAATGATTTTTTCTTCTCCACTGTAGAGTTCCACCCATCATTCCTGCCCGGAAATGCGCAGTGCCTTTGGTGGCCAGGTTCTCCTGCAAGGGCAGAGGCCTGGGGACATGTCTCTTTGCCAGGCTGGCTCCTTTATTCATCCTTTCCTCCCAGAGGATCCAAGTGTGACCCTAGCTTTCTTCTAGCATCGCCCCGCATTCCCCAGCTGAGCTTTCTTCTCTCTTTGGCCCTGAAAACAGTGTCATTGTTTCTCTCCGCCTTCTTCCTCTCTGTGCCAGAAAATGACTCTGAGTGTTTCTGAGGAATTTTACAGCTTTCAAAAGAAGAAAAGCATATAAGGGGTTGAAATAACATCATAGAGAAATTTCAAACTTAGAAGCAGCCTAAAGAGCTTGATCGTAAACCACTTACTCATTTTTCCTGGGAATGCAAATATAACTAGGTCAGACTGTCTAAGGTTCCTTCTTTCTCTGGCCCATCATTTTGGTAAACACTGGATCCAGACAATCCAGTTCCTTGATCGCTCATTTACTCACAGGGCTGGAGCCTCTGAGATCTGCTTCCTTTGATGGGGAAGGCATCATTCTTCCCACTTCACCCGATCTCCTCGGGAAGTCTGCATGGGGAAAAGTACAGATACTGACGAGGAGGCTTGACAAAGGCTCAAGTATGTTTTAAATTTCAAAGAAAACTCAGACTGCTCATCTTTAGAGTGGTCACGTCATTCTTCACACCGAAAGCCACGTCAGGCTGTTGTGACAGTAACATCCCCATCCAAGGTGTCTTTCCCTGGTGGTGTTTTACTCTTCACCTGTTTTGACTCCGAGGTAACATTTAGCAAACAGCCAGGCACCGGGCGTAAGACATTTGCACGTAGCCTTTCCATACCACTTCTCATCATCTCAACACATTTTTATAACATCCTGCAATATCTAATGAATATGCATTATTTACCTTTAAATCACAGTTTAGATCATTCGTCTGAGGAGGCTCCTGTAGACCTCACTCATAGCATATTTATCCACTCTTTGGCTTCAAATAGTACAACTTTTTGTCTGCTTCTTTACCATTTTTCTTCTTGAAGACCCCCACCGAAAGCTGATCTAACATTGACCTCTGGATGTTGGCCCTGCCCGAATTATCTTGAGGGCCAAGGGCCCTAATGCATCACAGGCTATCTGAGGCTAGACCATTCATTGGTGCTAGACCAGCAGGAGCACATCAAGCATTTGGGTAAAGGTCAGCATCATCAAAGACCAGAAGACTCAGCATCTTGTAGAATTCACGAAAATGAAAAGACCCTAGCACTTGACCTGTGTCTTAGTTTTGTCCCTCATACAACACAATTAAAAAACAGGGCATCTATTTTTTAGATTTATCTAAAAATAGATTCATCTAAAAATCTATTTACAGGGCACCTGGGTGGCTCAGTCGGTGAAGTGTCTGCCTTCGGCTCCAGTCGTGATCCCGGGGTCCTGGGATCGAGTCCCACATCGGGCTCCCTGCTCAGTGGGGACCCTGCTTCTCCTTCTCCCTCTGCCGCTCCCCCTGCTTGTGCTCTCTCTCTCTCTAATAAATAAAATATTTAAAACAAATAAAAATCTATTTACAACAGGGATCTAAACAGGCTGTAGATCCTAGAATGACTGTTCACTGTTTTAACTATTCATAGTATATAAAATTATACTTGATATTTTTTTATTTTATTTTTTTTTTAAGATTTTATTTATTTATTTGACAGAGAGAGACACAGCGAGAGAGGGAACACAAGCAGGGGGAGTGGGAGAGGGAGAAGCAGGCTTCCCGCTGAGCAGGGAGCCCGATGTGGGGCTCGATCCCAGGACCCCGGGATCATGACCTGAGCCGAAGGCAGACGCTTAACGACTGAGTCACCCAGGCTCCCCTTGATATTTTTTTAAAGATTTTTTTAAATTTATTTGACAGAGAGAGAGACACCAGAGAGGGAACACAAGCAGGGGGAGTGGGAGAGGGAGAAGCAGGCTTCCCGCCGAGCAGGGAGCCCGACGTGGGGCTTGATCCCAGGACCCTGGGATCATGACCTGAGCCGAAGGCAGACGCTTAATGACTGAGCCACCCAGGCACCCCTATACTTGATATTTGTAGCTAAGTAATTGTCACTTCTTACTGGGTGACAATTTCTACTAGAGACCTATAATTAAGTGAAAAAGAAATAAGCCAAACACATTACATGAAAAAGAAAGAAGTCACCATTTCACACATTGTGCCTTAAAAATCTTACAGCCTGGGTGGCTCAGTCAATTGAGCTTTAGACCCTTGATGTCAGCTCAGGTCTTGATCTTAGGGTCGTGAGTTAGAGCCCCATGCTGGGCTCCACACTGGGTGTGGAGACTCCTTAAAAAAAAAAATCTTACAAAATTTTTATGTGTTCATGTATCAGGATCAAAGACTATTTATAGCAGGTAATTTGTATATTAGCATTAAGAAAAATTGTGAGATTGACAAGAATTGTAATGCAGTGTTAATGAATGTTAATGACTACTCAGAGTATCTCATAAAAGTAATGCGTTGGTTTTTATTTTTTTGAAAAGCTGACTCATATCTTTTAAGAAGGATGTCATATCAAAATAATAATTTCCTTCAAGGAATTTCCTTGTTTCCTTAACAATGAGGGGGGAAAATGGTGTTAAAATGTAGAAGCTCTGTAAGGTTCAACACTTTGGAGGATATAGTAAGATATGCTCTCTTATATACTTTTATATATTTCCAGTGGAGATGTAAGTTGGTACAATGTTGCTGAAAAACAGTTTGACACCATGTCAGGAGTCCTCAATATATTCTTACTCTTTGGTCATTAATCCATTTCTAAGAGTTTATACTAAAAAATAAGGAAAGGGTTTAACACACACACATACAGAGATCTTTAACACGGCATAATATATACTACTGCAAACCTGGGGACAACCTAAATGTCCCCAAACAAGGAAAGTTAAAATTATGGCATGCATATCCATTACAAGGTAATGTTTATTATACAATAGAAAAAATTTCATTTTTGACAATTATAAGTAAAAATGCTTATAATGTAATGCTACAACCAGGATACAGAACATGACATGCAATTTAATCCCGATTAAAAAAAATTATTGTTTATATATATGCATAAAAAGTCTGAAAACAACAATAGCAGCTGCTACTCCTAAGTGGTAAGAAATAATAGTTAAAAAATATTTTCCACATTTTCTGAAGTAACTTTTAATGATAAAATATCATTAAACCACATTTTGACCCCTTAAATATATTTTTAACTTAACAATACAACTATCATTTAAATACTGTAAATATAAAATTTTGAAATGTTGGGTGAAGCTATGCTAACATCACATAATTCATAAGCAAACTGGGAAGAATAAAAAGAACAGAGTTCAATAAAGCATTTTCTTTTGCTTTGTTGAGCTATAATTTCCATATGATAAACTGCATATATTTAAAGTATAAAATGTGATGAGTTTTGACATATTTACACTCTCATGAAACCATCACCACAATGTGGATAAGGTGTGTTAATACTATCATCCCAAAATGTTTCTCTGTGCCTTTTTATAATCTATTCCTCCCTTCCCCCAACTGAGGTTCAGGCAACCACTGAAGATTTTGTTGCTATATATTAGTTTGCATTTCCTAGAATTTTATATAAATGAACTCATTCAGCATATACTCTTTTTCTTTTTTTTTTGGCCATGCTTTCTTCACCTTAGAATAATTACTTTGAGATTCATTCATGCTGTTACATGTATGAATAGTTTCCTTTTGAAGGCTGAATAGTATTTCCTGTATGAACATATCAAAATTTGTTTATCCATTCATTGTTGATGGATATTCGAGTTGTTTCCAGTTTTTGGCTATTACAGATAAAGCTGCCATGAACATTTATACATAAATCTTTGTGTAGAATGTACTTTCATTTCTGAGTAAATGCCCAGGAATGGAATGGTTGGGTCAAATTATAGGTATAGCTAATGAAGAAACTGCCAAACAGGTTTTCACAGTGATTGAACCCCTTCACACTTCCATCAGCAGCATGTGAGAATTCCAGTTGCTTCCCATTCTCACCAACACTTGATCTTGTCAGTCTTTTTATTTTTTTTTAAAGATTTTATTTATTTGTTTGACAGAGAGAGAGAGCACAAGTAGGCAGAGCGGCAGACAGAGGGAGAGGGAGAAGCAGGCTCCCCACCGAGCAGAGAGCCCAACATGGGGCTCGATCCCAGGACCCTGGGATCATGACCTAAGCCAAAGGCAGATACATAACCAACTCAGCCACCCAGGCGCCCCGTCAGTCTTTTTAAGTGTTGCCACTCTAGTGGTTGTGTAGTGTTATCTCATTACAACCTTAATTTGTATTTCTTTAATGGCTCATGATGACCTTTTCATGTATGGTCATATATCTTCTTTGCTAAAGTGTCTGTTCAAGGGCGCCTGGGTGGCTCAGATGGTTAAGCATCTGCCTTCGGCTCAGATCATAATCCCAGGGTCCTGGGATTGAGTCCCCCATCAGGCTCCCTGCTTGGAAGGGGGCCTGCTTCTTCCTCTCCCTCTGCTGCTCCCCCTGCTTGTGCTCTTTCACTCCCTCTGTCAAATAAATAAATAAAATCTTAAAAAAAAAATAAAATAAAAATAAAGTGTTCAATTATTTTGCCCATTTTGTAAGGGTTATCTTCTGATTAGTTTATAAGAGACGTTTTTATATTCCAGATAAGGTACTTTGTATGATAAAGGTTTTATGAAGATTTTCTTCCAGTTTGCGGCTTGCTGTTTCATTTTCGTGGCAGTCTTTTAAAGAACAAAAGCTTTTTATTTTGACGAAGTACAACTTACTAATTTGCTTTCTTTTTCACTTTGTGCTTCTTGTGTTGTTTTTAAGAGTTCTTCAACAAACCAAAGGTCATTAAGATTTTCTCTTCTAGTTTCTTCTAGAACTATAATAACTTTAATTTTACACTTAGGTCTATAATACAGTTCAAGTTAATTTTTGCATATGATATGAAGTAGGTTTGAGGTTCATTTTTGAGGGGTATGGTTATCCAATTTTTCCAGTACTATTTATTAAAAAGATTTTCCTTTCTTCACTGAATTACCTTGGTACTTTTGTGGAAAACCAGTTGAACTTATTTCTGGACACTCTCTTCCTAAATGTCTATTTTATGCCAATTCTACACAACTTTGATTACTGAAGATTTATAGTAATTTGGAAACCAAATGGTGTATATCCATCAACTTTATTCCTTGTCTTGATTATTCCAGGTACTTTGCATTATTATATGAACTTTAGAATCAGTTTATGAATTACTGCAGAAGAAAAGAATCCTGATTTTGATTGGGATTTCACTGAATTTAAAGATCAATTTCAGAAGAATTGATATTTTAACAATACTGATTCTTCTACTTTATGAAAACACTTCATGTCTCCAACAATTTAAGTCTCCCCTAATCTCAGCAATGTGTTATAGTTTTTGATGTATAGGGGTTTTAACATGTTTGGTCAGATTTATCCCTAAATGTTTAATATTTTTGGTGCTTTATAAAAGGCACTGATTTTTTAAATTTCAAGTTGAGATTGTTCTTCACTAGTATATAGAAATATACTTGACTTTCACATATTAATCTCATATCCTGTAACATTGTTACACTCAATTATTAATTATAGCACTTTTTCTTGTGATTCCATAGTATTTTCTATAGGTGATCATATGTTGCCTGCAAATAAAAATAGCCTTACTTCTTCTTTTTTTGATCTGTGTGCCTTTTATTTCTTTTTCCTGCTTTATTGCACAGCCTAAGATCTCCAGTACCATCTTAAATAGAAGTAGTCAGAACATATATTCTTGCTTCATTCCCAACGTTAAGGGAAAAGCATTCAGTCTTCACTATTAAGTATGATGTTAGCTGTAGGCTGTCCTTTATGAGATTGAGGGAGTTCCTTTCTATTTGTATTTTGCTGAGAGTTTTGTTAGGGATGTTGGATTTTTAAACATTTTGAGCATTATTTGAAGTTTGAGCAATTAAAGGGGCGTCTGGCTGGCTCAGTCAGGGGAGCATGTGGCTTTTGATCTCAGGGTCCTGAGTTCAAGCCCCGCATTGGGCATAGAGCCTACTTAAATAAACAAACTAACAACTAAATAAACAAACAAAGTTTGAGCAACTACTTTAATATAACCTCAAATTTTGTACCAAATACATATAAGAGTAAGTCATGTCTTAATGTTTGGAAATTTGTTTTTAAAGATTTTATTGATTTATTTGTGAGAGAGAGAGACTGAGCAAGCAGGGGGAGTGGCAGAGGGAGAAGCAGGCTCCCTGCTGAGCAAGGAGCCCAATATGGGACTGGGATCGTGACCTGAGCCCAAGGCAGACGCTTAACTGACTGAGCCACCCGGGCATCCATTTTTTATAAATTTTCAATGGATTTATAGTATCTTCAACTAGTAAAAACGAATTTTCTCACTAATATTAAAAAACAAATTCTCAGCTTTGTGGCACAAATTCTCAAATTTGTGGCAGCTTCAATAATAAATAGAACCTTAAGTGATCTGAGATTGAGGACTATTTTCTTCCCACAACAAACAATTAAAATTTTAGCTTGGATATATTGTGACAACAAGGGAAGTTAATTAGGCAGCAATTATTGCAACGTGCTAATAAATACAGATACTTGGTTTCAAAGACATATGCGTGTGACCCTGAGGTTATGTATGGCTGTGTGGGTAACAGTGCTAGCTCGGCTCCGCACTCCTCTGAGTGGAGACCAACCTGCCATGTAGGCATCGTGGCTCTCTTATTTATTGTGATGATTGTGATGGGGCATCCTAAGGCACATACTTCGAGGGACTTGTACTAAGTAAGGTAAATTCAACCTTGATGTAGACCAATGAAGTCAAAAGAACCATTGAGAATAAAATTCCCCAAACACCCAGAATCAAAAAGCTGATACCAAAGGCCCATTGTTTCTTATCATAGGTGCATAATGTACCATGATAGGATCATAACTTCTAGGCAGATTGTCAGGAAATCCTCTTAAAAAAAAAAAAAAAGTAAGGAAGAAAAGAGCCACACCTAGTTTACTATTATTTGAAAAACTCCATTGGTTTGTGTGATAAACCCTAAAATATACTGATTATACACCTGGCTAGGAGCCAAGCCATTCTTCTGTGAACTCTGAGATAGTGGACCTTCATTGTTCTGTTTGTTATCATTGCCAATTCCTGTCAGACTGGTCTTCAGCAGTTACGTGGGCTTCCGCCATTTATCAAGTCTGAGGCTTAAAAGTCTCTCTCCACTTGTCCAAAACAACAATTCATTTGTTTGGTAAACATACATTTGATAAAACCTGCAAGGTTCACCTGTAATTGGTAAGCCTCCGCTATTTGTAAATAGAGGAAAATGTTACAATTTTCCCTCAGGCAGTATGGTTCTACATAATAGTAAAATAGTTAAGATCAGCTACATTTATCTTTAGGAGAGACATCTCCTCCCTTCTTTAATTTGGCAATGAATCATTTTAGATTTCACTAAAATACGAATCTTCTATTATTTAAAGGAAGTCATGTTTAGTAAAACGTAAGGTAACAGTCCAGCACACAGAGTTGGTGACTGTGTTACAAAATTATAGAACCTTAAAGCAAAAGGGGACCTGATTTCACGTAGGAATAAGTTCTTGCCAAAGTCCTACGCCAGCTTCTGTCTTCTAGAGGTAAAGATGGCACTGTGTCCTGTGGGCTTTGGACTGTTTAACTTCTGCACTACCAGGCTCAGGAAAGTTCTTTTGCCAAAATTTCTTTTTGCATTTTAATCACAAAACTCTCCAGTTCTGCCCTTTTTAGGAATAGGAACGATTTTCTCCAAAACTGCATCTTTACAATCTCTAAATGTGGATTTACGAAATAACGATAACACCAGCTCGGAGATTATCCCATATATACTTGTGTGTTTCCTTTAGATTCGGACACATAAATCTACATTACAAACTAGACTGCAAAGGAGAACAGTGAAAATAGGAAGACAAATAAAGTTTGCATTCAGTTTCTGAATTCACTTTGGAAAGCTATTCTGAAAAGTGAGCACAGAAATGAAAAGTAACGAAGGGAAAGACAGGAAGTAGGAATGTAAATATTTACATATTAGTCACAGAAAACAGTAATAAATTTTTGTTAATGTTATACTTTACTTGCTTAGATTCTGCAGAAGAGGTTAAGGGAAGACAATACATAAAATCTTAATGCAAAGGAAGAAAATGTATTTTTTTCTAAAGCGAGGAATAGACTTCTAAAATGTCCCTTAAACTCTGGCAATTTGAGAGTTGTGCAAGTGGCCGTGTGTCCCTTAGAGTATCCGGGCACTCTCCGTCTGTGAGAACTTTCTCTGGCTTCCTCCAAGCTCTTAAAACACCCCAGGAGGTCACAGCAATATTTGTCCGTGAGTTCCATGGCTCATCTCTGGAGCTGAGTCCTGATGTTCTCCTCAAGGCTGTCCTGTCCAAGACCTCGCTCCCTGGGGAGGAGGACAAGGAAAGCGCAGGGCCGAAACGGGGACTGGGATCACGTGAGAGGGTCTGGTTACGAGGCCACGTTAACAGCCTGAGCAACTGTGGGCGCCGCTTTTGAACTTAGCCACTGTCCCCGGATGGGTGCCCACGGACGGGTCACCCACCTTCCCATGCCTCCAGATACCCTGCCGTGGAACGTGAGGGATGAACCTTATTGTGGTGACCATTTCACAATATATACATGTATCAAATTATCATGTTGTACACTTTAACCTTACACAGATGTGATACGGCAATCGTATCCCAACAAAGTCGGAACAAAATAAATAAAGGCACTGAAGACTATTTATTTCGGGGGCTGTTCTCAGATATGACGACAGGATTTCCTGTGAGAGAAGACAGATGCTTTTCTTTAGAATAATAAACATTCCACAATTCCATAGAGGCCATCCTTTGTTTGTTTCTCCTGCCCGGACAATGGGAAGTCACAGGCCTCAGGCCCAAGGCCACGGTGCAGGCACAACTTCCAGGGAAAGCGCAAAGGAAAGGTAGAAATCCCTAGGAAGGAAGGTCGAGCGTGCCCTGTAGCCCAGGACCCCTCCCCGTCCCACTTCCTCGCTTTGCTCTCGGCTACAGGGTTCCTGGCTCTATGGCCACACCCATGGCCACGGCCACGGCCAGGGCCACCGCGTGCGCCGCCAGCGCATTTCTACCATTTAGCCTGATTGACTGGTGGGAAGTCAGTTTTCCTCTTGGTTCAGCTGGGACTTGGTTGGAATTAAAAATGAAAACAAAAGGCTGAAGGAAAAGAAAGCAAATAGAAGAGCAAAGAAAGGGATAGGTTTACACAGATGTTTTTTTATCCAATCTCACTGAGGTCCAGGCTGGTGGCCTTGGCTCTGTTTGCGGAGTTTGCTGAGCTTCAGTGCTGTTTCCTGGCCTCCACACTGTCTGGCCAGATAGCATAGAGGCTGGACCGAGCTCCTCAGATTTCTGGCCCAATGTTGCTTTGTTGTTTTGGTGGGTTTTTGTTTTTTTGTTTTGTTTTGTTTTGTTTTGTTTTTGGCCCAATGTTACTTTGGAACAAATGATCTCTGGTGGAATCTCAGGAAGGATTTTTGGTTCCTTCTGGAACTTGCTTTTGTGTCTGTTCTCGGGGATCAGCCCCAGGATTGTCAGCTCCAGCTTGAGGCTCAACTGATTTTCCTTCACACACCACGCCCCCCAGATTCTGTTGGCGCAGCTTTGCTTCTCTTTCTAAGCAGAAAAAGCATTTACCTCCCTGACCTGCAAGGATCCTGCTCCTGATCATTAGGCATTTATGAGCAGCACTGCTCCTCCAGTTAATCTTTATGACTCTGGCCCTTGCAAATCCTGCTTTGCTCTAATCCCTTCCTTTCTGCTTAGTTGGCTTATCTCGAGTGGGTTGTTTGGGTGGGGTTTACTTTACCCTTTGGGTGAAAGATAGCATAGTTTCTAAATTTTACTCTAAGTCACCATCTGTAGAATGTTCTCTTCATATCAATACAATCAAGTTGGGTGGTTGTTCTGTTTACGTCTTCTGTACCTTCACTGATTTTCTATCTAGTTCTATCAGTTCTTATGAGAGGAACACTGAAATCTCCAACTGCAACTGTTGGATTGTCTGTTTTTCCCTTCAACTCTGTCAGTTTTTGCTTCACGTATTTTGGGGCTGTTTTTAGATATTATCCTTTTACAATGATTACATCATGATTGACTTATCAACCCAAGGTCGTGAGAAATATTTTTCTTAAGGCATATTTTGACTGATATATCCAGTCCAGCTACCGTATAGTTTGTTTGCATTATGTATCTCTTCCCACCCTTTTGCTTTCAACCTTTTTGAGTCATTGAATCTAAAGTGTCACAAAGTTGTCCACACTGAGACAGAGACAAAGAGAAAAGCTTCTATAATTTTTCCTTCCTCAAGTGTTTCTCCTTGCCTAGGTATAGACATCTTTCTGTTCATCCTACTTAGGATTATTTGAATTTCTTGGATCTGCAGATTAATGTTTTTCATCAAATTTGAGAAGTTTTTGGCCATTATTTCTTCAAATATGTTTTTCTGCCCTATTCTGTCTCTCATCTCTCTCCGGGATTCCTATTATATGTTTGAGGTTGTCTCACAGGTCTTTGAGGTTCTCTTTATTTTCCTTCAATCTGTTATTCACTCTGTTCTTCAGATGGAATAATTTCTGTTGTTCTCTTTGTAGCTCACTGATACTTCCTTCTGCCATCTCCAAATCGGGGGTTGAGCCCAGCTAGTGAGTTTTTGAAAATGTCAGTGTGGTTTTTCTCAACTCTAGAATGTGTGTGTATGAGTGTGTGTGTTCCATTTCTCTACTGATATCCTTGAGTTGTTGAATTGTTGTCATAATATTTCCTTTAATTATTTGAATATATTTGTTATAGTTTCTTTGAAATCTTTTCTGATAAAGCCAACATCTAAACATCTTTTGTCACTAAAAATCAGTTTCTATCAACTACTTTTCTCTCTCAAGTATGAGTCACACTTTCCTGTTTCTTTGCACATCTCATATTTTTTTTTTGTAGAAAACTGGACATTTTAGCTAACACGTTATAGCAACTATGAATTTTGACAAATTTCTTTTTTAGTACTGCAGAATTTATCTTCCCCACAGTATGCAGCTGTTGACGTGTCTGCTGAGATTTTAATTGTAATTTTTATTTCTTTCAGCCTAATCTCCTAGGGTTTACTTTTAGATCTGCATAGCTGAGTAGCCAGCCAGCAGACAGAGGTTGTTGTCAAACCGCCAAAGGCTGCGAGGCTCCCCCACGCTGCTGATCCATCTGTGTGGTAGGTCAGGAGTACAGTGGAAGCTTGGCCAGTTGTCCTGCATCCCCTGGATTTGCCTTCTGCTGAGCCCTCTTGGGTCGTCTTTGTGCATCCGTGTAGCTCCCCAGTCATTCAGGGAACAGCTTCCTTGGCACGCTGGAGATGAGTAATGCCTCAGTGTCACACTCAGATGCAAAAAGAAGTAAAAACCACAGACGCATGAGACACTGATAGAATCGTAAAGAAGTGTCTTGGGAGAGTCAAAGCTGAAGAATGACTTATCAAATATAACTGGAAAGGAAACCACCATGAGGCCACTTGCTCAGGTCCTACCAAGGTGGTTTGCAGGTATCTCTTAAAATGCGATGCTTACCTTATCGTATTGTGACCTGCTGGTCCTATACATAAAGGCCAACTTTTTAGTACAGCATGAAATGCCCTTTAGTATCTAGCACAAGCTCTTCGGATCAGCCCTATTTTTCACTCTGCATCCATGGTCACCCCTCCATGCGGTCCCAAGCATCATCTCCTGTGCTTCCGTAACTTTCCTCACATGCCCCTACTTGCCTGACCACTTCAGAAAATGAGAGAAAATGTTATACATTTTACAATTCCACTTCTGATTTCTGGAGGCAAAGTATACTCAACTCCCTTGTGTGTGGCAAACAAGAGAGAAAGAGGGGATGGTCAATAAATGATGCATCTTTGGCTGGCCCTCAGACTGAGATTCAACTCATAGCCTCGTCTTCCTTCACACAACAAAATAAATATTTAATGGGCTAAAGATGAAATTTTAAAAAGTACAGAAAAAACATAAGAAGGGTTTTGGTTAAATATGATAGGCTGAACAAAAGAAAAGACTTAAGTCTTTTCTCCTGAAAACTCACTAAAATCATTTAAATGCCTACAGGGGGAAGGTATAAAAGAAGTGAAAGAGCTTCTGCCCTTGAGTTTCAGAAACTTTCAGCGTGCAGTCTTCAGCAACATTTGGAGGCAGGGGTGCAGCGCTGGGCTGAAAACAGGAGAGTTGTTAGAACGGAGCAGTGGTACATCACATCTGTTCCCCTACCCTAGGACTCCTCCCTCACCTCCGCACAACACTGGAGTGAAATTCACTCTCTGGAGAAACTGAACCAGACAGCCCTTGAACTCTGGAACACCAGGCATAGCTGAAAGTCGGGGTGAGCCACCACAGACTGGAAAAGGCATGTGTGGGGGGCGGCAAGTTAAAGTCTCAACAGTAATTAGTGGAATCTCCCAGAATTCTGAGAGGCAGGCTTACAATATACCCTTCAGACCAGAGACTGGAGGGTTTCTTTTATGTGAAACTGACCAGCTCTATTTTTTTTTTTTGATTATTTATTTATTTATTTGAGACACAGCGAGAGAGGGAAACAAGCAGGGGGAGAGGCAGAGGGAGAAGTAGGCTTCCCGCCGAGCAGGGAGCCCGATGTGGGGCCCGAACTCAGGACCCTGGGACCATGCCCTGAGCCGGAGGCAGCCGCTCAGCCAACTGAGCCCCCCGGGCGCCCCTGACCAGCTCTAAGCAAAGGGCTTTTATTAGCTGACGTAGAGGAGGCTCCCCAGAGAAAGAGCAGAACCCCTACTTGTTTTGAGACCCATCCATTGACAATCTTGCCTCAGCATGAAGGGCTTCGGATCAGCTTTTCTTGTTCCTTGTTTCTCTTCTTTCTTATTTTTTCCCCAGCTGACCTCTAGAAATTATTCTTCATTGAGTAAGTTTTTAAAATGTAAAGCAAAAGAATATTAATTTTAGTGCTGACCACAGCCCAGGCCTTGGGGCGTTACTCAGCCTGTCTCCCCTCCTGAAGGGGTTCGGTGAAGAAGCGTCACTTACCAACCTGCTTCCAATCTTGTTAGCTGGAAAGAGGTGACGCTTCAGAAGAATCGAATAGATAATCTGCCTTTGCAGGATAGAGCGTTCTCATCAGAATTATTATTCCAAGTTGCCTCATTTGTGATCTAAGAGTTTCCAGGATGTAATTTACTTGTAATAAATAATCCATTCCCTGTGCAGAAATGTCATCAACGGGTGTAAGAAAAATCCTCAAACTTGAACAGCCTCATCTTCCTCTGAGAAAAGGAACACGGAGGGCATCCTACTTTTCTGTTGTTCGGGGGAAAAGCAAGCAACAGACAGCAAAGGCCGCGGAGGTGACAGAGCAGGCGCGGCAGCTGGCAGGTGGCAGCAGACATGATCACCCGGCGCCGGTGGAGTGGGCGTGACAGGCGTGACTCCAGGAGCCACGGCCGCGGAGGCGGCTGCAGCCCAAGGACAACAGCCCTTGTTGGAACGGGACGTGTGGCAGCGTTTGAAAGAGGACACAGCGAAGTGGCTGCGACTACAGGAACGGAGACCCCTTGTCTCAGTTCCCGCGGGGAACACCGCTGCGGGTAGACACAGCCCGCTGTTTCTCGTGGCCGTGAGCTGGGCACGGAGCTCCTCCCAAAGTTCAAGGTAAACAGTCTGTTCAACTCTCCGCTGTTTGTAGGTGAACAACCTCTTATGTGGCCCAGAAAGCTGGAAAATGAGGAGGGAGGAGGGACTGGTTGCTAGAGGCAGGAACCGCAGGTCTATGCAGGACCTCAGTATCAGAGCTCCAGCCTTTGGGTTCCTTTTCCTGGTCATTCTGGAGGACAGCTCCCCATTCTGAATGCTCGTGGGTGGAACCAGCACTGCCGTCCCCTCGGGGCCAGACGTGGAGGGAGAAGCGGAGGGACGGTTGATGGGGATGGAGACTGCACAAGCAGGGGCCACAGACTCAGCAGAGGCTGGCTTCTTCCGTGTCCTCTAACTGTGACACTCTCCTCTGTGTCACTGACCAATTCCCCAGTGAATGGCGGTAAACGGGGTCTAGCCAGACACTTTCTTGTCTTTCAATCACCCAAGGCTGCATATCTTCAGAACGTATCCTCTGGCTCTTCCCATACACGGTGCCCTTCATTCACACACGTGTATGCAACCACCGCATTCTGGCTCCAGAGAAACGGCTTCACTCCAGTCCTAATCCTCCTCCTTTCTGCATTTGCATCCACGTCAGCTGGGGCTTTCTGCACGGCTCACCTAGTCCTACTCTTGAAAATGAATTTTTTGAAGTTGAAAATACAAATCAAGTTTGCTTAATGAGCAGGCACGTACATGTATTTACTGACAATGACCCGTGGAGGCAGGAGATAGCGATGGTGACTTGCAACCAGGTAGCTTCGGGCCAATATGGTCTGTGCCATGTATTTTTGACCCAGGATAAAATCAGGAGGAAAAGGCTGTCGGGAAATAAGGGCGTCACAGTGAGCCAGACTGAAGGCCCTGGACCTTCAGAAGAGAAAAGAGCCAGTGTCCAGGCAGCTGATAACCCTGGTCCATTAGATGAGAGCCACCCCTCTGCAGACAGCCCTACAGACAAACCCCCATCCTTTCCTCATTCAGGAACAGACATCACCTCCCTCTCCTCTTTCCTACTCGCCACAGAGCTGCCTTTCCTCTCCCACTGTGCGTTAACCAACGCAGCCCCAGAGTGAACAACCAGAACATAGGGCTGAGATGTGCTAAGCCTCCCGAACTCCACATGCCGCCTTGGAGACGGGGAGGGAATAGAAAGAACTGAGCATTTACTTCACATCCTCATCGCCACAATCTTTAGCTTATCCCACATTTGAGAACATTTCCCAATAGGAAATAAAAACTGACATGAAACTGAAGTGCCTTTTCAATCACCGAAAACACATTTTGCAGAGGTAAAGGAGGTGTATCCCCCTCCCAAGGTGGGATGGAAAGAACCAGCTGGAAGTTTCCCTAGGCACTGGGCTAGAGTTGGCTAGACGGCCCTGTCATTTGTGTGGGCCTTACCTGGTTTCTGGACGGTGTTATGGTCCTGCTCATCTTCTACACAGAGACAAGTAACTGGACTTCTGAGCTCTGACCTGTGAGGTTTTCAGTCACGTTTTGTTGTTGGACTGATGTCTGTGTCCTTCTCGCAGTCATATGTTGGAAGCCTGCTTCCTGGTGTGAGGGTATTGGGAGGTGTGGCCTTTGGGAGGTGACTGGGATTAGAGGAGGTGCTGAGTGGGGAGCCCTCATGAATGGGAACAGTGGCCTCGTACAGTTCATGAGAGAACTGAGGACACAGTGAGGAGGCAGTCGTGGGCAACCCAGAAAAGGACTCTCCCCAGAGCCACACTGGCTCCCTCATCTTACACTTCCGGTCTCCTGAAGCGCGAGAAATAACTGTTTATTGTTTATGGGCCACCCAGTGGGTGGTATTCTGGGATCGCAACCTGGGCTAGACATCGTTAGAAGTCGTGACTGGATCAGACTGCAGACTGGGCTCAGGAGGTAAGACTTGCAGCACAGCTCTCTGTACGAGTTTGGCCCGTCTGACACAGATCCCCAAAAATGGAAACAAAGAAATAAAAATTCACTTAAATCTGGACAGCTTATCAGACCGTTAATTCAGGACATGGATATTTTAAAATACATACATACCTTTTCTGATATATATTATTACTTTTTTTTTTTAAAGATTTTATTTATTTATTTGTCAGAGAGAGAAAGCACAAGCAGAGGGAGAAGCAGGCTCCCCGCTGAGCAGGGAGCCCGATGCAGGACCGGATCCCAGGACCCTGGGATCATGACCTGAGCCAAAGGCAGATGCTTAACAACTGAGCCACCCAGCGCCCCTATATTATTACTTTTGAAGTAAGACTGATGACTTATATGGAGACATACAAAAGCAACAGGAAAATAAACCAAAAACCCAAATAAATGCAAAAGAATGTGAATTATATATTTGCAAACATTGCACCATAACAAATAAGGCCTTAAGGAGCTATTTTCTATCTCAAATATACTCCAAAGAAGTGAATCTGCCATCTGCTAGAGAACTGAGGAACACGGAGGCTGACAATGATATACCTCTGGGTCTCCTTCAGAGACTCCACTGCATTCTCCTCATATTGTACTCTCTAGTGGCAGTTCAAAACACAAGTGTTATAAATTTGGGAATAATATTGAAATATCTCAGTTGCTAAATGTCTAATAGCAGATCTCAGGGCTTTCGGACTTTAAAATACCTCTGCCCTGTTTAACTGACTTTTAATTTAATACATAGGCCATTTTAATAGAATTTGGTACCAACACGTAAATAGGCCACAAAGGGAGATATAAGCAGTACAGTCAAAGTACATGTTCTGGCCCTCTGGTACCGGGTGTGAGCTGAGGGATTAGCGTGTGTGCCGAACTCCTTGGAACCATGGCGTCCCTTTCCCTCACACCTGTTAACATCTTCAAGGCTGGAGCTGATGAAGAGAGAGCAGAGACTGCTCGGCTGTCTTCTTTTATTGGTGCCATCGCTATTGGAGACTTGGTAAAGAGCACATTAGGACCTAAGGGCATGGATAAAATTCTGTTAAGCAGTGGACGAGATGCCTCTCTTATGGTAACCAATGATGGTGCAACTATTCTAAAAAACATCGGTGTGGACAATCCAGCAGCTAAAGTTTTAGTTGATATGTCAAGGGTTCAAGATGATGAAGTTGGTGATGGCACTACCTCTGTTACTGTCTTAGCAGCAGAATTACTAAGGGAAGCAGAATCTTTGATTGCAAAAAAGATTCACCCACAGACCATCATTGCGGGTTGGAGAGAAACCACAAAGGCGGCAAGACAGGCTCTGTTGAATTCTGCAGTTGATCATGGTTCTGACGAAGTTAAATTCCATGAAGATTTAATGAACATTGCGGGAACAACATTATCCTCAAAACTTCTTACTCATCACAAAGACCACTTTACTCAGTTAGCTGTAGAAGCTGTTCTCAGACTGAAAGGCTCTGGTAATCGGGAGGCAATTCACGTCATCAAGAAGCTAGGAGGAAGTCTGGCAGATTCCTATTTAGACGAAGGCTTTCTGTTGGATAAAAAAATTGGAGTAAATCAACCGAAGAGAATTGAAAATGCTAAAATTCTCATTGCAAATACTGGTATGGATACAGACAAAATAAAGATATTTGGTTCCAGGGTAAGAGTTGATTCTACAGCAAAGGTTGCCGAAATAGAACATGCCGAAAAGGAAAAAATGAAGGAGAAAGTTGAACGTATTCTTAAGCATGGGATAAACTGCTTTATTAAGAGGCAGTTAATTTATAATTATCCTGAACAGCTCTTTGGTGCTGCTGGTGTTATGGCGATTGAACATGCAGATTCTGCAGCTGTGGGACGCCTAGCTCTTGTCACAGCTGGTGAAACTGCCTCTACCTTTGACCACCCAGAACTAGTGAAGCTCGGAAGTTGCAAGCTTATTGAGGAAGTCATGATTGGAGAAGATAAACTCATCCACTTTTCTGGGGTGGCCCTTGGTGAAGCTTGTACCATTGTTCTTCGTGGTGCCACTCAACAAATTATAGATGAAGCAGAAAGATCTGTGCATGATGCTCTTTGTTCTTGCCCAAACTGTGAAGGATTCTAGAACAGTTTATGGAGGAGGTTGTTCTGAGATGCTGATGGCTCATGCTGTGACACAGCTTGCCAGCAGAACACCAGGCAAAGAAGCTGTTGCAATGGAGTCATATGCTAAAGCCCTGAGAATGTTGCCAACTATCATAGCTGATAATGCAGGCTATGACAGTGCGGATCTGGTGGCACAGCTCCGAGCTGCCCATAGTGAAGGCAATACAACTGCTGGACTGGATATGAAGGAAGGTACCATCGGAGATATGGCAGTACTGGGTATAACAGAAAGTTTCCAAGTAAAGTGACAAGTTCTTTTGAGTGCAGCTGAAGCAGAAGAGGTGATTCTTCATGTGGACAACATTATCAAAGCAGCACCAAGGAAACGTGTCCCTGATCACCACCCCTGTTAAACATTCCCATGTGCTGTTGAGCTCTGGACCAGTTAGTTCATAGCAAAGTTGTGTTTGAAAGACTTCGACCTTTTAAAGAAAACTGTGGAATCGAAGTTTATCTGTGGCTCTTATATCCTTAAGTTTGGACATTTAACTGACCTTCTATTTTAACATGGGTCTAATTTATTTGCTGTTTCATTATCCATAAAATTTAGTTGATTTAAAAGTTCATTTCTCATACTATGCATCAAAATAAAAATTTGAACAATTAATTTAAAAAAAAAAGTACATGTTTTGGATAATTTTTATACTTAGTGACAGTAATGACATGTTGTCCAAAAGAGTCTTAAAGTTTGAACTTTATATAAAGACCTGAATATAGATATTTTGACTACATATACAACTACGACCATACAAAAGAGTCCTTCCAAAGAGGAAAAATGGTCAACTACTCAGTATGCTGTTTGATGTACGCACACATTGAAAAGGAGCAACTTTGATATCAATTCTTGTCTTCTATGGACCTTGACAAACAGTCTCTTGGACGATGTAAGGTTTTCCTTATACAATTTTAGGAAAATATTTTCAATTGACTTTAGAAAAACATATACTATTTCATACTCAGATCTGCACAAAGAGAGGAAGACCTCTGATATAAATGAAGGTAAATATAAAAATCTTTTTTTCCTTATCTTAACTTCCCTAAAAGATAACGGATTATCTAAAACAAAGATCAGTTGTATCAATATATTTTGTTTTTACAGCATATGTAGAAGTGCAACGTATGCTACCTATAGCCCAAAGGATGAAAGGGTAGAATTGGAAATACATTGTTGTAAGGCCCTTACACAGTATATGGAGTACTATAATATTATTTGAAGGTGGACTCTTATGAATTAGAGATGTATATTTAAATCCTAGGGTAAGCACCTAAAAAATTTTGAATTTTTTGAAATTTTTTGAAAATGAGGTAAAAATAGTATGTCTGTAGTAGTTATAAAAAACAAAACAAACAAAGCAAAAAAACAAAACAAAACAAAAGAAAACCCCTCCACACTCAAGTAATCCAAAAGAAGGCAGAAAGAGATGGAATGAACAAAACAGCTATAAAATGGTAAATTTTAATCCCCATATCACAATTACATTAAATGTAAATGGCCTAAACACACTAATTAAATCACAAAAATTACTTGGATAAAATGAAAAGATTAGAGAGAAAACCAATACCCAAGAATACCAAGAATATACTATCTATAAGAAACTTACCTTAAAGACATAGGTTAAAAAATGAAGTCTAGCTTACTCCCCTATGTATGTATTAGGGCAGACAGAAAGTCCAGTGCTAGTCAGGCAGTATTGCCGTCCCCTCTCCACCCACAATCAGATCGCACACAAACGTAAGAACCTGTAGGTCAACAGGAGGCCTGGCCCTTGGTCTACACGGTTGCCAGAGCTACACTTGCTCCTTCTGCTACTACATGATGCCATTTTCAGTCACTTCTCAGTTGTCTCCAAGCATTCAGCGGGTGGATAGGTACCTTTATCATGGACTTTTTTACTGACCACAGACTTAGCTACAGAGGATCCTATCTTTACTCTCAGGACTGTGGCACTTGGTAACACGGGTAACACCCATCTGAGGTCCTACCCCTCTGGGTACTGTGTGGGAGCCACTTGAGGCCCCATTCTTTGTAGAGCCTAACGGTTTCCCAACCTTCCCAATCTTGGGACTCTTTTTCTTTCCCCGGATCAGATCCCTCCCTTTTCTTGAATAATTCAGCTCTATCCTCCAATTAGCCTATGTTAAAAAATAAAAACATCTTAGCTCTTTCATGGTGACCAAGAGGCCCTGAGCTTTTGCTTACAAAGCTCTGAAAAGGGGCTGTGATGTGGTGAGGTGGTACCTGTTACTTACGTTCACCCATAAATAACAGGAGAACCACCTACAGCCACTGGAAAGACAGAAGCTTATTTTTCTCACTTAACAAGAAGTGCTGGCCTTGGTTCTCCAAGTTGGTGATGTCAGGGCTGACGTATTTGATTCTTTTGACCTTTCTCTTCCAGTTACATGATGACACGGTAGGTCTAGCCATCAATTTTGCACTCGAGAGAGAAAGCAAGGGAGAGACAGGAAGAAGCAATGCTGGTCTCATCTGTTTCTTTCAGGAAAGTAGAATCGCTCTCAGCCACCGCTCTCCCTTGACCAGCAGCCCCAGGCGTGCCCCATGGGCCAGAACTGGGTCCCAGGGCCTCTCTGGATGCACGGAATGATGGACAAGCAAGGATGCTGCTTTGCAGGCTGTAGAGTGAAAGGCACAAATGGACAGGAGGTTCGGGAGAGGCCTTTCAGTAGCCACTTAACATTATCTTCCATAACCTGTCATCTTGCCTTATGAGTAGGAAGCAAGGCAGAGTGAATTTCTCAAACGCAGCACCCCGGTATTCGGACCACAGCAGGTTATGACATAAATGTGATGTCCAGGCACTGCAGGTCATGCTACTCCGGCAGGCCGCATGGAAGAAAGAGCAGAACATTCTGTGCATCAGAAATTGGGGGCAGGCGGCCAGAGGAGAACAGTGTTTGGAGGGCCAGGAGCGAAACAGGGTGGGATGGCAGAGACGCTGAGATAGAGACCTGCACAGACAGCAACAGCCTGAGGGCCCACGTCAGAGGCAGGAAGGGGGGTGTCAGATGCTGTGCGGTACCCACAGGCACACAGCTGTGGACTGCCTCCCCCCCCCATGGGCCGAATGAAGGCCTGCTGTGGGCCAAGTCAAACTGATGCTGCTTGTTAATGGTCGCTCTGACCGTATCATGTGCCTGTCCTGCAGTGGGAAAACAGAAGTTACACAAGTAAATCTGATATGTCCATAAAGTTGTGCCCGATGAATATAGTTTCTTCATAGGCTTTAAGAAAAGATACTTTGACATAAATATGAACTATCTG
Source organism: Phoca vitulina (assembly GCF_004348235.1). Classification (NCBI taxonomy): domain Eukaryota; kingdom Metazoa; phylum Chordata; class Mammalia; order Carnivora; family Phocidae; genus Phoca; species Phoca vitulina. Next base: position 7,338,158 of record NW_022589741.1, read on the forward strand.
ATAGTTGAGGGGTCACTAAGAGTAAAAACACAGAAGCCAGAGAAATTTAGGTAAATTTGCCATTTGATCCCATGTCCCAATTCTATAAATTTCAATTCTGTTTATGCTATTAATTACATTCCTTTTCTTCACCTGAGCCCACATCACTGGGAATTGTACCTGTGCATGTGTACATGTGAATACATTTGACAAAACTTGCTTTCTTGCTCCCTTTTCTCTTACCGACTAATTTATCAATTCAACAAATATGCACAGAGCACCTTCTCTCTCCTTATACCTTTCCTATTTCCCACACTTCAGAGCTGAAGGCAGTCATGAGGAGAATGACAGGTTGTAGTTCGGGCTGAGGAGATGCAAAACATATCCACTCTGGACAGATATGCAGAAACTTCTCTCCCCCTCACCCCCTGGAAGCAGAGATCAGTAATAAATTAGGAGGATCAATTGCATGTCAAGCGCTGCTGCTATCATGCTGCGCATGTCACAAGACCTCTCTGTTTCACTGCCTTTTCCCTAAGACAACACTGGTATTATTCCTTTCCTTTCCCTCTCCTTTCATCTCTCTTGTCCAACTACCTACCAGATCTGTCATACAGATAAATGGGATATTGCTGGTCACATTTCTCTGGGAAAAGCAAAACCAAACTATACATGAAAAACATTTTTCTTCAATAGAGCTTTTATGTTTACCCGCCATGGGTCAGCTCAGAAGGAGGGGTGAACAACTGTCTTGAGACTATTAGAGAACTCTGCTATCCACACTAGCACAGTGGCCTCTTCTATTTATAAATGTTCACCAGAATGCGTATCTGCCTCTTTCCCTGACACCTCACTCTATGTTATGTCCACGTACGATATCTTACCATCCCCTGCAATTTTCCTTTTTACCATCATCACATTCATTTATGTAACCTAGATTTGAAGAATACTTCCAATGTGCCAGGCACTCATTGTTCTAGGCACTGAGAATACAAAAGTGAATGAGACAAAATTTCCTGTGCTTTTGAATCTTACATCCTAATAGAGACACACAATAAACACACACACATTAAACACACACACATGTGCACGTGCACATGCACACACACACAATGTGAGGGGTTGATAAGAACTGGAAAGAAAACAAAGCAGGTCAAGAGGGTTGAGAGAAAGAGATGGGGAGGGAGTGCTGTTTTAGTAGTTTAATTTAGTAGTAAGGAAAGTCCTCTCTGAAAGTTGACATTTGAACAGAGACATGCATGAACTGAACTGAAGAAAAGAGCCATCATAATATCTAGGTGAACAACATCCTAGGCAGAGGGAAGCAAATGCCAAGACCCCAAAATGGGAATGTACAGAGCAAACTCAAGGAATATCAAGAAGGGTAGGAGGGAAGGTGAGCAGAGAGGCAGGTGAAGACCAGATCATATAAAGCCTTTTATGCCACGGTAAGGATTTTACCCTAAGTGAGACAGAAAGCCATCAAAAGGATATAAACAAGGAAATGACATAATCAGACCTATGTTTTACAAGGTTCTCTCTGACTGCTGTACATACTAGAACAAGAGTGGAATCAAGGAGATCAGTTGGGAATCCACTAGAATGATCCAGATGATAGAAAATGGTGTCTTGGACTAAGAGAGTAGTGATGAAGGTGGTGGGAGATGGTGAAATTGTGTTATAGGCTGAAAGAGAATCCAACAGGAGTTTTTGTTAAGTTGAATGAGGAGTATGAAGGAAAAGAAAGCTATGGACAATTCCAAGATTTGTGGCCTGATCGCTGAATACGGGTTCCCATTTAGTAAAAGAGTGAGCACTAGGGAAGAGGTCAGTTTGTGTGGAGTAGAGAAGGGAATTCAGTTTGGGGCATGTTTAGTTTGAGATGCTATTACATATCTGAGAGGGAATGCTGAGTAGGCAGATAGACATATGGGTGTCAAATTTAGAAAAATGACTGGGGCCGAAACTATGAATTTGGGAGTCATAAATGAATTTAGGGGTTACAAAGTTTAGAGTATACCACGGAATTGGAAATCAACTGAAGAAATGTTTATAAAAGGAGGGGGTGGTCAACTATATCAAATCCTTTTGAGAAGCTGAGTAAGATTGACCAAAACCTGACCATTGGATTTAGCCATTCGAAGGTCAGTGGGGACCTTGATCCAAATGGATTCAATCTATTATTGGGATCAAAATCCTCAGAGTTTTGATTAGACATTTATTATATGAAGACTTGTTATGTTGATCTTTCCAGTTGGAGTGCAAACTTCATTAACGTAAGGATGATGCCTCTTTCAGTCACCATTTTATCTCCAGTGTTTGGTCCACTGCTTGGCACACAGTGAATGCTCCACAGATATTTGTGGGATATCCCATTCTGTTCAGATTATTGTAAAGCAGTGGAGTGCTAGAGATCCCATTGAGCTTGTAGAGTGTTTGGAGATTTGTCGGTGATTGTAATGAAATGGGGAAGGGTAGTTTATGAAGCCATTAGAGGACCCCTCTTTCAATTTGATAAATACTGACTTTCTAAGTTTAAAATGGCGAATGTGCTTCAAGAGTACACTGTGGACAAGAGATGCCTGATATGTGGTAATTGAGATTAAAAGTGCATGTTTTAACTATCACTTGGTGTGTAAAGTAAAAAATTAATCCTGAGAAAAGCCATGAGGGGCAAACAGAATTTTTCCTTAGGTTATTTTCCTTGGAGAGGAAAACAGCAAATTTCAGTGTTCAGAGAGCCAGGCTCGTGTCTTTGAGCACATTTCCTGTACACGCTCACTTAATCAGGCAACATTATTGATTTTAGAACAGGTAAGATCTAAGATTGTCCATTTGTTCATATTAGCTCAGATCTTCCCTTTGACTAACTTCCTGGAAACAAATTAAAAACCATGAGAAACTCGGCAATTTTTTTCTCAGATCACTAAGGAACATTTGGTAAATTACTGCTTTAGTACATAAAATCGCTTCCACTATCCCAAAAGCTTTAATGTAGCTCCCCAATGGTACCTAATTTGCTCTGAGTTTGTGGAAAGAAAATCTGACTCAGTGAGTAACTACACTGAGCGGAAAGCTTGATGTGAGTAGTCCCATGCCCGGCGAAATCATCATTAGAATTAGGCCAATCAGATACAAAAATGATTGAAACACACTCAGGATGAAATATGGACCATTTGGAGAAATCATGAGACTCCTGCCATGTTAAGTATACTCTAACAATGATGGTGGATAAAAATGGGCCCCTTGGAAAAAAGCACCTTTGAGAAAAAAGAAGGAAGATGGAAATTTCCCAGAATTGTACATGCTATTAATATACAGTGCATTTACAAACAAATTATCATACCTTGGGAAAATGTTAGGGGAAGGAAGAACTCAATCAGTGAGTGACTGAAGTTTGTAATGAAGATGCAAACTGACATACACCAATAGTACTGAACTCCTCCAAGCCTTAATGGTCACTGAAGCTGCCAATCCTGAAAAACGCACTAGAGACTCCTGTTGTGTGTTTGTACAACTTCTTCTCGCCCTTTAAACAGAAGAGAGGACAATCACGTGGTCAGTGTCAAAGGTGGAAAAAGGCCAACTGGTTGTTACTGGTTGTCTTTTTGGACCCACAGGCCTGGAAGCTGACCTAACCTTTCCCCCTTAAATACTGGGTCTGAAAAATAGTTATATTTTACATGTTCTAGGGAATAGAATGAATTCTGGCTCTTTCTAAATGCTTGTGGATATAAGATTTAGTTATTTAGGGTAGAGTACATTTAGAGGAATAGTTTTTCCATTTAAGGTCTGTGGCTGAGGGGCGCCTGGGTGGCTCAGTCTGTTAAGCGCCCAACTCTTTGGTTTCAGTTCAGGTCATGATCTCAGGGTTGTGAGATTGAGCCCCGTGTGGGGCTTACACTCAGTGCGGAGTCTGCTTGTCCCTCTCCCTCCCCGTCCGCTCCCGCCCCCCTCCCCACCCTGCTCCTCTGCTCTCTCTCCCTCTCAAATAAATAAATAAAATCATAAAAATAAATAAATAAATAGAGTCTGTGGCTGAAAGTCTGTTCATTCTCAACCTGCCTCTAACACTGGTGATTCATCAGTATTAGAGGTAAATCTGGTAAGCAGAGACAAACACGAACCCATAATGCCGACAGAATGTTCTAGGTACTCCAAGGGAAGTAGGAAGGAAGTCATCAGTTCTGTTGGGCATATACTCATGAGGCTAGAGAGGACTATTAGGCTGAACCCCTAGTAGGTGAGCAGCCATGGAAGGAGGAGCACAAGACGCAAGTGTATAAAGGTGGAACTCGCATGGCGAACTGAGGGCCTATGAGTATTGTAGGGCAAGGAGAGAGAGCTCTCAGGGCCTGGATGCAGGGGTGAGGGAGGTTGGAGAGAGAGAGCAAGATGAAAAGTAGCAGATGCTATAAACTCCTCTGCAGAACTACTGGTAAGCAAAAAAATGTGTCTTTCTCTTTGAACCTTGACCAGACTTTGTGGTTAAAATGGAAATATACTGACATGTTAGTCAGTCTACTTCCTGGGATTTGTAAGCCAAAATGCATTTATACTATCTTGAAAAAACAAAACTGATCTTTTGCCCTCTATTTGTTTTTTAGCTGGTCGGGCCTCTTTACTCATTGGACCGACCCAAATTTTTATTTCCAAGGGATCTGAGCCCCGCCTGTGTGGTGTTCTAAGCACGCCCTGTTGACTTTTAGCACTGCCATGGAGTTATGAGGAGTTTCTACTCCTGTTACACTGTAATACCTCTCTCTCCCTTTATAATCGGAATCAATCACCCAGCCTACACCTGAGCTTTCTTTTCTGTGCGCCAAAAAAACCAGCAAGGTAAGAATTTCCTTTTCCAATTCAGTGGAATCGTTAATGTGTCCCTTAACTGAAGCCTTGGATTCTAAACTCTAAGGCCATTGCTCTTTCCAGGAAGGTGGGCGAGGAGATTTGTTTGTTTGTTTTTTAAGAATAACATTTTTCTTTTCTTTTCTTATAATTTACTGATTTTTTAAGGAATCTCTACACCCAGCATGGGGCTCAAACTCACGACCCCGAAATCAAGAGTCACACGCTCTACTTACCGAGCCAGCCAGGTGCCCCTGCACTGCTTGGAGTGTTAACCCTAGGAAGATGTTCCTTCCAATTGTCCTTCAAGGCTATCCCTACGTGGGCGGACCCACAGCAATAACTGTGCTAGTGTGTGTGTATCAGGTAAGAGCCACTCTTGAACACTTTCTTCTCTAGTCAGCAAGTCACGGGGTGTCTTCCCCCGCTACAAGGCCATGACGCGTGGGCTGGGGGAGGACCGATCTCTTCCAGCTCCTATAGGAGGAGGCAGTGTACCCGGTCACACCAAGACCATTTGCAGTGACGGGCCGAGTGTCAGCCTTCAAGGCCTCCTTCATTAGGAAATTACAAAAACATTCATTGAAGAGTTTTCAGTGCTTTGTGATTTTTAAAACACTTAAATCTTTATTTCATCTGGAAGTTCAAGGTAGGGATCCAGCTTTGTTCTTTTCCCAAATGACTAGCCAAGATATCTGAGTAACACATTTCTTTTCACTACTTTATTATATAACCAAATCCCGTTCCTATTTGGATCCGCTCCTGTGCTCAGTATTTTGTTTTATTGATCATCTGTCTGTTCCTGAAGCAATATATGTCAGTGGTAAATACTGCAGTTTCAATGACTGCCAAAGTCCTCCAGAATATCCTTGTGTATTTGGATCTTCCTTATATATTTTTATTCTTCCAAACTTTAAAATTGCTTTGCCAAGTTCCAAAAGAATTCCATTAGAATTTTTATTGGACTGTAATAAATTTATAGGTTGGTTTTAGGAAAAAGTGACATCTTTACAATGTGTGTCTTCCAAGCCAAGAATATGACATGGCTCTTTATTTATGGAAGTGTTCTTTCTCACTGGACACTGAGTCTTAGTGATATGAACTAGTTTCTTCTCAAGAGACTAGTTTTTTGTTTTGTTTTTGTTATCAATCCTGCTGTAAGACACGAGTTCAACAAAATGTAATCATTTCATGTTGGGTCACCAAGTACTCTTGGTGTTAGCATAAACACATGGGTGTATTGTTGAAAACTGTGTTGTGATGATTAACTATCCAAGATTCCAGGTTGGGATTTTTTTTTTTTTGAACTGAATATAGAGGAATGGCCAGTTGAAAAAACTGATTGGAAAATTCAAAACATCCAGAAACCACCAATGTGTATTTTTGTTATTTGTCTATGAAGGATTTCTTTTATTGAAAAGTTGCATCATTATTCCAGAGCAGGAATGGAGGCCGTAATGTTATCTTGGCCACATATTTGTGGCCCATCTGAGAATTGTTTGCATAAGTGCATTGGCTAGAAGCCACATCTCCTGGTCCAAAACCCATTCTAACATTGACAAGACAATAAAGAACGGTGCGTGCCAAGTTATTTAACAGAGCTTGCCACGGGAGTTACCATGCCGGCTCTGTGTCCTCAATGCCTCGTATATAATTGGTGCCAAACTATTTACTGAAGGAATGAATGGGGTCTCTAGCAAGGGTTTAGACGTATGCTTTTTTTTTTTAAGATTTTTTATTTTTTTAAGTGATGTCTACACCCAGTGTGGGGCTTGAACTCACAACCCTGAGGTCAAGAGTTGCTCGCTCTACCAACTGAGTGAGCCAGGTGACCCTATATGTATGCTTTTTAAGGTAAAAACTTGAGTATACTCTGTTGCCAGCCTGGCTGCCACGGAAGCAGGAGCAGCTTCTGGACTGGTAGCTGAGACTGGTGAGCCCGCCTGCCTGTGCCTCATCTAATTTCCCCAGGCCCTGCCTGTGATGCTTGGTCAGTGCCCCCCAGTCTACCTTCCATTCCACCGGTGGGTGGGCCCAAAGTGCTGGCTTCTGTTTTCCTTACCACCCAGCCTTCTGTTACCAAAGATCCTTCGTGCCTCATACCAGCCAAGTCACAAAACCTTGGACAACCACACTAACATTTTGTTGTTGGCACCGTAATCAGAGAGTACCGTGTTACAATCTGAGTGTTGGAACAACACATTAATGACAGACTTTGCCTGTTCTCCTTTTCAGGATGAGTAGGCTGATGGGTTAAAAATGACTCAATCATAGCCAGAATGGGGCAATGAAAAGAATTTTTTACCCCCAGTTGCAGATAGGGCTTATGAATGGGAATGATGTTAGGTCAAAGAGAATGCAGAGGGAAAGAGAGGCACATCTACCCGAGGTAATCAAAGCCCGGAGTCTCTGCGACTGGTATTAGGAGCTGGACTAGAATGCCAAGAGATTGAAGACCAGAGCCTGTCGAAGGAAATAGCCAAGCCAGCGACAGCCAAAAGCTGAACTTTTGTTTACTCTCAGAGATACATGGCAGTCTGAATTTATTTAAATGTCCGAGGGTGGAGCAGACATAATGGAGAACGATCATTTAAAATGCAGGTATAAGCGTTAGGAGCCTACGGCGTGTAAATGAGAATTACTGAGAGAGTAGGAGAGTTAGTGTGTGAACACAGAGGCCGGAACAGATTCTAAAGTCACAGCAGAAACAGGATTAGTGGGAATGAATGGTTGCACAGTCATAAGTCGTGAATTCTAGAGGTATTCACTGGGACAGGGAAAGAGTACAAACAGACAAGACTCATGGTAGAACACGGTCCATAAAGATCAATAAGCATTGAGAAAATTTGGATAGTGCAAGAATCACTCTCATGGGTCTTTTAAAAATTGACTATTTAGAACGTATTATCATTATTGTTCATCACAATTCTGTAATAGTGACATCCTTTAAAATTGCTTCCGTCTTAACAGTTCTGCGAGTGTGACTCATCCGGGTTTATGGAGCAGCTTGGAGGCATATCTGTAAGAACTTAGGGCTTTGGATTTCCAAGTCCTGCTATTGGACTCCACTCCTATTTGCAATTCAAGGCTCACAGTCCTAAGGTCCAACCTCAATTTACACACACACACACACACACACACACACACACACACTCATTCACTCCTAAATTTTAAGTGAGTGCTGAGACTACAAAGTGATTTCTCTATTATCAATACTTCCAGATATAAATAAGTAGATAAATAGATAAAAAAGGTATAAATATTGTTAAATAGCTTTGGAACTAGGCAGATGACCTCATTGTTATACCATTTTCAGAAACTCTGGAGTGACAAGAGCACAGATTTCTCCCTTTCCTCCTTCTTCCTTCCAACTTTTTTCCAGCAAACATTTATGGAGTGTGAATGATGTTCAGCTCATGCTCGGTTCTGAGAGCTACAGATATAAAAAGATGGGGACCCCTAATGTCTAGGACAGGGCAAGTGAAATTTGCATGATGCCCCTCAGAGACGAGTCTAGGGTGCTTGGGGAGGCTTTGAGGGCTGAAGAGCCAGCACTCAGACACCAAGATGAAGAAGGATAAGGACCTCCCAACCTTCCCAATTCTGGCCGGAGGTGCCTGAGACGGGTGTGGGGGGGGGTGGGGGGCAGTGAAGGGCATGGGCCTCCTCGTGGGACACAAGGTCAGGGTCAGGGAGGAGGAGTAAGAGTACAATGGAGGGTTGTGTGACACAGACAGGCAGCCACCCCCACCCCACCTCCTCTCCAGCACATGAGGGCTATGAACTTGAAAGAATCGAGTGTCTCCGTTTGGCAGGCCAAAAGAGATGCATCCGCTTGGAGGCCAGATCATCAGAAATGGGCTGAGAGAGCTGTCCTACTTAGGAGGAAAACCTTTCTCTTGGTTGTGGAAAAGCTGCGCATTGGGGTGGCGGGGTCAGAGGAGGATTTTTCATGTGTGGTTAATGAAGTGCTGGGTACAGAGGCTGGGCAGCAGGGAAGAACAGAGTGGGAAGACCAAGATTTCAGTTTTGTCTCCACCACTTACTAGCTGAGCAAACAACTGCTGTGAGCTCTAGTTTCTTCCCCTGTAAAAATCCCAAGTGATAATGAGTCATCCCATTTATTGAATTATGTGGATTTTTAATCTTACAACAACCCTATGAAAGAATTATTACAATTCCCATAACACAGATGAGGGAAACGAGGCTGAGGGAGGTTGAGAACATTTTTAAAATCTACATATCTCGTAAATGGCAGAGCTGAGATTTAAACTCATGTCTTGATTGAAAACCCTGTCTTCTTAACCATTACATCTTCTGCCTCTCCTCCATGGGTTTGTGTGAAGGACGAAAGGATGTCAAGTTTTACTGAAATGTTGGTAATTAATGTGACTATTAAACGCCTAATTGTTCTGATAACTTTCAATCTTTGTTTTATTTAGAGAACAGATTTGAGTCTGTGTATTTACATTATTTTTTAAGTATAATTACTTTAAAAATTTTTTTCCTTCATTTTTACATTTTTTTGTTGTTCAGTTTGTCACATAATTGCTGTTTGAGAATCATTTTTTTTTTTTAAGATTTTATTTATTTGACAGAGAGAGTGAGAGCACAAGGAGGGGCAGAGACAAAGGGTGAAGCAGACTCCCCGCTGAGCAGAGAGCCCTAAGTGGGGCTCGATCCCAGGACACTGGGATCATGACCTGAGCTGAAGGCAGATGTTTAACTGACTGAACCACCCAGGCATCCGGAGGAAAGGAACATCTTTTGAATATAGTTAGAAATAATTAGCATACTCTTGGCAGGGCAGTATATACCTTTATTAACTGTGATTATCCATAAATGGCCATTCATTTCTTGCTTCAGCAGTGACATGGAAAAGGGCTGTGGACTGGAAGTCTGGGGATTGGCTTTTAACCCAGGGTCTGGGTTCATTGTCCTGTGTTTATCTTAGGCCAGATACACTCTTTGGCTAATATCGCTTCATGTTTAAAACAAGGGGATTAAAACACGAGGTGGCTGGCAATCCCTTGCAGGATGAATAGCCTATGATTCCTTGTAATTTTAGAAGAGGAGGTAATTCAGAAGAATATAATTTTAAATCAAATTCTACTGTAAGACTATTAATAATATATGCAGGGGCTCTAAGCAAGTAATAGATGAGAAAATGAAATGGTGAATTAAAGAAATTTGGGTAATTTCTAAGTTCTTTCTATTTTTGAAGTTCTATCATCCAAATGATATTACATTGTAATCTGAGCGCACTCAAATATTTCAAAGGACTTCCCTTTGATCGATCCTTTCTGATCTTCACACGGACAATATGAAGTAGCGAGGAGAGTGATTTTATCCACTCTCGACCGAGGAAGGAACTAAAGATGAAGTGGTGGCCAGGTCACTAGGCTAGTTGGGGACAGAGCGGGGAAAGACAGACTTTCTGACCCGTGCTCTGTCCACTACACCACCACATTCCCTGGCTCAATAAATAAATACTAACTGTTAGAGAAGGTTGCTTAATACAAACTGCACATTATTCTACTTTGACAGATGAGTAATCCTCAGTGATGAATTCCTTTTTTTGAAAGTTCAAAGTCTTTGGTTCATCAGTTTTTGAGCCATTTGTAGGATCAACAGGGTTAGGACACATGATACTTGCAACTTTTCATAATTAGAAAAACTGAAGAGTGGGTTTTACTTTTTCTTTCCAACTTAAAAAAGCCAAGCAGATAATATGTTAAGCTCTCTTTGACCTAAGACACTTTTCCTAAAAACCACGAGCCTTTGTATACATTTAGCAGCTATGACTAAGCAACTCCCTCTTTCAATTACATATGCCTATATTAAGTGTTATTGCCGTGTTTGTGGAAAAGATTCATCTAGGCTTTTTCCACTCTTCAAAAAATTAATGTATCTATGATTATTGAAGTAGCTCATTTCTATTTTAGAGTTTTAATATTCATGTAATAAGAAAAAAATTTTATCAGTACGGAAGAGTATAAAATAAATGTGATCTCCACTCCATACCACTCCAGCCCAGGCTGATGCTCTCCATACAGGCATCGTTAACAGCTACTGCTATTAGGTCATGTAGCAGTTACTATTATAATTTAAAAGAATATGCTTACAGCCCTGTTTCTCAATTTATCAGCTTTGGAAAGTGTCTACTGACTTCCATCTATGAAAGATAAGGAAGAATATTTATACTTGCTCCCAACTTCTCTACCTCCTAATTTTTTTTTTTTTAATTTTATTTATTTGAGAGAGGCAAAGAAAGAAAGAGAAAGAGAGCGCGGTGAGAGGGGCAGAGGGAGCAGCAGACTCCCTGCTGAGCAGGGAGCCCGATGTGGGGCTTGATCTGGGGACTCTGAGATCATGACCTGGGCCGAAGGCAGATGCTTAACCGACTGAGCCACCCAGGTGCCCCTCTACCTCCTAATTTGTGTTAGTTATATTATTTATAATCCAGTTGTATTTCTAATTTTTCTAAAAACTGTATTTTAAATTATTCTTTGTCACTTTAAACAATACCCAAACTTCTACTTCTGGATTTATTTAGATAAGATGCTCTTGATTCCCAGTTACGTAAGAGGGTCTACTTCTAAGTTTTTGTTTTACGGATAGATTTACACATAGACATCCCTCCATATATACGTGGTCATGGTTTACTATATTTATATTCGGCTCTGTAATTATAATGAAGTCTTTGGAAGATTAAAAGCGTTAATCCATATAAAGCTCACAGCACAGTGCCAGGCACATAGGTCATCCGTAGCCACCAGCTGTTATGAACAACTGAGTAGTGTAGAGGAACCTCAATTGAGAAGGAAATGTAATGCTATTTAAGTGAAATTTTGTGGCTTAAGTGAGATTCTTCTCAACCTGAAGAACTAATAGATCCTTCCTCCCTCTTGCCCTTTCCTCCTTTTCCTGCTTTCTTCACTTCCTTTGGGTCATAGTCAGATGGCATTGCTTCTTGTTTTCTTTCTTGGATTACAATTTGTTGGATTACTTCTTTGAGCTTTGGTTTTGTATTGTACAGGAAGTAAGCTTTCTAAATCTTGAATGTCTAAAAATGGTCTTTTTTTTAGCACTCAAATTTGCTTAGTAGTTTGGCCAAGTTTAGATCCATTTGTTTCCCCTCAGAACCTGGAATACATTCTGCTAACGACCCACCAGGGAAGGACTTTGGTCTCTTTGGTTCCCTGATACATCACAAGCACCCAGAACGGTGTCTAGCACGCAGCATACACTCTCTATACGTTAGTTTTATGGATGATCTTCTAGTGACTAGTACTGCTGAAAAGAAATTGCAGGGATAGTCCGATTATTGTTCTTTTATTTGCCCTCTCTCTGGAAGCATTTAGGGTTTTCTTTTTGTTCTCAGAAATTCTAAAATTTCTAGATGTACTTTTGTTTACTTTTCCTGCTCTGTAATGGTTGGGTTTTGTCAATCTAAAAACTCTTGAGTGTAAATAAATTTATTTCATTATTTTCTTGACTATTTCTTTTTCTCCATGGTCCTCTCTACCTTCTAGAATCACCTTTAGAGAAGTATTAGATTTCTTAGAGCTAACTTCCATGCATCTTAATTTTTTCTCATATTTTCTGTCATTTTACTTCTTTTATTTTACCTTTCAGGTAACCAACTTGATCTTCTATTGTATTTATATTACTACTTAGAAATTCCATTGAAATTTTGATTTTTACTTTCCAAGAACTCTTTCATGTTGTCTGATTGTTACCTTTCATCGCAAACTATAATCGTCTTAAAAGAATGCAGATTATAAATTCTTCTGCTATGAATTAGCATTTTTATTGCTCTTACTGAAACTGTTTTAAATATTAATTGTATTAACTGGCTAATACAGGTGTTAAGAATGTGAGTGATCTGTGCGTGCATTCATTAGGGTTGGTTTTTTTTCGTAAATACTCTTTAAGTGCGTGGATTATCTTTTTCCTCCAGCTTCAGTTATTTATTTTTCTAAGGCTTTCCCTTTTGTGTTGTTTTTTTCTCCCAAGTCTGAGGTTCCATGCTGTCCTTTTATAGGAATGAATGAAGAACTACACAAACACCTTAATTTAGTATCAGTAGCTTGTGTGGGTTTCCTTTTGGGGGTTTACGTTTGTTTCTCTAAGCTTTTTCACTCAGAACAGAATGATTGACAGCAGTTTTTGTATAAGTAGGTGGAGTTTGTGGACAGGAAGGCTTCCCAGTAGGGTTTCCTGTGGGCAAAGCACAAGCGAGCAGATCCGGAAGCCCGGAGGTTTCCGGGTGGAGGGGTGGAGGTGTATTTGAAGTCTGGTGATTTCCAGTCTGAGTTTACTATAGAAATTCAGAATTTCTTCAGTATCTCCTCTTAGGCCACACAGTCCTCACTGAGAATGCTCGCTGAGAGACAGCTTGCTTTCTAGAGCGCCTCGCTGGCTTTTAGCCTGAGGGCAAAAGTCTCAGCAGCCAAGCTCTGTTTACACAGGTCGGAGGAAAGGGGCCCAGCTGTGCGGAGGACTGCATCCCGCTCCTTAATGAGGCCACTGATGATGGCCTCACAGCCCATCATCGTATTGTATTGTCCTGGGAGCAGGAGGTCCCTTCTGGGGCCCCCTTGGGAAGACACGTGCTCAGTTCTTATGCTCGGGCCTACAGTTTTTGCTACACTTTCTCATCAGTTCATCTATCTGTTTTTTCTTTCGGAAATTCTCAAAACTTCTGGTTTGCTGAAGACGCTTTTTCTTGTTTCCTATGACGTTATCATATTCTCTTCAAAGAATTTTTTCTGTTACTTTGATGGGGATGTTGGAGGTCAGAGAGGTAAATGCATATCTTAATCTACCACTGTGTATGTGTATTCACACACACACACACACACACACACACACACACACACCACATATGCATTTGAAAAGATATAATAACACATCCAGTCAATCCTTTGGGGGAAGATGCAGTCCTATAAATTAACAGAATACAATCCCTGAATTCTTTAGTTGGTCTCAGTGTTTTGCCCAGTTTATGCTTATTAAAAAAATCTAATACTGAACAATGTGTCAGGAATTACAATTATAAAGTCTGAGAAAAAAAGGTTTAAGGTGACATTTTAGAATATTTGCTATAATTATTTGTATCTAAATTGGAATATTTGCTCATCGTTGCTTTTCCAATTCCTCTACCCTTGGATTTAGACTTGAATACTGCAACTCCATAGTAAATATGAGGGACCACTTGCCAAGGCATTGTTTTATTTTTTTTAAGTAGGCTCCACTCCCAGTGTGGAACCCAATGCAGGGCTTAAACTCACAACCCTGAGATCAAGACCTGAGCTGAGATCAAAAGTCAAACGCTTAACTGACTGAGCCACCCAGGCGCCCCCCCCAGGCACTGTTTCAAGCATAATACTGAAAGAAGGGCTGTTCAACTCTTATATTCTCCCGGCATAGCAATGTCATTTGGATTCTCCTGATTCAGATTCCTTTCCTTAGAAATTCTTCAAACAAGTGTTTAACTTAATAACAATAAAAAATGTTTATTAAAAAAAAAACCGGGGACTCCTGAGTGGCTCAGTCGGTTAAGAGCCTGTCTTCAGTTCAGGTCATCATCCCAGGGTCCTAGGATTGAGTCCTGCGTTGGGCTCCCTGCTCAGCAGGAAGCCTGCTTCTCCCTCTGCCGGCAGCTCCCCCTGCTTGTGTGCTCGCTCTCTCTCTCTCTCTCTCGGACAAATAAAATCTTAAAAAAACCAACAACACACACACACACACACACACACACACACACAAAACAAACAAAAAACCAAACAGACCCCAAACTCTGAAATTAGCAATATGCTTCCCAGTAGTAAATCCAAGGTTGAATCTGGGCTCTACCAGGCACTAACCCTGCCCTCTGGGCAAATGATTTAAAACTTTCTAAGTCTTACTTTCTCAACTTGTAAATGACCATAATAATAGTACTTGTATCTATACAGGCTGGGTTCGAGAATTAAGACAACGTACACAATTCCCTTAGCACAGTTCCTAACACGTAGTAAGGCTTTATTAGATAATTCACATCTACATTACAGAACAGTTCTGTAATAAAGATTTATTTGAGAGAGAAAAGAGAGAAAGGGGGGAGGGGCAGAGGGAAAGGGAGAGAGAGAATCCCAAGTAGACTCCCTGATGAGCACGGAGCCTGACCTCAAAACCCTGAGATCATGACCTGATTCAAAACCAAGAGTCGGATGCTCAACCAACTGAGACACCCAGGTGCCCCCAGAACAGTTCTGTTATAGACAATCAACCTGTCTCATTAAGATACTGATAAAATATAGCAAAGTATTAATTCCTTGTTCTATCTGGTTGGTCTTTTGGCACATGCTTTTTTTATTGTAGTAAAATATATATAACATTTACCATTTTTATGTGTACAGTTCCGTGGCATCAAGTACAATCACATTGTTGTGCAACCATCACCACCATCCATCTCCAGAACTCTTCATCTTCCCAGACTGAGACTCTGTACCCATTAAACAACTCCCTATTTCCCCCTGGCCCCAGTCCCTGGCAATTACCATTCTACTTTCTGTCTCTATGACTGCGATTACTCTGGATAACTTGCGTCAACGGAATCATACAATATTTGTCCTTTTGTGACAGCCTTATTTCATTTAGTATAATGTCCTCAAGGTTCAATGTAGCATGTGTTAATTTCATTCCTTTTTAAGACTGAGTTCTATTCCATGGCACCTGGCTGGCTCAGTCCGAAGAGCATACAACTCTTGATCTCGGGGTCGTGAGTTCGAGTCTCACATGGGGTGTAGAGATTACTTAAATAAAAAACTTAAAAAAGAAAAGACTGAATACTATTCCATTGTATGTATATGCCACATTTTGCTTATCTGTTCATCTGCTGATGAATACTGGTTACTTTCACCTTTCAGCTATTATGAACGATGCTGCTATGAACATGGTGTATGCATCCCAGCTTTCTGTCCTTTTGGGTGTATATCCAGAAGTGGAATGCTGGGTCATACAGCAACTGATGTTTTTATTCACTCTTGTCATTTGGTAACTCATGTCAGTTTGCATTCTTGTGTTTGAGAGATTTATTCTTGTGTTTGAGAGATTTATGGCACATGCTAGTTTTGTTTTCTTCTTTGTTTCACGACAAATATGCTGACACAGCTTTTCAAAGAGGGGAGACAGAGTCCTTTCCTGGGACAGAGTCCATGATGATAAGGCACTGGGCGGGATCCACTCACCAGTCCCCAGGGCTCCTCTGGTGACGGGGAGTCATCTCTGTGGCCCTGTTTACTTAAGACAGAGCCCCCTTTCTGCTGGCCACCAGAACCAGCTTCACGAGCTCGGCAGCAAGGGTACAGCGTGTTTGAGGCCTGGCCTCCCAGTTTAGTGGGGAGTTTATAGGCACCCCCCACCCTCGACCCCCCTCAAATCATAGTTAGAACTAGACTGCCTCACACAACGATAGCAAAAAAGTTGTCAAAGAATATTTTGGTGTGCTTTGGCAATGGGAGATCTGGGTTTGGTAGGTTCTGTAACGGGATAATTTATGGGCCCTGTAATTTAAAATTATGAATTCAAATGGGATACATTTGGAAAGGGATTAGTTTCAGGGAGGGGGAGGCCCTGAAGCATAAGCTTTATCAACCGCACAGTAAATCTGCTTCTGGATTTGGAGACTATTAAAAAGATCCTTTACCCCTCGAGCTCTGCTTTAGTAGTCCTATTCTCTGTCATTATTTTCATTCCACAGTTCAGACATTAAAGAACTTGGTGAGACTGGAAATGTCTGGGTGCCAGATGACTCTCAAGCCCACACCATCTTCAGCTTTCCGGGGCCAGAGGAGGCTGATGGCAGGGAAGAGAAACAAGGTTTTGAAAAACACCGTGTTCATTGCAGAACATTGGGAGGCACCAAGGGAAAAGCAAATTCACCTACTAACTGCCCTATTACCCAGAGATAAATCATTGTCAACATTTTGGTGAATTATCTTTCCAGCCTGCTTCACATCCCCTCAAACCGGTAACCTGCTTTTTGTATACAACACTCAGGAACATTTCCAGGTCATGCATTTTCTAAATATAATAAACATTTTAAGAATTTTTTTCTTATGAAAAGGAAAAATAAGACATCCAAACACTATTTCTGAACTGACCCTCCAGGCCAGGCGGTTGGATGGCGTCCCCCAAAGCGCAGATGCTGCCACCTAAAGGAGAGATGCTAAAAATACTGCAGTGACATTTTAAGAGGATGTTTGATGTGTTAAGCTGTGCTGTGAAGGGGGCTAATTTTGTTTTGTTTTGTTTTAAACTTTCCTTCCTCTTGCCAGACTGGTTTTCCTCCTCCCTTTAAAAAGTCATTCGACTAGGTAATACATTTACCAGCATAAAATTTTAAATAACAAAATGGTAGAGAGTGAAAAGTAGGTCTCTTACCTAACCCTGCCCACCTGACCACAGTTCCTCGCTCTAGAATCAACCACTATTAGCAGTTTCTTGTCTATCTTTCCAGAGACTGTACATACACAAGACTCAATGTTTGTGCAGATGATGGACTGATACACAGATGTCGTTCCCCCCCGCCCCCACCAAATGGTGGTACTACTGTAATATTGGACCCACTCTTCCCCACCTTGATTTTGTTTGCGTGGTATTTTTGTATACACTCTCTGGAGATAGTTCATGTCGTATATACCAGGTTGACTTTTTTTTTTTTATGCTTGCATGATACCCCATTTAACTGTGATTCGTTTAACCTGTTCCAAAGGATAGGTATTCAAGTTGTCTCCATTTTTGCTATTTCTTGTTCAATGATGTGGTGACCCTCTTTGTACATATGTCAAAAAAATAGATTGAGGGGCGCCTGGCTGGCTCAGTGGGTAGGGCATGTGATTCTTGATCTCAGGATTATGAGTTTGAGCCCCACAATGGGTGTAGAGATTACTTTAAAATATATATATATATATTATAATATATATAATACATATCACAATATACTATATAGATTACAATCTTGGAAAGGAAATTATTGGAGTTTTTCTTATCTGACTCTAACGTTTGCCACTTCACTCCCTGCCTTTTGCCAATATGGTGACATCAAAATCTCTAGTTTAGTCAAAAGTCAGTGTTTACATAATTAAGACTGAAATATTACTCACTGCTAAACCAAACAGTACGATAACTGTATCTTCTGGCATTAGTAACCGCTAATCACCCTTACCCCGGGCCAAATTGCTTCCTTTTCTATACATCATCACCACTTTTCCCCTCAAATGATCCAACAGACTTGGAAAACTTTTAGTAATAATTTCCCCCCAAACTCTCAACACATGGAATAATCTATCAGTTCTAAATTTCTCTCCTTAGATGTCTCCCTTTCGCACTGGACACCGGCGTCTGTTCTCGGGAGGGTTGCTTGTCAGGCGTGATGAATACCCAGCATCCGAGCACTGCCCCTCTGCCACTCCGCTGGGTGCATCCTCTGTTTTTTTCTGGATCCCGTGTCGCCTCTTCCTTGTTTACACCACACCGTGGTGGAACTCTGCCCTTTGGGAGCTTCCTCCTACATGATGATGCACAGTAGCAAATAATTTGAGACTTTGCATGTCTGAAGATACCTTTATTTTCCCCTTACACTTGTTGGGGAGTTGGCTGGATACAAACTTTTCCGTGGTATTTTATTTCTGAATTTCGAGGGTGTTGCTCTGCTGTCTCCTAGAATCCTGTATTGCTGTTGGAAAGTCCGATGCCAGCCAGAGTGCTGATCTTTAGTACATTACATGGCCTGCTTTGAATCTTCTCTTTATTCCCAATCTTCTGAAATTTTATGAAGATGTGCCTTAGAGAGTGTGGTAGCCATCAAAAAGCATGTCTTCCTTCCATGGTGCAGAGTGGTGGAGGAGAATCCCGTGCTCAGCCCTGCTCAGCATCTCCTACCCCTCTGCATTTAGGAAGAACCTTGTGACTCATTCTCTCCAACAGAAGGAACGTGAGTAGAATATACGTGTTGGCTCATGTGGTGGTAGGATCAGGGGACAGAACTGGGGTGAGGAAGGTGAGAAATGGGGATACACTAGCTCCTGGCTGACCAGTACTAGAGAAGGGGGTGGGGCAAGGGACCAAGGTTTGTGTTCCTACCTCCACTCTGTCTCTAGATTCAGCCCTGCTCTTCTCTTCTGCCCTTGCTTGGTCCTTGCAGACCCTGAGTCTGACCTCTCTGGGAGAAGCATCTGATGCCTTGATCCCATCTTCTTCTCCAGGGTCTCAGGCTCCATTGTTCTCTACTCTGGTAAGTAGGTCACCTGTCATCATTCATTCATTTCCATCTTCCAAAAATTTACTGAAGTTGCTTTCTGCCGCTCTCCTCATCTTTATATCATTTTCCCACCCGTAACTGTTACTTTGGTGGGGTTTGGATGGAGCCAGAAGTGTGCTAATTTCCTGGGGCTGCTGTGACAAATTACCACAAACTTGGTGGTTTAAAACAACAGAAACATATTCTTTTACATTTCTGGAGGCCAGAAATCTGAAATCAGTCTCACTGGGCTGAAATGAAGATGTCCGCAGGACCACGTTCCCCCTGTGGGCTCTAGGGGAGAATTCATTCCTGGCCTCTTCCACTTCTGGTGGCTGCCAGCATTCCTTGGCTTATGGCCACGTCACTCCACTCTCTGCCTGTGTGGTCACATCTCCTCCCTCCGTCTCTCCTACAAAGATGCTTGTCGTTACATTTAGGGGCTCCACAGATAACCGGGGATTATCTATTTGAAGGGACTTAACTTAATCATATCTGCAAAGTCTCTATCATATCAGGGAACATTCACAGGTTCTGGGGATTATGGCCTGGACACATCCTTGGGGGTCATTGTATAGCTTAGCGCAAGGAGAGAAGATAAAGGCATATGGTCAGTGTACCATGTTTAATGGGGGTCCTTTCTATGTTTTCTTCTAGTACCTTTAGATTTCCTTTCATACATTAAGATCTTTGGCCCAGTTGGAATTCATTTCGTAATGGAGCTTCTTTACTATCCCAAACACTAATTATTAAATACCTGTATTTCCCCCATAAAGGGGAAACAAAGGTGACTAGCTCTTAAGAGAAAAAAATTAAAACACGTTTATTTTCCTATAGTAAGTACAGAAATATGAAAAGAAAAGAAAAGAAAAAGGGCGCCTGGGTGGCTCAGTCGGTTAAGCATCTGCCTTCGGCTCAGGTCATGTTCTCAGGGTCCTGGGATCGAGCCCTGCACTGGGTTCCACGCTCAGCGGGGAGTCTGCTTCTCCCTCTCCCACTCCCCCTGCTCATGCTCTCTCTCAAATGAATAAATTTTAAAAAATCTTAAAAAAAAAAGAAAAGAAGTAACTAGATATAATTTTAGAGAAACTCTCTCTGCTCACTTTGGATTCTGAAGAGGGTGCATGGAGAACAGAAAGTCCCTTCCCCTGAATCACTCCCCGTCTGATGAGAATACCCCCGCCTCAGGCAGCAGGATGGAATAGTCTAGGCACCACAGCGGCGGGAGAGGTGTGTGGTGCAGGGCGGACACCCTTACCTTCCTTCTGACCTCCCAGCCTTTCAGGGAACGACGCACTCGGGGGCCTGCAAACCTGTCACTGCAATGCACGCAGCAGGGGGTAAGGAGACACAGCGAGCTAGGACTCCAGTCACACTTTCCAGGGACCACAGGCCTGGCTGATCCTCAACCTGAACTTGATAAACAAGTGCAAAATGTTCACATTTTCACCCCGTTTTGGATACATGTCGAGGCAGTTAGCCAATTGCCTCCTGGGGGCTTCTACACAAGCTGTGCATGAGGATTTTTCTGTCATGGCCTTCTTTTCACTTATTTAAGGAAAATTTAGAGTATGCCGGGGTAATCGTTTTGTATTGAAGCACTGTAATTTAGCTCCTTTCTGGACTTTGTAAGCATGAGTCACTTTCTGCAGCAGTGCTAGGAGATGCAAATAGAATATTATTTCCAAAAATTTGAGATTTTAAGCTGGGTCTTTTACTTGTATTCACTTGTTAGTTTTAGTCTTAATTGTGACACTCATATTATTGAAAGAATGACAGAATTTGAATCACATTTTGTCCTGAGCACTAATGTAACAAGCTGCTTCTCAGTTTCACACGATTTCTTTTACATGTGGGTCATTATTGTTCAGTGTTGTTCTCTTCCACTCCTGCGCGCCCTGTCTCCCACCCACATATACACTTCCATCTCTGGATCCCAGATCTTTCTTTATGGGCCATCTAGATGTTTGTGCATTCTACTTTGCTACTTTTCATACCTTCTAAGTGTCCCTCTTTGTCTAAGTGTGACTACCTTACACTTGTCCAACACCGGATCTTCCTTCTTGCAATGATATAGTCACACGGTCTACTTTTTTCCCTTTTTTTGAGTGTGCCCAGAGAGTGAAGAAAGGAGACAGTCAGTTGGAAGGAAGCATGAGCTGTGGACAAAGAAAGGAGAGGAGGAGGTATGAAGAGAAGATCCTACGTCTTCTCCTTTAAATCTGGATCCAGTCTCAGAAAGCATATTTCATTTTGAACTATATGGAATGCCTGGTGCAGGAGCAAATGTTGGAGCAAACACAAAGCTGAGTGCTGCAGGCCCTTGCCCGGCATCTCCTACTTTCCCCCTTGACTTTCCTGTGAAAGCTTTACCATAATGCACTACTGCTTGCTTTACAAAACGTTTGTTTGTTTATGAAAGTTGTGTAAGGTGACAGCAGAGATTTTAGAATCGGAAAGACTTGGTTTTAATGCTCAGCTTTGCTATGTGACCTTGGACAAATTATACAGCCTCCGGAAGCTTTAGCTTGTCCACAGTAAATGTTTATTTCATGAGAGATAAAGGAGAAAATGTAGGTAAAAACCTTGGCATAGTGCCTGGCACTTCAAACAACCCAGAATTCCAATTAATCCGTTCAACAGATATTTCCCGAACATTCACCGCGTGCCGGCGCCCGTCTGCTGGGTGCTGAGCATGCTGTGACCAACGGTCAGGCCCGAGGCCTGCCTGTCTGGGACTTAGGTGCTAGCAGGAAAAGCAGATAATAAACATGCAAACAAAATGTAATTACAGAGGCTGATTAGCCCGGGAGTAAATAAACAGGTTGCGTGGCTGGGGGGCGCAGGGAGGACCTCTCTCTGCCAGGAAAGCCATGGAAGGCTTCACTGCAGCCCGAAGCATGAGAAAGAGCAGGTGGAGCCTGGAGCTGTTTAAGGCAGAGGCACTTACATCACTGGCTCAGAAAGAGCCCGCCCACCTCCCGGGTCAACGGACTGGCGAAGGGCCAGAGCCCTGGGTGGCTGCCTAATGGACTCTGAGGGGCTGGAATCCACAGAGGAGTCCCACTTTCAAATCCCTCTTTGTGCGGTTTTGCAACCTGCCAGACTGTTGTCTTTCTACTCTGGCTCCATCTATTGAACGAAAATGACCAGTGCTGCCTAAATTTGTCCATTGTGGCTTTGTTCGCAATCTTCTAATTAAGTGGAAACTGAATACACTTTCACTTAACATTGTACTTAGTTTTGACTCTGTCAAGCTCTATTTCTGGACAGAAGAGAGTTTAATCATTCCTTCTGAACACACTTTTTTTTCCATAGCAAAGTTCCAGTGTCCTTTAACAGTAATTAATTACGCTGGCTCATGTGGGCTTATGGAAGCTGCAACCTTCCATTCATTTTGTTTAAAAGAAAACCACAGGTTTAAAATGGAGTCACTTTTGGGGCACCCGGCTGGCTCAGTCAGTGGAGCATGTGACTCTTGATGTCGGGGTCGTGAGTTTGAGCCCCACACTGGATGTAGAGATTACTTAAAAATAAAATCTTAGTAAAAAATGGAGTCACCTATGTCAAGGGCTCCATATGAATAAATAAACCAAGACGTACTATGCCAACCTGACTGCAGTTTCAACCCCCCAGGCATGTAGCCTTTAATGGTCCACATGCATTTCCTGGTCAGCGCTAGGAAATTTACTGATAGGCCCTTCTGCTCCCCTTAGAAGGGCGACCTTGCCTGAAACAATGTACTCTCTGCTAATAATTTCCTCTTTTTGGCTCCCTCTCTTCCTTTAAAAACTTTTCCTTTTCTGCAGCTCAAAGGAGCTCCTTTCTATTTGCTAGATGGGCTGCTGAATCATTCTGATGCGGGAGCAGAAGGCTCGCTGAGAACAAAGCCGAAGCTGACACCCCACAACCCGCCCCCCCCATGTGATATGTGTGACGTTCAGCTCCAGACTCCACCCCACTGAACCTCACTTATATTCTAAAACTTCATCAATTCGATAAAGCCAATTTGATCTTTTAAGCTACTCAGTTGAATTTCTGTTGTTTAATGATTTTCACTGATCCTCAATTACTGTTTTCAGTATGCAAAAGTTGCCTTTCCAGCAGACCTTCCGTTGATAATTATTACCACTATTAGAATCCCAGGGGCTGACCTGTGTCTTGCACACAGCTTATGTAGCTTTCTAGTCACTGTGACCTCTTTATTCCAGGGAAATCTGGCCCACCAGGCTATCCACATATTTCTAACACTTGGATTTGCATTTCTGGCTGTTTCACTTTACTTCTACTCTCAAGTCCAGGGGTATTTTCAACTCATTGATTCTTTCAGCTAATATTTATTAAATGCTTCCTATGGGCAAAACATTGATTTATTTAAATAAGAGTATTTACTATACTCTTTTGGGAGTACATTAAAGTCGCTAACCTCCTGAAGAGAACGTTCTAGGAGGCGGGGGAAGGGTGGATATGGAGACAGACAATAAACAAGTAAGTGAAAATGTGCGAGATAGGGGTGCCCGGGTGGCTCAGTTGGTTGAGGGCTGCCTTGGGCTCGGGTTATGATCCCAGGGTCCTGGGATTGAGCCCCAAGCCTGCTCAGTGGGAGCCTGCTTCTCCCTCCCCCTGCTCTTGTGCTCTCACTTAGTCTCTCTCCCTCTCAAAGGAGTAAAATCTTTTAAAAAAATGTGTGAGATAGCCAATAAATGCTGTACAGCATAGGAAAGCAGGGAAGAGGAGACAGGGAATGGGGAGTGGGCAGTTGCTATTTTATGGTTTGCAAAGGCCTCACTAAAAAAAGTAACCTTTGAAAAGACATCTAAAGAAAGTGAGGGAGTGAGGCATGTAGCTGTCTGGAGGGAAAGCCTGATTTCAGGCACAGGGAAGAGCAGATGAAAAGGCTGAGTGGTAGGAAACAGGTGAGAGGTAGGAAATGCGATCAGGGAGGCAGAAGGGACAGGTCCTACAGGGTCTCGTAAGCCATTGTAAGGCTCTTTCTTCCTTCTGCACTGAATGAGTTGGGAAGCCATTCAAGTATTTTGAACAGAGGAACTGTAACCGAACTAACGTGAGTTCGCTCGTTGGTGAGTCACATATAGAAAGAACACCAGATGGAGTTGTCGGACAAAGAAAAATATTTGCAGCAAATAAGGGGATCCAGGGAATAACTTCCAAAGCCGTGACTCCCCAAGGAAGGGTGAATAGTTTCCTTTTATTTCGGGCTAGGAGGAATATTTACAAAGGGGAGCCCAGTCATTGTATTTAGAGGCGTGTGTAATGTCACGCAAGGACCTTCAGGAAACAGGCCTAGCTGTAGGTTATGTAAATGAGGCTTGTGCTCCTCCTTGGGCGGAGATTTTAGTATGGTGATGACGTAAAGGAAACTGTCCGTCACTCCATGGTCCATCTGTGCAGGTGTTGAGTCTGGTGCTGAGCTCAAACTGGTCTGGGCGCTCGGGCTGCAGGAGCTCTCCCTCTGGGGAGGAGTTACTGCTTGAGGGATAGTTGCGGGTTTCCATCAGGGATGCTGTGCCCGTGGGGCCTTTAGTCTGAGTTAAGAGATAAGCTCTGGAAAGAGCTTAAGGAAAAATGTGGGACAAAGGTGGGTGGGTATAAGCAGATGAGCAGTAAAGGTGAGGTCTTGGGGTCCAGCTGGTGACAGAATGACATAATCTGACTTAAATTTTTCATAAAATTTGTGTTGAGAAGAAACTATAGGGAGAGCAAATGCAGAAGCAGAGAGATACAATGGGGAGCCCACTGCAATAATCCAGGCAAGAAATGATGGTGGTTTGCCTCCAGGGTGGTAGCAGATGGAAGGGAAGAAGCAGTCTAATTTTAATATATCCCAAGGGTAGAAATGACAGGATTTACTGACAGCATGATAGGATGTGGGATGAGAGATTAAGCAAGGCCTCAAGGATGACTGCAACGTTTTCAGCCTGAGAAAAGCGGAGAACAGAGTTGCCATTAGCTGAGACAGAGAAGGCTGTGGGAAGTGAAAGTTTTGTTCATGGAGGATATTGAGAAATTGGTATAGTTGACCCTTGAACAACATGGGCTTGAACTGTGTGGGTCTACTTATGTGCAGATTTTTTACAGTACAGTACTGATAAGAGTGTTCTTTCTCTGGGTGCCTGGGTGGCTCAGTCAGTTAAGCGCCTGCCTTCGACTCAGGTCATGATTCCAGGGTCCTGGGATTGAGCCCCGCGTCCGGCTCCCCACAATAACATTTTCTTCTCTCTAGCTTTATTGTAAGAACGCAGTATATAATACACATAACATACAAAATATGTGTTAATCAACTGTTCATGTTATTGGTAAGGCTTCCACTCAACAGCAGGCTCTTAGTAGTTAAGTTTTCGGGGAGTCAAAAGTTCTATGTGGATTTTTTACTGTGCAGGGTGGGGTGGCACCCCTAAACCCCACCCCCAATGTTCTTCAAGGGTCAACTGTAATTCCATTTAGCACATACTAATTTGAGAAACCTATTAGACATTCAAATGGAGATGTTGAGTAAGTAATTAGAAAAACAGATTTGGAATTAAGACTAGAGGCCTGAGCCAGATATAAATTTACGCTTTAGCAGTATATAGGTACATATATTTTAAAGCCAGGAGCCTGCATGGGATCTCCCAGCAGAAAGACGGAAAACAGAAGGTTTGAGGTCCAGTCTTCAAACTGATTTGGGGACATTTAGATTTGGGCACATGCGGATAAACCAGCAAAGGACACAGAAGGAGCAGAACCAAGAAACGTGTCCTTGAAAACAACGGAATGAGGCATTTGCAGAAGAATATTGACATGACAAATGCTGCTTGCTGACCCTGAAGTAAGACTGAAAGTTGACAGTGAGAAGGTCACCATGGAGGTCAGTGATGACCTTGACTAATAATAATAATCCCCTCAAACAAAAAAATAAACTCAAAATTGAATAGAGAACTAAATGTGAGATCTGAAACCATAAAATTCCTAGAAGAAAACATAGGCAGTAATGTCTCTGACATCAGCTGTAGAAACATTTTTCTAGATACATCTCCTTTGGCAAGGGAAACGAAAACAAAATTAAGTTACTGGGACTACACCAAAATAAAAAGCGTTCACACAGTGAAGGAAACCATCAACAACAAAAAGACAACGTACTGATGGAAGAAGATACCTTCTAATGATATATTAAATAAGGGGCGCCTGGGTGCCTCAGTCGTTAAGCATCTGCCTTTGGCTCAGGTCATGATCCCAGGATCCTGGGATCGAGCCCCGCATCGGGCTCCCCGCTCAGCGGGAAGCCTGCTTCTCCCTCTCCCACTCCCCCCTGCTTGTGTTCCCTCTCCCGCATTCTCTCTGTCAAATAAATAAAATTAAATTTAAAAAAAAATCCAAGATATATAAAGAACTTACACAACTCAACACCAACCAAATAATCCAATTAAAAAATGAGCAGAGGACCTGAAGAGACATTTTTCCAAAGAAGACTTACAGATGGCCAACAGACACGTGAAATGATGCTCAACATCACTCATCACCAGGGAAATGCAAATCAAAACCACAGTGAGATACCACCTCACACCTGTCAGAATGGCTAAAATCAAAAACACAAGAAACAACAGGTGTTGGTGAGGATGTGGAGAAAGAGGAACCCTCATGCACTGCTGGTGGGAATGCAAGCTGGGTATGGTCACTGTGGAAAACAGTATGGAGGTTCCTCAAAAAGTTAAAAATAGAACTACCATAAGATCCAGTAATTCCACGCTAGGTATTTATCCAAAGAAAATGAAAACACTAATTCAAAAGTTATATATTACTGCAACATTATTTTTAGTAGCCAACACATGGAAACAGTCCAAGTATTCATCCACAGATAAATGGATAAAGAAAATGTAGTGTGTGTATATATATATATATATATATATATATATAAAATGGAATATTTCTCAGCTGCAAAATCATTTTAGGATGATTTTAAACATGCAAATGTTTATATGCATGTGTTATATATATATTATATACCATATATGTACATAACTTATGTTACATATAAAGTTATATATACACAATTATGTATATATAAAATATATAATCATATGTAATTATATATACTATAGTATATAGGATATAGTGTACAGTATATATAAAATTATATATTTCATATATATAAGTACATATAAATTATATAAGTTTGTATATAATTTATGTAATTCTAATATATTATGCAATATATATTACATAATATATACTATATATTTATATGTATCTGAAAGAAATTGGTTTCTTTATGTGAGGCAAACCTTTTCTAACCACCAATTAGACATCAAGGAATATGTTAGCATACACAAAATAATTAATATACATATATTTTTTAGAGATTTTATTTATTTGAGAGAGTGAGTGAGAAAGAGAGAACACAAGCTGGGGGAGCAGCCGGCAGAGGAAGAAGCAGGCTCCCTGCTGAGCAGGGAGCCCGACATGGGGCTCGATCCCAGGACCCCAGGATCATGACCTGAGCCGAAGGCAGATGCTTAACCGACTGAGTCACCCAGGTGCCTCCAAATAATTAATATTTATTTATAATCTGTTGGATCCTGTGATGACACCAAAATCAAATCTGATTGCATACATGAAACTTTTTTCCTTTTCTCCTATCCAAACACATCGGGCTATTTTCTTTTCTTTGCTGTGCAAAGGTTCATATTGACTGATTTGCAAGTCAAAGCAGAAAAACTAGTACATTTAGAGGAAAATCAAGTGCATGAAATCTATGGATTATTTAGGGATGGAGAGAGATTTTAAGTAAGGAAACCTAGATTGAGGTCTTGACCCATTGCTTGTAACCTATGTGTCTTTGGGCAAGATACTCAACCATTTTCGCCTACCTCAGATTTCCATCAGTAAAATAAAAGCAGTAACAACAATAACACTCAGGGAGCACACATTAGGTGCCAGGCTAAGTCCTTTACATGTGTTACCTCATTTACTCTTCACATCAACCCTCTGAGGTGAGTACTACTATATTCCCAACCTATGGACAAGGAAACAGAGACTTGAGAAGTAATTTGTCCAAGGTCACACAGCAATTAAGAAATGAGGCAAAGACTGAAAGTCTAACTCCAGAGCCTGTGATCTTAACTATTACACTACACTACCTTATCATAATATAACGTGACAATCAAAGTAGTTAATATATATTCAAATGCTTAAAGCACTTGACACATGTTATTTTTACCTCATTAGAGAGGGTATCACTATAATTAATAGAGAGCATCACGATGTAAAGACATAAACACTGAGATTGTTAATTAGGGGTCCAGGGATTCTCGTCCCGACTTCTCCATAAATTAGCTGAGTGACTGTGACAAGTCACTTAACATTTGGGGTCCAAGTTTTCTCATTGTATACAGATGTATACATTTAAGTACCATTTAGATCCTGCTGGCTAGAAAATGATACTGTTTTGCCATTTTATGCTCTTTTGGATCCAGCTTCCTCTAACGTTCTGGCTCTAAGTTTTTTCTCACAGGACAAATGTTGCATTTTTCTCCCTTGCTCTGGCTTCTAACTGCTTTGAGTTCACACACAAGATTATCAAAAAGTATAACATGCTCAGAAAAATCAGTGAACCATGGAAAGAGGACTCTTGTTTCTTTTCAAAGCTTTGCTTCCTTTGTTTTGTTCTGTTTTGAGTAGGTAATGCATGGGCCTTGTCCGAAAGTTAAAACCCTATCACAAGGCACACATTGAGGAGTCTTGCTCCCTCCCCTGACCCTGTCTACCCTGTCCCTACTGTTCCGTTTCTTTTTTTTTTATTTATCCTTCTGGTGTTTATCTATACAAGTTCAAGCCATATGAAAGTAAATTCTTATTTTCTCCTCTTTCTTAAACAAAAGATGATACATTATATTCACTTCGTTTTCTTCACTTAACAATATACCTTGGAAATCTCTTGTGCATCAGTACACAAAGAGCTTCATTTACTTTTTTTTTCAGCTGCGTATTATCTCATTGCAGGGTAGTACCATAGTTCATTTAATCTCTGAATGAAGGACACTTGAAGGGCATTTTTAATATTTTGCTAATACAGACAGTAATGCGAATAAATAACACTGTTCACACATCATTTCAGACTATACAGCTATAAACACAGGACAAACTCCCAGGAGTGGAATTCGTGGGTTAAATGAATTTATAATCTGTATAAATATTATCGTATTGCCCTCCACAGAAGTCAGACCATTTTACACACCAACTAGGAGTATATCAGATGCCTCACGGACTCACCAACATCGTGTTGTCAAATGTTGGATTTTTATTTAACAGATCATTTATCTGTTAGGGAAAATGGCAGGCAGAGTGATTTTAATTTGCTCAAAGACAAAGCTTTTAAAAAAGAGTTGGGAAGCTGAAAAGCTGGTAAAAATTTAAAGTTTGGTAGAAATGGATTCTTCAAAGCAGACCCCAAATCTGAGGCTACGCAACAGAGTAATATTCAGAAACTCCTGTAAATGACGACTGACATTGGAATAGAACAAAAACAATTTTTTGTAACCCAAAGCTGTGTGTCAATCAAGTCCAAGGAAATCTGGCAATTGCTCTCTAGTTACTCAATCTTAATCCAAAGAAATCACTTGCTGCCCTACTGGAGCCTGGCTTTAAGCTGTCCCACAATACTATTAACTGAGTTTTTTTTTTTTTAACTGTTGTTTTTTACTCTAGTCTGGCCTG
Organism: Phoca vitulina; assembly: GCF_004348235.1. Classification (NCBI taxonomy): domain Eukaryota; kingdom Metazoa; phylum Chordata; class Mammalia; order Carnivora; family Phocidae; genus Phoca; species Phoca vitulina. The sequence continues at coordinate 7,367,985 of NW_022589741.1, forward strand.
TGCGGGAACCAAGCGCAAGCCAGCCCCAAATGTGCCATTCTGGCACGCAGATGATTTCAAGCTTTCTTCATTAAAAGACTCAGGAAGAAATTTTACTGCCTAAAAGAATTTATTTATTTATTTATTTATTTATTAAAAAGATCTTATTTATTTATTTGACAGCGAGAGACACAGTGAGAGAGGGAACACAAGCAGGGGGAGTGGGAGAGGGGGAAGCAGGCTTCCCGCGGAGCAGGGAGCCCGATCTGGGGCTTGATCCCAGGACCCTGGGATCATGACCTGAGCCCAAGGCAGACGCCCAATGACTGAGCCACCCAGGTGCCCCTTCCTAAAAGAATTTATATCGTGGACCTGCTCTAGGAAGAGAACTATCACCATAGATACCTATGTTGTAATATGAACTGGGTATGGTAGACAGGGAGCAGCCTAGCAAGGTCTGTTTCATCAAAGTCCTCGCTTTGTCCCATTGTTTCTGAATGGTCCAGAAAAACATTTGTTTACCAAACATTTATTCTTTTTCATCTTCCTGTGAATTGTTTTCTTTCCCTCTAAAATTCCAGACCCCTTACCCCCTTTTCCTTAGTTTAGGATGACATATATACCTCATTTAACTGTCTTTGGAATCTTATGTCTTTGTGGATTCCCTGTAAAACAAAATTAAATTTGACTTTTTTCCTGTTGATTTGTTGCATGTCAATTTAATTTTTAGATCAGCCAGAAAAACCTTGATGGATAGAGTAAAATCTTTCCTCCCCAACACCAGCATATTAACAACTCCAAATTAACATCTGCATATTAATTCCAAAGGCAAAATATACTTTTAATGTTTTGAACAGATATCATAGAGCAAAAATGGCAGGAACAAGATGAAAAATAACTGGAAGAAATCCCTTTTTATACTGAGTTAATCTCTCTTTTCACACATACATAATCATGTACACAAGCGCACATACACACATCAGCACATGCATTTCTTTCAGATTCAAAGAAATGAAAATGTATAGATTCCATTCTATTTTTTTCTCTCAAATCTAAAGGTGAAAACATTCATTTTTGATAGAATGTAATATAAAATATGTAGTACATTTTCTGTGTTTGTATATTATAAAAACCACTATACTGAAGGCCATCTGGTATCATTTCTTTTGGTAACACCCTAAACCTTCATTTAATTTAAATGTAAACTTCAACAAACTTCATTCATCAGTAAAATGGTAACGATGCTGATACCCACCTCATAGGGTTTTTGTGAAGATTAAATAACTCAAAACATGTAAAGCACCTAGAAGAGTACTTCGAGTAAGCATTCAATAAATGTTAACTATTATCATATTTATTCTCTTGTAATACTTTTCAGTGACTGTAGAATCTTTGGTAGCCACAATGGTAGGTACAATACATATTATTTCTATATGTTGAGGAAAGTCTTGAAACTTTAATTAATGAATAGCGATCAGAATCAGCTCAGATAGTAAGAGTGATGATGGAAAGGATCCTCTACTGGTTAGTGTAAATGCCGAACTTGTTTGATATTTAAACTCAAACGTGGGGGCAAAATAATGGCCCATGTATATATGTCCATGCCCTAATTCTTGGAACCTGTGAATATGTCACCTTATATGGCAAAAGGTATTTTTCAGACATGATTAGAAGTAGGGACCTTGAGAATGGAGATTACCTTAGATCATCCAGATGGGCCCCAATAAATCACATGAGTTGTTAAAAGTGAAAACCTTTCCTGCTGAGGTAAAAGAGAGATATGATAAAGAAAGGTCAGGGAGGGGCACCTGGCTGGCTCAGTCAGAAGAGCATGCAACTCTTGATCTTGGGGTCCTGAGTTGAAGCTCCATGTTGGGGATAGAGATTACTTAAAATAAATAAATAAATGTTAAAAAAAAAAAAAAAAAGAAAGATCCAAGAGATGTGATGATATCAGGACTCAATCAACTGACCAGATGTTGCTGGTTTCTTGAAGCTAGAAGTGAGCCCAAGAATGCAGGTGGGGGCAAAAAAAAAGGCGCCTGGGTGGCTCAGTGGGTTAAGTGTCTGCCTTCGGCTCAGGTAATGATCCCAGTATCCTGGGATTGAGCCCCAAGTCAGGCTCCCTGCTCGGCGGGGAATCTGCTTCTCCCTCTGCCCCTTCCCATGCTCGTGCTCACTCTCTCGCTCTCACTTTCTCTCAAATGAAGAAAAAAAAAAAAAGGAATGCAGGTGTCCCTCTTGAAGCCAGAAAAGACAAGGAAACAGATTCTCTCCTATAGTTCTATAAAGGAATGTGGCCCTACTGATGCCTCAAGTTTAGCCCAGTGAGTCCCATTTCAAATCTGACCAACAGAATTGCAAGATAATAATTTTGATATGGCTGCAAAAGAGAACTAATACATAAGGTAGCAATCTTATGCAAGGACGTAGTATTTACAGCCATTTACTACGTGTTTTGTACTAAAAAATTTAAAGTGACATATTGTGAATGAACAGTACCACAAACCATACATTCTCCTGGCTTAGACCCTTTGAATTAGGTGCACAATAGGCCAGTCTGTTGTTCTACAAACATTTAAGAGGACTTAGTCCAGGCCTGAGGCTAAAGAAGACTTTTGAGCTATTGGCAAGAAAATCAAACCCCTGGTATCACTCCAGGGCATTGCTCAATCTGTCTCTGCCTCACACATATGCGTATAAATGCACTGGGTGATTTTCTCATGCCTGGTGAAACTAGATCTTTGGAAACTTTTGGCAAGAAGTAGTTTGGCCCAAATTTCAGAAATTAAAAACATAGCCTACACTGCATTTTTTAAATTGTAGAGTTGAAAGAATTTCTGGCCATTTTCTCCAACTTAAAACTGAATGAAAATGAGTTAACATTGTGCAGCTCACCTTTTTCAATAATAGCGTGAATAAAGCGCTACCAATCTATGTTACTGATCTCTACTACAGTATGGTCCTGAAAACAAAATATGCCAACACTGAAATATCAGAATTCTATAAATATCTCAGAGGTAGTTAACCTATATGTAAATCCAATTAGAATCTATCTTCTGAAGTACTTAAATTTTAGGGGCGCCTGGGTGGCTCAGTTGGTTGAGCGACTGCCTTCGGCTCGGGTCATGATCCTGGAGTCCCAGGATCGAGTCCCGCATCGGGCTCCCTGCTCGGCAGGGAGTCTGCTTCTCCCTCTCCCACTCCCCCCTCTTGTGCTCTCTCTCTCTCTCTCACTCTCTCTCTCAAAAAAAAAAAAAAAAAAGTGAAGTACTTAAATTTTAGAACAAAGTAAATAACCCTTATTTTTATTTTCAACCACAATGTGGTCTCTATATCAATTTTTTAAGATTTACTGATACTTTATTACCCAGGACACTGTCAATTTTTATGTGTTTCCTCTGTACTTAATTGGAAAATTAGATTATTTAACTAAGTATGGGTTACCAAATGTGTCAAGTTTATTAGTCTTACTGAATATTTGATCTGTTAATTACCAAAAGAAGTATGTTAACAATCTCCCTATGTGATTGCATATTTGCCCATTTTCCCATGAAATTGTTTTATATAAAACATATATTCATAAATATATGCTGTATTGTTAGAGACTTGTAAATTTAGAGTTGCTGGACATTCCAAATTAATTTAAATGCTTAGCATTTTTTAGTGACCATATTTATCCTTTATAATGCATTCCCACCCACATCTATTTAATTGGCTTTAAATAAAGTCCCTTTAATTGGACAGCAATACAGCAACCTATCTTTTGATTGTATTTACCTGATATTTTTTTTATCCTTTTATACCTTTTATAATTTTGATATATTTCTTCTAAATGTCATAGAGTCAGAATTTCTGTATCCTCAACAAAAGTCTGTCTTTTCATTGGTGTATTTAATCCATTTACTTTTGAGATATTGGAACTTATTTTCAAGATTTCATTTTATTCTTTTAAAATATGTGCTTTAAAATTTTTTTTTTTCCTTTCTTTTATTCTTTCTTTTGGAGCTTAAAGGATGTATTTGTCAGGATCAAGGCTAAGCTGTGGTAACAAAAAGTCTTTAAAATAAGTACCTTAAGGAGCATCCATGTCAACTTCTCTCCCGTGAAGCATTTCAGAAGCAGGCTGGGCTTGCAGAGCAGGCTGCAGCAATCAATGCTGGGAGGCAAGTCGGCCACATGCAGTCACACGGGAACCCACGCTGGTAGACCGGCTCTGACCGTCTGTCATCTCTAATACTTAGCTTCTGTGTTTGCCTCCCACGTGATCACCCTGGTTGCTGAAAGGAAAACAGACAGAAAGGAAAACAAAGAGCTTCCTTTTAAAAAGACTATCTGTTGCACACATCACTTCTACCTCCATGGCTTTAGCAAAAGCTGTTACAGGGACACACTTACCTACACAAGCAACTGGGAAACGTGGTCTCTGGTGAGTAAGGCATGTGCTCAGCTAAAATGCAAGATGTTCTGCTACCAAAAAGAAGAAAGGGAGAGAGGATTGTGTCAATAACACTTTCGGTCTTATTACTGATTACATATTGGTTCAATAATATAATTCTATCTTGCTCTTATTTTTATCTTCTCATGAGATCATAGTTGGTGTTATTATTTTACAACCAATTGTTATTTAGATTTACCCACATGGTTGCTAATTTTTTGCTTATCATTTCTTCTTGCCTCTTAGTCCTTCCTTTTGGTTTCAATTTCACTATTCTTTTTTTTTTTTAAGATTTTATTTATTTATTTGACAGAGAGAGAGAGAGAGAGCGTGCACAAGCAGGGGCAGAGAAAGAGCGAGAAGCAGGCTTCCCGCAGAGCAGGGAGCCCGATGCAGGGCTTGATCCCAGGACCCTGGGATCATGACCTGAGCTGAAGGCAGACGCTTAATGACTGAGCCACCCAGGTGCCCCTCAATTTCACTATTCTTAAAGAACATTGTATTAGCTATCTATTGCTGCATAACAAATTGCTCCAAAGTATAATGAGTGGAAACAACATTTACGATCTGTTTCTGGATCTGGGGTGGCTTCGCTGGGCCCTCTGCTTCAGGGTCCCTTAGAGGCCACAGTCAGGGTGTCAGCTGGGGATTTAGTCATCTCAAGGCCCCACTGAAGAAGGAGCTGCCTCCCAGACCACTCACATGGTCGTTGACAGGATTCAGTTCTTCGTAACTGGATAACCAGACGAAGGTCTCAGTTCCTTGCTGGCTGTTTGCTAGAGGCTGTCCTTAATTCTTTGCCACGTGAGTGTCCCCAACCCGCAGCTTCTTCATCAAAGCACATAAACCAAGAGGGCAACAGAGGAAGAGAACCAGTAAGACAGAAATCAAAGTCTTTTGTAACATAATGCACAAGTGACATGTCGTCATTTTTGCTGTATCCTATTTGTTAGAAGCAATCACTAGGTCCGGCCCACGCTCAAGAAGAGGGGATTACATCTAGGTGTGAATCCCAGCAGGTGGGACTCACGGGAGCCATGTCAGAAGCTGCCTACCAAATACCCTCTTTATATAAGTTCTTCCAGTGAGTCTGAGAGCAAGAGCTCTATTAATTTTTGTTGGTTTAAAAATGTCTTAAATGTCTTCATTTCTGTCCCATTCTCTTTCCTTCTGGGACTCCAAACAGAAGTGTGTTAGACCAGGGGCGCCTGGGTGGCTCAGTTGGTTAAGCGACTGCCTTCGGCTCAGGTCATGATCCTGGAGTCCCGGGATCGAGTCCCGCATCGGGCTCCCTGTTCAGCAGGGAGTCTGCTTCTCCCTCTGGCCCTCCCCCCTCTCATGCTCTCTCTATCTCACTCTCTCTCTCAAATAAATAAATAAAATCTTTAAAAAAAAAAAAAAAAAAGAAGTGTGTTAGACCATGTGATATCATCTGACAGCCCAACAATGCCGTGTTCTTATGGTTTTCTAGTCTTTTTTCTCTTTGAATGTCATTCTGGAAACTTTCTATTGCTACGTTTTCAGGTTCACTGATCTTTGCTTCCGCGGTGTTACTGACTTCCAACCTTTGTATATTTAGACACTTAAAACACCTCCAAATGGCTCACCATCAGAGGAAAAACAGCATGGAAATCTGATAATACTTAAACCAAACAATACAGAAAATATCACGTTTCAAACTCTTGACATAGCCAAACACACTTAGAGGAACCTTAAATACTTAGAGAAATTAAATACTTCTTTTAAAAATCAAATTGAAAACTAATAAACTAAGTATCTAGATCAAGAAGTTAGAAAAAGAACAAATAAGTAATCCCAAGAACATAGAATGAAACAAATCATAAAGATAAATGAATAAGGGGCACCTGGATGGCTCAGTAGGTACACTGTGTGATTCTGATCTCGGGGTTATGAGTTTCAGCTCCACACTGGGTGTAGAGACCACTTAAAAATAAAATCTTTAAAAAAAAATGAGTAAGATTAGGGGTGCCTGGGTGGCTCAGTCGGTTGAGCATCTGCCTTGGGCTCAGGTCATGATCCCAGGGTCCCGGGATCGAGCCCTGCATCGGGCTCCCTGCTCAGCGGGAAGCCTGCTTCTCCCTCTCCCACTTCCCCTGCTTGTGTTCCCTCTCTCACTGTCTCTCTCTCTCTCTGTCAAATAAATAAAATCTTTAAAAAAAAATGAGTACGATTAGAAAACAAAGATATAGCACAGAAAACCACTGTCCAAAGCTGTTATCTGAAAAGACCAATAAAACAAACTTTTGCTAAGATTATTCAAAGGAAAAAGACTCAGAAAATAATATAAGAAATATGAAAAAAGACTCAGAAAATAATATAAGAATTATGAAATGTAGTTATAGATATATCAGAGATTTTTTTTTTAAAAAAAGATAAAACTAGGAAAAAAATTTATGCCAACAGATTTTGAAAATCTAGGTGAAATATACTATTTATTAGAAAATTATAACGTTTTTTTAAAGGGGGGGGTAGGGCAGAGAGAGAATCTAAGTTCCACGCCCAGTGCGGAGCCTGAAGTGGGGCTCAATCTCACCACACTCAGATCATGATTTTGAGCTGAAATCAAGAGTCAGATGCTTAACTGACTGAGCTACCCAGGCGCCCCAGAAGATTATAACTTTTAAATCAGCTTTTGAGTAAAGAGAGAACATGAATAAACCTGTAAGTATAGCAGATAAATAAAGGGAAACAAGTCTTTATCTTGCCTTTCCCATACAGGTTCAGAGGAGATCTGAATAGAAGATGAAGGCAAATCTGTCTAGAGAAGTAGTCTAGGTGATCAATGGAGAAGGAATGATAGGATTAGAACACCTGCATTTTGCAACCCCAAGCGAATTGTTCATCACCAGTGGCTCACGTGACAAAAAAAGACAACCAACTATTAACATTTGAAGGATAGGGGCGCCTGGGTGGCTCAGTCATTAAGCGGCTGCCCTTGGCTCAGGTCATGATCCTGGGGTCCTGGGATCGAGCCCCACATCGGGCTCCCTGCTCGGCGAGAAGCCTGCTTCTCCCTCTCCCACACCCCCTGCTTGTGTTCCGTCTCTCGCTCTTGCTGTCTTTCAAATAAATAAATATTTTAAAAAAAATTTGAAGGACACATTAAGAAGTTAAGAAGTATATAAAAAGTAATCTTAACAAAGAAATGGGACTTGAAACTGAGCAAGTCACTTGATCCAAGCTCTTATTTGCATGTAACAATTTAATTGTAAGCTGTGACAGAGGGATTTCTAGTGTGTAAGGCTCCCAAAGGTGCGTGTGTCAGAGAACGGTTCCTCTAAGAACTGGAGTCCTGGAGACCGGTTCTAAGTCAGCCAGGTTCAGGCTGCCAACATAACCTGCAGAGGAGAAAGGCCTGATACGGGACTGATGGGCGGTGGAAGGCAGAGTTTGAGGGGGGTTGTGTGTCCAGCTGGGCAGTTTGTTTTATGCTATAAATAAATGGTGATAAAATGTCACTCAAGGATTTTCAAGAAAGTAACAGAATCATACCAGTATTTTAATGGGATCAGCCTACTAGCAGTATGGAGGATGTCTTAGAGCAAGACAAGACTGCAGGCAGGAAAGTCAATTAATTTAAATATCAGTTATATCTTTATATTTAGGAACCATACCAGTATCATCAGCCATATTAATAAATCACCTGGGGGTAGAGTAATTTCTTGTGGTGAAATCTACTTAGGTCTAATTTTGTATTCTTTTTAAAAAATTAGATAATTGCTGACCTTATTCCTAACTTATAGGGACCCGGTAGACTCTAAAGCATCTACTATCGAATACAGAGTTGAAAAATGTGACATGTAAATACACATTAATATATAATAATAGGGGTACCTAGGTGGCTAAGTCAGTTAACTGTCCAACTCCTGATTTCAGCTCAGGTCATGATCTCCGGGTTGTGAGATCGAGCCCCGTGTCAGGCTCTGCACTGGGCATGGAGTCTGCTTGAGAGTCTCTCTCTCCCTCTGCCCCTCCTCCTGCTCTCCCTCTCTTAAAAAAAAAAAAAAAAAATATATATATATATATATATATATATGATAAAATTATATGTATAAATACATAATAAAATATAGTAAGAATAAAAATATCATTTCTTGTGTTTATGCCCTGGACTTGGGACCAAGAAGACCTAGATTTACAGTTTGGATCTACAGCTCACTAGCAGTATGATTCCAAGAAAACCATCACTGGGCACCTCAGTTTCACCTGTAAAGTAAGAGGGGAGGGATTATTTTCTTCACTGCTGTGTCTGCGGCACTCGCATGGTGATCTACACATTGTTTATGTCAAAAAATATTTTTTGATTAAAGGCATTTATTGATTAAAGGCATGTCTACTCTACAGAGTTGCTGTGATAATGAAAGGAGATACACACTGTGAAAGGTCCTAACACAGCTCTTAACAGAGACGTTATTAAATGGCCGCTTTGTGCCAGGTGCTGGGCAGACGAAGATGAGTAAGACAGCATCCTTACTTCGGTAAGCTTCTGCCTAGAGGGGCTACATAAAGTATGTACGATGGAGCACACAGTACCATGAAGTGCAGAGTAGGTGCTCAATAAACACCGAATCTGAATTTTTATGACACTTTTCAGTTTACAAAGCACCCTCACGAACATTACTCTATTTGAAATAACAGGTACTATCAGTTTTACAAGAACAGACAGAGGTCTTAGGCATTCAGCAGAGGGGAAGGATGATCGGTTGGGATAAACAGGCACAACTTCATGGGAAAGACATAATTTGAAATGAGCTTCAAAATATGGACAGATTTTGACAGGAGTGAAAGATGGAGAGGTGGAAGCTTTTTGTTTTTTTAAATAGGCTCCAAGCCCAAGGTAGGCCTTGAACTCATGACCCTGAGATTAGGAGTCATGTGCTCTACGGACTGAGCCAGCCAGGTGCCCTGGGGATGGGAGTTTTATAAGATGGAGAAATACATAAATCCCCTCTGGAATACTGCTGAGTTGATATTTGTAATCTTTGGAATCAGGCCTTATCCATCTTTGAAAATCCAGAGAACATTTTTTCCATCTTTAATTTTCAGGTACATGCTTCAGGAATTGTCATGATTACTAATGGAAGTTACACGACAACATTCATTTATTCGCAAATCTTTACTGCCCACTTGATATGCTCAAAGCCATGTCACGGGTAGTATGAGGGCTACTAAGATGAACAATGTATATAAATTACCCCACAAGACACAAAGCTGGAAGCACTAAAACCCAGCTGAAGCTGGATCTGTTGAGAGAAGAGAGAAGAGAGAACATTTGCACTCCCTGCCCCTCCCGTTTTCTTCCTACAATTAATTCATCTCACTGAAGATTTGATCTTATAAAAAAAAATGAACTGTTCTTTAGAACTTCCTCTTTCCGACTACTTGTCGGGTTTGTTGTGCCCTTTCCAGCCTGAAAGTCTTTCTCTTTATGGGAAGATTTAGACAATCTGGGAGCCAAACGACTGCCCTCCTTCTGCCATTAGGTTCAATGCCCAGCACACCTTGTCTCAAGAAACTTTACTCAGGTCTATACTCTCTTGTTCTGAATATTCTTTAAAGTATCTTTTATTGTGTTCAGCACAATTTCTGCAAAATCCACTTGACTATGATCTTTAGCGTCTTTAAAGATGACTTGAGGGAGGGGGCCCAGGAAGTTATCACATTAATGTTCGTGACGCACTATGTATGCCATTGTGCGTTTTTTCTGTAACCCTCAGAACGGCCCTGGAGACTGGAACATCTTATCAGCGTTTAAGTGTTTTGGAAACTCTGATCCTTGAGGACAATAATTCATCCAAGGTCTCAGAGCTCAGGAGTGGCAGACCTTGGATTTGAACATTGCTATTTCTGACCTCAAAGCCCATGTTCTCTCCACCACAACGTATCAATCATGATAACGTGTATTTTTAATCTCATCTTCCTTGCGTTTTGTAGAAGCCCCTAAGAAAAAAAACTCAGTTCATCAAAAAGTTTCCAAACACATGGATTTCATGTGCTGAACAAGCATTTATTTACCCTGGATTATTACCTTTCTCCAGTATCCCCGAGTTTATTCATTATTGCGACCTTTATAACCGTACAATCCTAATCGTTCCTGTGTATCACGTCTGTCGGCACCGTGAAATTTCCTACTGTCCTTGTTTGACAACGCCCAGACTTCATTTCCCCCCCCAGTCTGAACTCCAGGATGATGATCGCCCACACTGGTTTTTGTTTTGAAGAGGGAGAAGGCGAGAGGAGCGAGGAACAGACGCGGTTTCGTTACCTGCGGGCCGTCTCACCTCCCCTTTCCGTCCCACGTTCGGCTGCCTCGTAGAACTCACCGTTCCTGCGCGCCCACGCGGACGGAGCGGCAGGGCGCCGGCCACCTGCTCGGTAGGCGCGCCCACCCCGCGCTCAGCCCCGCCCCCTGGAGGCCACACCCGCCCGGGAGGCGTGGGAACGGGCAGGGGGAGGCGCCGCACTCGGGGTGCCGCCGGGTTTATAGGTCACCCGGAAGGCGCGCGCAGCCCGCGGCCGCCGCACGGAGCAGGCCCTCGCCGGGACCCCAGCCGCCGCGCTCCTCCCCACGGGTCCCCGGGCGTCCGGCGCCGGCACAGCGGCCCGTTCGCGCCCGCCGAGCCTCTCGCGGCCGCTGCCGTGCGGCCTGCGTCGCTTCCGGTTGTTACCCGACCACCGGCTATGGCCGCCGCGGGGGGCGCCCGGCTCCTGCGCGCCGCGTCCGCGGCCCTGGGCGGCGCGGCCCGGCGTTGGCAGCTCCTCGCCGGACCCCGCGCGGCACCGGGCCGGGGCGGCGGCGCGGGGGGGCTGGCCCGGACGCTGAGCGTGTCGGCGCCGGCGCGGAGCAGGTGAGGCGCGGCCCGGCGTGCGCATGCGGGCGGGGGTCTCCCGGCGCCGCGGCCGGCGCGTCGTGCGGCTTCTCGTTCCGCTGCCTCTTCTCGGGCGCCTGCGTCCCGGGCGCTGCCCGCGATTGCTCGCCCTTCGCCCCTCGGGGCCCTGTCTCCCTTGCGTCGCCCCGCGGTTTCCTTTCCCAGCCCCCGACGCCTGCGGGCAGCGGGGCCCCGGGACCCCGGCTCTCCCTTTCCCCGCGCCTCCGGGGTCCTCCAGAAAGCCGCGCGCTCTGCCGCCGCCCTCCTCCCGTGGTTTGGCTCGGCGGCTGACCTTTGCTTTGCCGGGAGCCTGCAGTGACCTTCATGAGATGTTCCCCACGGACGTCCTGGCCAGCAGTTCTCGTCCTGGGCCTTTCCCCGGCCCTGTTAGGACGTTGTGTGTCCAGTTCTCTGGCAGGGGAATGCCTGTTTGCAGTACACGCACTCTGTCCCCTGTGCTTCCCTGTCCGCTCTCGGAGCTGGTAAGAGGGCGGAAAGCCTAACTTCCTGCATTACTGTAGGTCTCAGTTTCCCCACTTAGAAATGGAGCATAACACCAGTATAGGCCTCATACGGTTATTTGAAGGGTAAGTCAGGTAGGACAGGTGGTCTTGTGCTGGCAAATGGGCAGGGTTCAGGGGATGCCACTTGGTAGCTGCTGAGGCCCTAATGTTGAAAGAGATGGGAAAAAATTTTCCCCAAATATGTTGAAGTTTAATATTCTTGGGCATATTTGTTTTTCAAAGACACAATCCCCTGCGATTTAATAGAGTTAAAATGTACTCATCATTTCAGAGTGTAGCAGTGTAGCCTTATGTAATCCAGGTCTCTGAACAACTCTCTGACCCCTTGCTGTCCCGGAGCAGGATGCAAGAACTGGGGGATTTGTATGCTGCCTTGTCTGGTTTCTTCTTGATAAGGTCCCCAAGAACAGAGGCTAGGACTTAATCATCTTTCCCCTTCATCCTGTTATGTAGTGTGTGCTCAATACATTTTTGTTGCGTGGACTGTGAGGGAGATACTGGAGAAGGCAAGCCAGCTTTATTTGTCCCTATCTCCCTGACATTTCCCTGCCTTGACCTCTCTACATGCATATGTCTTGCTTTCTGCAGAGGATGCATTCTTGAAAAACCGTGTATAAATTGGGACATATATTGAGCATATTTACGAAACTAGTATTTAAAGAAAATGAGTGCTTTTGTAAATGGGAATTATGTCCCCCAAATTTATTAAGTTTGAACTTGGTTATATCAAGTTGTGTCAGAGGGAAGCACATCTGTTCCATTCCCTCATAATCCTGCTTTCCTCCTCTTGGCACAGTTTCAATGGGTGGCCTTGTGCCTTGTATTACAGACTTTGGAGCTACAACTAGATTTTCCAACTCTTACTGTCTGAGGCTTGTGTTTTCCAGTTTGGATATGACTAACCACATGTGGCTATTTGAGATAACGTACGTTAAATACAGTGAAAAGATTCAGTATTCCATTTGCACTGGCCGCGTGTCAAGTACTCAACAGCCGCGTGGGGCCAGTAGCTACCGTACTGGACGTTGCAGGTACAGAGCATCTCTGCTAGTGCAGAAAGTTCCACTGAACAGAGCAGCCCGAGGCTGTAGTCCCGTCTCGGGAAGTTTAACATGTAGCTAAGTCATCAGTAATTGAGAGTTGAAAAAACTCCTTTTGCTCCAAAATATCCTGACAAAATACTTTATATTTCGTAGTGATTTAGGTTCCAAAGGGCTTTCACAAAAATTGTTGTACTTCACTCTCAAGAAAATCCTGGGAGGTAGGTGGGATAGGGAATAAAAATTTCGTATCAAGTAGTTGGCATACTAGGAATACAACTCAAGTCGTTTTCGCTTGTTTTCTTGAGCACGGTAAGCGTTGATAATTCTGTAGCCCATAGAGTCATTTGGAAGAGTTTAGGTGGTTATGGAAGTAGAGAGCCCTAGAAGGGGCCCTCTCCTTGGACCAGGGGCCCCCCCCGTATGGTGAAAAGGTGGGCATGAGCAGCTGTCACTTCTCTCCCTGGGAGAAGTCTGTTACAAACTTTACCACCGCCTTCCCTTTTTTTTTTTTTTTAAATTTAATTTTATTGTGTTATGTTAATCACCATACGTCACATCATTAGTTTTTGATGTAGTGTTCCATGATTCACTGTTTGCGTATAACATCCAGTGCTCCATGCAGAACGTGCCCTCCTTAATACCCATCACCAGGCTAACCCATCCTCCCACCCCCCTCCCCTCTAGAACCCTCAGTTTGTTTCTCAGAGTCCATAGTCTCTCATGGTTCGTCTCCCCATCCGATTCCCCCCTTCATTTTCCCCTTCCTACTATCTTCTTCTTTTTTTTTTTTAACATTTAATATATCAGAGAAAGATATGTATCATATGACCTCACTGATATGAGGAATTCTTAATCTCAGGAAACAAACAGGCTTGCTGGAATGGTGTGGGATTGGACGGATGGGGTGGCCGGGTGATGGACATGGGGGACCATATGTGCTATGGTGAGCACCCTGACAACTTCCTTAAAATACCTGCTGTGGTTGAGCAGAATAAATGACAGTAGGAGAAGGTAACAGATGAAGAAAAGAGTGGCGTGTGGTGCTGACTGATTAATTGATGGTAGAAGATTTAGAAGGACTGTATTTCTCAGTGCATGAAATCTTATCCTGGGGAACCGCTCAATGCTTTTGGCTAGTTCTCAGAATTGGGGAGGAAATATAAAACCCACCAATACTAATTACTAATAGCAAACGGAGAAAGTTATTTGGGTAACATACATGTGTATAATGCTTTAAGGAACAAAGTTTCCACAGACTTTAATTGTCTCAGCCGCTTGGTGAAGTCACTGTCTTCCCCCCCCCCGCCCCCCCGCCAGGAAGTAAGTGGCTTCCCATGGTCTTCTCATGTGTGTGTGTCAGAAACACAGCTAGAATCTACATCTGATTCTTACATCCCATAGTCTGTCAACTGCGGATTACCCTTCCTCTCTCCTTTCTGCATCCTCTCCGGTCCTTTGGCAAACCTTTCATTGCTCTCACTCTACAGTTTTTTCTGGGGACTGTACACTTTTAATACACAGCAGTTTAGGCTTTTTAGCAACAAAAGGACTGAGGCCTTAAAGTTATTAATCTGTGTTTGTTGAGTGCTCCTCTGCGTTAGGTATTTTCCCTCCATTGTTAAAACTAGAATATAAATGTTACCCTGATTTTACAGAAGAGGGGTCTGATATCAGAGATTTCTGTGCTGTAAGCTTAGCTGTAGAATGATCCAGAAGAAGAGCAATCGTAAAACCTCTGGCTTTCAGTGGTGCACATACATGATGGGATTCTTGCTCTTGTCCTTCCTGCAAGGAGGAAGCTCCTGGGCGTTTGTGCACGTCAGATCCCTAGACTGAAGTGCTGGGCTCAGACCCATATTTCCATCTGGCTTCTGGACATTCTCCTCTGGTTTTTTTCTTTTAACTCAATTAAAACAGGTTTAGACTTGAACTCATTTCCATCTTCCCCAAAGCTGCTCTATCTCTGTTAACTCTAGGTTAAACTGGACCCCCTCATTGCCTGAGCTGCAGATTTCAGCATTGTTTTTTCCCTCTTTCCCAATCTACCTTGTATAGATGGTCAACAAAACCTTCTGTTTCTGCCTCCTGAATATCTCTGAGGTCATTGTCTCCTCCGTTCTTTCTTAGTCTGTATTCTTTTAATAACCTCCAAAGTGGAGTCCACCCCTGCCTCCAGAGTATCTTCATTCGCAGCCGTTCTGCCTTGAAGAGATGGCAGTTATCTAGTTGAAAATCATGAATAATGCTCAGGAGTACTTATTTCTAAAGTATTTTTTCGCTGTGAAGAGAAGTTGGAGAGCACAGGCCCTTTTGGAGAGACATTCTCCCTCCCTCTCTCTTTCTCTCTCTCAGACACACACACATAGGTGGTAATTTTTAATTCTCAGAATTCTCTTTTTCTAGCATTGAATTATCAGGGAGGGCATTACTGAAAGGGGCTTTCACTTGCCTCATTTGTTAAATAAGATAATTTACTTGATAATTTGGGGTAATATAATTCTAGGTTATTACTTACATTAAAGTTTTCTTTGCTGGATTATTACCATCCATTGGCAGTAGTGAAAATTACAACCAATTATTTTAGCTGAAGTACATCTTTTCAGTTGTGAGGTAAAAATTAAAAATGACCAGTGGTAGATGACAAGCATCTCGTTGCTAATATAATTTCTTCTCCCAAATAGTGGAGTGAGGTTTGTGAGAAGGGAAAGAAATTTAAGTCAGTCATGAGCTAACTCTGATGGATAATATAGTATCTTATAATAAAACACAAAAAGAGGCATTATATTTATCTTCCCATGGATTCAAATAAATACAAATCTACACCAGTCCCTTTGATTTTTGAGTACATGGTGTGGACCAAAGTGAGATGTTTAAATGCTCAGAAAACGACGGGACCGCAGCCTCCCAGCAGTACCTCCCAGACACCTGCACGACAGGGGTCTCACTGATCGCAGAACCAGGGGCCTTTTCACAGCTCTCCACAACCATGGTCTCGTCTTTTAGGGACTCTACGTAGAGACGTTGCTTTTCAGAGGGCTGTGGGAGAGCAACATAGATTTCCTGACTGATGAGGATTGCCAAATGTTTTCACATGACTGTGACCTATGACCGTGACCCCTGGGGTGACATAACAGGTGGCCTTGCTAGCAGTGTGGTTGCTCTTTCCTTTAAGGTGGTGGGTAGAGCTTCCACTCTGGTAGATGGATAGATAGACATGCCTCTGCTTTGTGATGTCTTCTTCTCAAACTTCGGAAAGGAAAGAAAATACTATAAAAAACACATTGGGGCGCCTGGGTGGCTCAGTCGTTAAGCATCTGCCTTCGGCTCAAGCCATGATCCCAGGGTCCTGGGATCGAGCCCCACATCGGGCTCCCTGCTCAGCGGGAAGCCTGCTTCTCCCTCTCCCACTCCCCCTGCTTGTGTTCCCTCTCTCGCTGTGTCTCTCTCTGTCAAATAAATAAAAATCTTAAAAAAAAAAAATTAAGAAAAAAAAAATTAAAAACACATTTGTGTGCGTGGGTGTGCCTCCGTACACGCACATCCTATTTTCTTCCACCTTACAAGTTCTGAAAACAGTTATTTTAAAGTATGCCTTGAAATGATTAAAAATAATAAAGCACTGCTTCCTTTTCCAGCTCAGAAGATAAAATAACAGTCCACTTTGTAAACCGTGACGGTGAGACACTAACAGCCAAAGGAAAAGTTGGTGACTCTCTACTAGATGTTGTGATTGAAAATAATCTAGATATTGATGGTTTTGGTGAGTATGGAACATTCCTTAAAATTTATAAGTGAAACCATTTAGGAACTTTTGGGGGTTTTTTTGCAGAATTTTAACCTTTAGCATGCTAAGCAAAATATTAAAATTCAGGATGTGTTAGTGTTAAATTCTCATTTCTAAAGAACACGAGTGACACCGCGTTTCTCTTCTTTGTACATTGAATTAACTATGTGCCCCGAAGTCTGTTGCCTCATTACCTTACCGATGATGACTTGTGTGCCACTAAGCTGGGAGTAGTAACCGGAGTTGAAAGACACCAGGTTAGAGATAATGAATGTCATATCACGGAAGAGTAGTTAGTTTTGACTTAGTTTTTTGGTTTTAACTTTATATTTGGAAATATCTTCGACGTAGAGAAAAGAATTTTCCTGTATAATCTTCACTAAGCTTCCCCTATGATTAACAATTTACATAACTGTGGTATAATAATCAAAACCCAGAAATTAATGTTGGTTCAGAAACTCAAAAACTCTAGACTTAATAGAATTTTCCTATGACTGTCTTTTGTTTTGGGATTCGATGTAAGAGCCCACGTTGCATTTAGGTATTCTTTCTCTGTAGTCCCCTTCAGTTTGTGACATTTCCTTAGTCCTTTCTTATTTTTCATGACCCTGATGCTTTCGAAAAGTATTGGTATGTTATTTTATAAAATGTCTCCCTCAATTTGGGTTTGACTGGTGTTTTCTTGCATTGATAGAACTAATGCATTATTTTAAGTGTGTTTTATTTTGCTTACTCTTTTTCTAAATCTTATTTTTATTGAGCTGTAATTGCCATTTAATGTTATATTAGTTTTAGGTGTATCACATACTGATTGGATATTTGTTATGTATTGCAAAGTGGTCACTGCAACACGTCCAGCTAACCTGCGTCACCACACAGAGTCTTGAATGCCCTTTCTCCTTCCTCGGAAGGGCAGTTTATCTGCCTCTTGTTAGAGAAGGAAGTGTTTTAGTTAGAAAGTTTTTATGTCTAGATCTGACCATATTCTTTATCCACTCACACAAAGCAGGTGTCCCAGAAACTGCCTTCTTATAGCTCAGGGATACGCAGTCTGTCACTTGGCAGTTTTGCTCAAGCACTCTCTCTCTCTCTCTCTCTCTGGAGTGGTGGTTCTCAAAGGGGGTTCCTTTTACCATTAGCATCAGTGTCACTTGGGGGAATGCAGATCCTGAGGCCCCACTCCAGACCTACCGAGTCAGAAGGGCTGCAGTAGGGCCCAGCAATGTGTGTTTTAACAGGTCCCCTGTGTGATTCTGATGTATGTTAATGTTTGAGAACCATTGGTCTGCAGTAAGGCCCAAGGAGTGTATCTGACTAACATTCTTTCAAGGCACTGTTCACATTGCACTTTTAAGAGCCCTTTGCACATCAGAATTATTTCTCCTCCTCTGTTTTCCCATCATATAATAAATATGCCTGTCTGTGTTAGTGCTCATCACAATTTTCCTTTTTAGGGAGAATGCCTCTCTCCCGTATGAGATTATGAGTTTTTGCTCAGTTACCTCACAGAGTAGATTTTGTCCAGGGTTGACAGTGCATCATATTTGCTGAATTCTTAAATCTAACGTCAGTTTCAGGGCAAATTATAACAACTCCCATTTGAGTGCATATGACATTCCAGCATATGTTATCTCTTCTTGTAACAACTTTAAGAACTAGATTTGTTTTTTAAACTTCTATTTTATAGATGAAAAAAGTAAGGTTCAGAGAAATTAATTTTCCCTGGGTCATACATGGAGCAAGTAGGAGGTCTAGGACTCAAGTCTCTAACTCCCAAACCTCGGGCTTTTTCCTTCCTACCATTTTCCCTAAGAGATGTCCTTCTTCTGTGAACACCTGTCCCAGAAATAGTTGATACAATTCTAATTTTAAGGAGTTTTTTGGTCTAATGTAGTGGTTCTTGGCTGGGACTGAGTTTCAGAACCTCTACAGAGCTTTAAAAAATGCAGACGTCTGCGTTCCATCCTAAATAGTACAGGGAGAGATGAAGTTGTGCAGGTAGAATTGTAAAAGTTGCACAGGGTTCAGATCTATAACGTGGTTAAGAATGACTAATTTAGGGAAAGAACTCATTGGTAATTTATGTAAAATATATATTCTATAAAATTTATAATTCATCTTCCTCATGAGTTCATATTCAGCTACACCTTTAAAAAAGGTTTTATTTTTAAAGTAGGCTCCACATAGGCTCTACACTCAGTGTGGAGCCCAACGCAGGGCTTGAACTCACGACCCTGAGATCGTGACCTGAGCTGATACCAGGAGTCAGATGCTTAACCGACTGAGCCACCCCAGGTGCCCCCATATTCAGCTACACTTTTAACTAAACTTAGTTTCTCTGAATTTTTCTCCACAAATGAAAAGTAGTACAGCGCACAGTAATTGAGAATAGACTGGAATCAGATTATGGTTCATAAACCAACACTAACGCTGCCTCTTAGAGCCATGAGACCTGGAGCAAGCCACTTGAAAATCTGTTTGCCTCAGTTTCCTCTTCGGAAAAATAGGATTATAATAGTTCTAGCCTCCAGGGTTGTTGAGGATTAAATGGGGTGTTGGAAGCGAAGTGCTTAGCACAGCGCCGACCTTGGTAAGAACAGTAGCATTTTTGGCATTTTAACTTGGCCTTCCCGCATCCTCTCCCCACTTCTGCAGTAGCCTGAAAACTCTGCAGCTTCGGAACTACGGGAGCTGTGAAGACCAGCAGCCTCGCGGCCACTGGGGAACAGATGGGGTTTGAACTCCTCAGGAAGTCCAGTCTGCTGGACGCGGGCACCTGTCCCACAGCTTCCCGGGGGAGCTCCATCCCAGGGCTTGTTCTTTGGCCTGCCTCCGAGACGGCTGTGTGCAAGAAGCTCTGTCCCTAGGACTTTAGTCTAAAGCAGTCACCTGCCATTGTCTGCCGATGCTGTCATACCAGCTGGGCAAAGAAGAGCCCGGCCAAACATTTAAAAGGGAGATCTGGGGAACGAGATGTTCCGTAGTGGGCTTTGAAATGCCCTGGGGATCTGGAAGGCTGTGCACATGTGTGGGACTCGGCTCACGCCTGGGAAAGACATGACAGGGTCCTAGCCCCTCACCTCGGCTAGTCTTCAGGTCCCCCATGGTGAAGGCTGAGACAGACATGTAGGCTGCTCGAACGTTGAAGGTGAGCACACCACACACACACACACCAAGCTCATCAGCAAAGGGTAGAAGACTCACTGGTTCCAAGCATTGAAGGACACCCTGCCCGGTCATCTGGCTGACCACCAACCTAAGCAAGCAGAGACCTCTGGCTGCACACAACAGGGAAGACAGACTTCAGAGAATTAGAACAGGAGAGTCACCAGGAAGCACCTAGCAGCAACAACAAACCCAGGGCACAGGCTGGAGGTCCTCATTTCCACAGTTGCCACATCGTATTATCTCCAGTGTCCACTTGAAATAAAAAAAATTCAAGCACCGAAAGAAATGGAAAGTGTGGCCCATACTCAGGAAAAAAAAAACAGTCAATAGAAGCTCCCCCCCCCCCCCCCCCCCCCGAGGAGGCCCAGGTGGTAGACTTTCCAGACAAAGATGTTACACCAGCTGTTACAGAAGTTCAAAATGCTGAGGGGAAACTACGTGGAGGTGTTCTCTGGCATCTTCACGTCGGAATGTGTGGAGGCCATCGCCACTCTAAGTGGGGATCCCATAAATGAAATAATGAACGTTGTTAATGCCCTTGAGAAAGCTGAGCTTTTGAGCTCTGAGAAAGCTAATGTGGAGGCTGCGACCAGTAAATCGATTTTTATAAATTTCTCCACAGATTCGATCATATGCACTAGGCCTATGCACTGGGCTATTACTGCAGAGATATTTGTAATAGCAAAAGATTTGAAACAACTGAATGCCCATCAGTAGAGGGCTGGTGTATAAGTTATACAACAGGATATTATATGTCTGTGTTAAAAGAAAAAGTCTCTGGAAGGAGCCTTAAAAACAAATATCAGTGGTTACCTGTTGGTAGGAGGGAGATTTTCATTCTACAGCTTTTTTTTTTTATAAGATTTTATTTTTTTATTTACTTGAGAGAGAGAGAGCTCACAAGCCAGGGGGAGGGGCAGAGACAGAGGGAGAAGCAGGCTCCCCGCTGAGCAAGGAGCCCAATTCGGGACTCGATCCCAGGACTCCGGGATCACCACCTGAGCTAAAGGCAGACGCTTAACCGACTGAGCCACCCAGGCGCCCCTCATTCCACAACTTTTTATACTTTTTGAGTTTTGAACAGTGTGAATGGGTTACCTGTCTTCAAAATGTAAGAAAAAACTGAGAGGAGACAACCTAAATGTCTAACAACAGGAACTGTGTAAGTCTGCGACGGCATTTCTAAATTACAGTGTGTGTCTGCTACAAGTAACGTGCCCGGTGTGTTTATAATCATATGGGTAGATGCTTGTCAGTGGAAAACACAATGTTTTTAGTTGCTTTCTATTTTTCAGAATGCACTGAGAAAGATACTAGAAGATGTTCAGTGTTGATTGTCTCTTCTTGATCTGATGGTGAGGTTTTCATCTCTATTCCACTTTTCTCTGTGTTTTAACTTTTCCTGTAATGACTGACTTGAATACCTATGACTTGGGTTAAGTCACTGGCCTTACGTGTGCCTCACTTTCGTTATCTATCAAATGAGGGTGATGGTAGTAATCACCTCAGAGGACTTCCATAATGATGCAGTTAATATTATGTCTGAGAATATTATGACAGGAAAATGTTATAAATATTTGCATTAGTCTATTTTATTATATAAAAATCCATGTAGTGACGAGATACCGCTTCACGTCCATCAGGATGACTTCTGTCAGAAAAGTGAGAGAAGAACAAGTGTTGGCAGGGATGAGGAGAAATTGGAGGCCTGACGCATGGCTGCTGGGAACGCAAAACGGTGCAGCCGCGTGGATAGGTACACAGGGTTACCATGTGATCCAGCAATTCCATTCTAGGTGTGTCCCCAGAAGAATTGAAAACAGAGACTGAAACAGATCCCTGTACACCAGTGTTCACAGTGGTCACAAGGTGGAAACAACTCAGGTGTCCACCAGGAGATGAATGGATAAACAAAATGTAGTGGACAGTTATTTAGCCATAAAAAGAGCTGCAATTCTGATATAAGCTGCAACATGGATGAGCTCTGAGAACACTGTGCTCAGTGCAGTAAGCCAAACACAGAAGGACCGGTGCCCTGTGATTCCACGGACATGAGCTACCCAGAATGGGCAAATTCAGAGGGACAAAGTAGAATAGAAGTTACCAGAGACTAACGGGAAGGGAGAATCTGGGCTGAAGAGTATCTTCTGCAAATAGACAGTGGTGATGGTTGTACAACATAATGAATGTACTGAGCACCACTGACTTGTATACTTAAAAATGGCTAAAGGTGGTAGATTTTATGTTAATGTTATGTTTTACTACAATTTAAAAATTGGAGTAAGAAATAAAATCTATATAAACACAGAAAATAAAATTTTTTTCTGATTAAAAAATCACTGCATATTCATTGTAGAAAACTTTGGAAAATTTAATAAGGCTGTAAAATATAATTCATCCATTCTGTTCTCTATAACCACTAGTAACATGCCTATGCTTTTTAAAACCTTCATTATGGTTACATTTTATGCAAACATGAATTAGATAAAATAAGGGCAATATGAAACTATTGAAGTTTCATAATCTACACAGTGTTTGAAATTGTGTGAATCTGTCCACATTTTTAAGATGTGAAGAGATTCACTTAATTTTAGAGCTGACGGTCATGGAGAATTACAACCTGTGTTTGTGCTAATGCCATATGGTGGAGCCACTTCAGCAGATAAATAGAAGTGCTTCCTGATCTTTGACAGCAGCCTTGGAACTTGGGACTGTTACGCTGTTGAAAAAATGGAAACCTGACTGTCCCGTAGCAGTGTTCACTAGCTCACCCGGCGATGGCGTGGCGCTGGAGTACACCCCCGAACCAGTCACTGTGACCTAACGCTGTAAGATGAAGGTTAAACAATCGCCCTGACCTTCGGTGCTGTTAACTGAGGAGTAGATACTGTATAAGCAAAAGTGCTTAGAAAGTAGGATTTTAAAAAAGCAAAAATATTTGTAAGCTCAGAAAAATCTGGAAATCAAGACCAGGGTCCGAGTTGTGGGCATGCCGCCGTGGGCCCGGGCCTCTGTCTGAAGCAGCTGCTGCTTGTGGGCTGGAAGTGGGGACCAGCACTCCTGCCCGGCCCCTCTTGGCATTTGTTTCCATGAGAAAATTTGTCTCAACTTGAGTTTTGAATTCTGTGAGAATTTTGGGACTAGCATCCCTTGCATAAAAAAAGATGATTGGTTTTAAATGTGTTGGGTTTTTTTCCCCATTGAATATTCTATGAGAGAATATCTGACATTATTCTTTTGTAAACATCGTTCAAAATGTCTGGGGGCGCCTGGGTGGTGCCGTCAGTTGGGCGTCTGACTCTTGGTTTTGGCTCAGGTCGTGATCTCGGGGTCATGGGATCCAGCCCCATGTCGGGCTCCGCGCTCAGTGTGGAGTCTGCTTGGGATTCTCTCCCTCCCTCTCTCTGCCCATCCCCACTTCTGTGCATGCTCTCTCTCGAGTAAGTCTTAAAAAAATAAATATAATATTTATATGTTTTCCTGTTAATACGGATATGCCATGACTTATCCATCTCTTTCTTTGGACATTTATGTGGCTTCCAATTTTCAACTATTGTAAATAAACTTAAGGTGAACATCCTCAGAAGTACTTTTTTATGTATATGTTTTATAATCTCCTTGCAATAAATTCTAGGGATAGAATTACCTAGGAGAGTTTGTTTTATAAATTGTTTACTCAAATTATTTGCCTGTTTTTCTGATGAGGTATTATTTGTTTTCTTGGTTAGCAAAAGCTGTCTTAAATGTGCTATTTGACAAAAAAAATCATAAAAATGAAAACTAACTTTAAACATTTAAGTGGTTTTCAACCTCTGTTAATTGAAGCCACGGTTTTTTCTGAAAGCATTATAAATGCTTTATTTGCAGTAGATAATTTTCTTGAGTTGCTTTTCATTAATTCCTTCTAAATCAAAGCAAGCATAAGTATTGTGATCTTAATACCTCAAAGTATCTTTTTAAAAATTTGAAAATATTTCATCATTAATGACTGTGTATTGCAGTACGCTGTTCTTCAAACTGCAGGTTGCAACCATTAGTGGATCATGAAACCAATTTAGTAGTTCCCAACAAGCATTTTAAGGAAATCAGAACAGAATATATAAAAACACATGATCTTTTGCAAGGGTATTATTTCTTTTTTTTTTTTTTTTTAAAGATTTTATTTATTTATTTGAGAGAGAGAGTGAGAGAGCACAAGAGGGGGGAGTGGGAGAGGGAGAAGCAGACTCCCCGCTGAGCAGGGAGCCCGATGCGGGACTTGATCCCGGGACTCCAGGATCATGACCCGAGCCGAAGGCAGTTGCTCAACCAACTGAGCCACCCAGGCGCCCCAAGGGTATTATTTCATGAACTGTTTGTTTAGCTATTTTACAAAGTATATGTGTGGTGGGTCATGGTGTAGAATGGAATTCATACTGAGAGTCACAATAAAAAAAAATTTTTTTTGAAGGCCATTAGTTAGAATGGGTAAGAATAGAGTCTCCGTGCGTAGGTTTGATTCTCAGCTCTGCCACGTCACCAGCTTTGTGACTGGGGGTGAGGAACCTAACCTCTCCATACCTTGTCTTTCTGAGGGTAAAGTGGGAATAATGTTAGTATCTACCTTATGAGGTTTCTGGAAAGATCAAATGAGCTAATCAAAGTAAGTGCTTAAAGTAAACATTAGCTACTATTGTTAATAAGGTTATTAATATAGGTTCATTGTTCATTATAGACCATTTAAAAAATACATCGGAAAAGGTTCCGCAGGGGTGCCTGCGTGGCTCAGTCGGTTAAGCGTCTGCTTTCAGCTCAGGTCATGATCTCAGGGTCTTGGGATCGAGCCCTGCATCAGGCTCCCTGCTTGGGGGGGAGCCTGCTTCTCCCTCTACCCCCCCCCCCACTCATGCTCTCTCTTAAATAAATAAATAAAATCTTAAAAAAAAGATTTCACATCCCACTGAGGTAACCACTGGAAGAATCTTTTCCCATTACTACCCTAGGAATATAGAAAATTTAATGACACAATCTTTAGTGGTTTGATGAGAATTCTGCATTCACTTATGTGGTCTCAGGAGAAAAACTTTAAAGATCAATGACCTGAACATGTCCAGAAATTTGGGCATGTAAATATAAACTTGAGATAAGCTAAACCGGGTTCACTAATGATAGAGTGAAGCCTAAGCCACTTTCTTGAATAAAGATGAAGGAAATGGGGTCAAGAAGTCCGGGGGTGGCTGTTTGGTTTATTCCTAATGTTGAATGAGGAGATCCTTTCAGTGTTGCCCTCATAAGTCCTACTCAAGGGAGGCTGACCAAGTACAGAGTCCTTCTTATAACTTCTCCCCAGGTCTCCTCAGCCCTTCTGTGACCCTAAACCCCATGTAGATGCCCATAAATTCTTGCATTTACCTTGTTAGCTCCCCTCTCCCCTGAGCCCTGGACTTACAGATCCAACTTTCTACTTTCCTTCTCTTCTTGGAAATTGCACAGGCCTTTTAAAGTCAACATACCTAAATAGCATTTGATCTTTTCTTTTCGCCACCGAAACTAGTTCTTCCTCGGGTCTCTCCTGCCATCAGTGAGCATCGCTCAGCTGCTGGAGCCCAAAACTGGAGAGTGTCTCTGGCTTTTCTTCCTCCTCCCGTACCCGCAGTGCCATCAGCAACTCCTGTCAGCGGTGCCTCCAGACCGTCTCCCCGCACCCCTGCATCCCTGCAGTCACCGCGTGGGGCTGGCCAGCCGCTGCCCGCTGGCAGCTGTGCGGACCTGCTCCCGCTCTTGAGCCCCGCACTTGGGGTGATGTGTCGTTAACACACAGCAAGCATGTCCCCCGACTGAAAAGCATGAGTAACCTCCCGTGTCACTTAGGATACAAATCCCACTCCTTACCCCCGCCTAAGAGGCCCCACTGCCCTTCTTCTACCAAATTTCTCACCATTCTTTCTCTCACTTTGGCCCCACTGGCCTTTTCTCAAGAGCTCACCTCACCCAGAATTTTTACTTTGAGACTTCATGCACACTTCACATGTTTCTCTGCCTGGGACACCCCCTCTGTCCTTTCTCCTGTACACGGGATTTTCATCTGCCTAGGCTCAGGTTATGTGTTACTTCCTCAGTGACACTTTGCCCAACCACCCAGTCTCTCACTGCCCTGAGCCCTTTAGTCTCCATCACAGCATCCTGTTTCTTTCATTGCATTTATCACAATATGTTCATTATATATTCCTTCGTTTGCTTCCTCCTCAAAGACTGATGGACGATAAAATCATTCCTGTTTTATTCCTCTCTGTATATGAAGTAATGAGTAAAAAGGAAAAAAAGTGGTAAATTTTGGAAGCAACACTCTTAAAAGCCTGCTTATTTCCAACTTTTTTTTTTTTTTTTTTTTACTTTCCAGTTACTGATCTAGATCTTTCGGAGGATCTTTGAAGTTTTCAGAGTGTATTATCATATTCCATCACTAGGGGGCAGTTATACCTCTCTGATCAAATTGACCTAGTTTATTATCTCAGACCTTGGGTTTTTCCCGCTGTATCATTTATTTCCTTCATGTCTCTTTTGAGGGAAATTATTCAAATTGGGAGATCCTGATAATGTTCACATAAATCTGTATGTATTCTGATTATGTTTATTGACTCCCTATTGTTAATACTGTATTACTGGCTATGCTAGATCAAACTTTACTCTAGAAAATTAGATTTTATACTTATATATGTTTCATATTTTTAATACATAATAGAGTTATTCTCTGGACTCTTGAGGGAAAGGGATTAGGTCGAGGTGGGCAGTCTTCCTTGTTAGCATCATATCTCTACAAAATAATCTTAATATAAGATACACATGTGCACACATGTATGCAAAATGATCGTTTTCCTGTTGGCAAACACTCAAATTATGTGAAAGGAAAGGAGCAATAGTCTGTAGATATCTTTCTCTGGGAATTAATATGGCAAGAATTTCTGAGCATTTGCATAAGAACTTAATATTAGCTTTGTAAAAAAAAAACCCAAAAAACAAAACTCAACCCGGGGGTGCCTGGGTGACTCATTCGGTTGCATCCAACTCTTGATTTCAGCTCAGGTCATGATCTCAGGATCATGGGATCGAGCCTGGGCCTAAAGCCTGCTTAAGATTCTCTCTCCCTCTCCCTCACCCCCTTAAAAAACAAACAAACAAAAACCAAACTCAGAAATTTTATTTATTACCAACCTTGAGATTAGCCAATAACCATACTTACTTATTCTTAAGATAATTTTTAAATTATGTGAATTTGAAATTTTGCAGATGAACAGTATTAAGGGTCTTACTTTAGCAAAATCAGAAGTACTGTGAAAACTGAAAGTTTGTCATGAATCCCATAGTTTCCAGGTGATAGGCTGTGTGAACTGTAAATTTTACATTTGTAAAATGTAAAATGTAATGTAAAATGATGGCATAGCTAAAGTGATGCCATCCTTAGTCACTATCATGTAGACTGCTGTTCATAGAATCTGAATGTCGGTATGATTTTGTTGCCTATAGTGCTGATATTTTAAACTCTGGTTATAATTGAATATTTTTAAAGCCTATAACAGTTTCAGCCAAGCATTCATTAAGTGCTAATGCTGAAAAATGCATCTGAAAATCAGTTATTGTGGAATAGAAGTTAGATGTGACGAAAAGCTATGAAGAAAGCCAAAAACCTGTCATGATACGTGTTACTATTAATTTAAGAGAACTCTTAATTATTAGCCAGAGTGCTGACAAAATAAAAGCAGCATAAAGTGTGCATACCTTTAAGTTCATGAAAATTGCTGTATAACCAGGCAAGGATGACAGATAAAATGCTGGCACCAGGGGCTAATACCAATGTGGCTATAATGTGTCCTTAAGTCCAGTTATCGTCTATGCTAAGTATTTTTGATTATTTGAAGGGTGGAGATAGTAATGTAAAAAGTTTTATTTGAAATGTTCACCTAAGTATATTTTATTATTACTATTTTTAAAGATTTTATTTTAGAGAGAGCCTTTGTTTGGGAAAGTCTTTGTCTCTCTTTCATTTCTGAAGGACAACTTTGTCAGAGTATTTTTGGTTGGAGTTTTTCCTGTCAGCACGTCGTATATGTCATCCTGGCATTTCTGGCCTATAAGGTTTCTGCTGAGAAATCCACTGATAGCCTTATGGGGATTCCCTTGCAAATTACAAGCTTTTCTCTTGCTGCTTTTAAGATTCCTTTTGTCTTGGTTTTTGGCAGTTTTATTTATATAATGTGTCTTGAAGAAGATCTCTTCAAGTTGGGTTTGTTTGGGGACTTTTGAGCTTCATGAATTTGCATGTCCAAATCTCTACCAGATTTTGGAAATTCTTAGCCATTATTTCTTTAAATAAGCTTTTTGCTGTCTTCTCCCTCTCTTCTCCATCTGGGACTCTAGGAATTCATGGATTGTTTGTTTCGATGGTCAAAACACCAGTAGATCACATAGGCTTTCTTACGCTTTTCCATTCTTTTTTTCTTTTTTCCCTCTGACTGGAAAATTTCAGAGGTCCTATCTTCTGATTCGCGGGTTCTTCATTCTGCCTGGTCCATTGTGTTGTGAATGGTCTCTATTGCATTTTCCATTTCATTCATTGTGCTCTTCAGCTCCAGAATTTCTATTTGGTTCTCTTTCATGATTTCTAGCTCTTTGTTAAACTTACCATGTTGTTCATGCATCATTTTCCTGATTTCATTGAATTGTCTTTCTGTGTTTTTTCATGGCTCATTGAGTTTCCTTGAAACTATTCTATTTGGAATTCTTTATCAGGTAAATAGCAGATGTTCTTATCTTTGGGGTCAGTTACTAGAAGATTATTGTGTTCTCTTGGTGGTGTCGTGTTTCCTTGATTTTTCACGGTCCTCAAAATCTCGTGTTGCTGTCTTCACATCTGCAGATAGTCACCTCCTCTAGTCTTCACTGACCGACTTTGGGAGGGAAATTTTTGTCAGCCCTGCTAGGGATTCTGAGGCTTTCTTGGGCCTTCAGTGGATTTACCTGCATGCTTGCTCCCTCTTGTGGCACATTCTTAAGTTTATGTGCCTTCTCGCAGATTCTGCAGCGCCAGGTTGTGTGCTGACAACTGCCCTTTTACTTTTCCAAGGGCAGTCTCTCCCAGGCCCGCAGATTCAGGCTGGCTTTGTGTGCATGCTTACTAGTTGTATGCATATGCTCACTCTTGGTACCCTTGGGAGTGTGCACCAGGAGTTGGCCACAGGGTCAGAGGGAGCAGTAAGTAGGAATGAGTCGTGGGTGCACGAGACCACTTAGATGAGTCTCACAGGCATTATGCTGAGTGAAAGAAGCCAGTCTCAAAAGGTTACATACTGTATGTTTATATTTATACAACATTCTGAGAAGACTAAACTATAGGATAGAGACCAGATCAGTGGTTACCAGGGGTTAGGGATGGGGGAGGGTGTGACCCCAAAGGAGCAGCCAAGGGAATTTTTGGGGGTGATGAAATTGTTCTGTATTGTGATTGTGGTGGTGGTTATACAAACTAAAAATGTGTTAAAATTCATACAGCTATATCCCAAAAGGGCAAAAGTCAGGTGCTTACTATTTGGGGGACTACCTTTAACTGTAAGACCAGGAACCTATTAAATTGGAAGAAATTGCCATCAAGAAATAATTTTTTATGAGATGAAAAAAGAACAAAAAAAAGGAGTAACCTTTTCTCTAAAATAGCCTCTTGTTCTTCTCACAGTTTTAGGCTTTTTAAAAAAATGTATTTTTTCCTCCTAAGTACTTTTTTCAGAGACATGTCTTCACTATTTTCTATAAGTTTTCCTGTTTTTTTTTTTTTTAAGTAGTACATATAGGATAAATCTCAAAAAAAGAATACTGCTCAGATTGTTTTATTATATTGGGGGTTTTGTAGGATTGTTTCTTCTAATAAGTGATTCACGAGGCCTTGTGAATCTTTGCTGTAGAATTTTTTTCAAAAGCGACACTTAGAGCACAACGTGACTGTGTGTTTGTCTGGTGCAGTGTTAGCCGTCTGATACGGGCTCAGTTGATTTCATTCTGAGTCTAAGGGTCTCTATTATATTTGATTTCTTCCTAATCGAAAGAATAAGAAAAGCACACCTGTTGACAGCTTATGGCAGACAAAGTCTGGAAGAGACCATAAAATAAGGGGTGATCATGAATGTAGTGCATTGATTTAAAGAGTAAACACAAGACTAGAATGTATAATAGGAACTTGGCTCGTAGGAACCAAAAGTTTAATCTTCTGTATATACGCAACGTTTGTCCAATCCTTGTTAGAATCCTCTTCAGGTCTGAGTTTGGCAACTTAAGCAAGATGTGGAAACAGTTGGCAAATTTCCTGAGAGGGCAATGAAAATTATACTGGAGAATGAAAATAAAACCTTTAAGAGAAGGTTAAAAGAATTCAAGTTTCCTAGGGAAGAGAGTTGAAAGCATATGAAGAGCTGGAACATGGTTGGTAACTCTTCATTTCATCTGACCAGGTGGTGCAAAAAGGAATGTCCTAAATTTTTCCAGAGGGATTTATTGGGCATATGAACTTTGCTCTCCATTCCAAGATGATTGAGACCATATTGTATGCACTCTCCTCTTCCCTGGGCTTTTCTCACATTGCACCTCTCTGGCTCTCTCTCTACTATTTGGAACATTCTTATTTTGACTCCCTTTCTAGGAGGGGGTCTCTCCTTGGCTCTCTCTACTTCCTTCCATCTTTTTACCCTCCCCCTGGTGAAATCTCATGGTTTTTGCTTCTGTCTTATTCATCTCATATCCATCCTTTACACACAGCCACCAGTGAGATCTCTCCAAAATAAGACATGCCACGTCATTTTCCTGCTCAAAATCCTTTAGCAGCTTCCCGTAACCTACAGCAGAGGTTCACAACCACCACCTCTCCAGGGGCTGGATCTGGGAGAGGACAGGTGGAGGGACAGGTGTCCATAACCCCCTAGCCACTCTCATCTCTGTGGCAACCCACCATGAAAGATGTTTGGTTACCTGAGCATGTCAGCTACCTACCCAGTGTGTCGGGAGACAAGGTGGAGAAGAATAATGGGCTTATGGAGCAAGTTCAAGCTCCTTAGGAGAACATGGGAGACCTTCCATGCTCGGTCCATTGCTTCTGCAGCCTCCACACACCTCATCCTGCCCAGAACTGTGATTTCTGTTTTCTTGCATCTTTTGTCACACATGGCCTTCCATTGTCAGGATTCAGTTTTTTTTCAATAACATAACTCTGAAGGGAAGTATAAGCTTTTTAAATTAAGAAAGTTGCTTGAAATATCTTGTAAGGATTGTTTGACTTACATTTTAAAGACAAAAGGAGGCTGGATTTCCTGATTTTTGTCCTACAGTATCTCTAGAGGGATTTGCCATTTTAGTTTTGAGTTTGTCTCGACTGGGTATCATTGAGATGGAAAGAGGAATCAAGGTAAGTATATGTTTATTGAATACTACTGAACAAGCCATTAAGAATTGTAGTTCTTGGGTGCCTGGGTGGCTCAGTTGGTTAAGCGACTGCCTTCGGCTCAGGTCATGATCCTGGAGTCCCTGGATCGAGTCCCGCATCGGGCTCCCTGCTCGGCAGGGAGTCTGCTTCTCCCTCTGACCCTCCCCCCTCTCATGCGCGCTCTCTCTCTCTCTCAAATAAATAAATAAAATCTTAAAAAAAAAAAAAAGAATTGTAGTTCTCTGTGGGGTCATAACATATTGGAGCCACAAGTCCTTAGAAATCATCTACCTCAGTCATTATACAGTTAAAAAAAAAAAGGAGGCCCTTGAGAGAATTGTCCGGGATATAGGAGACAGTGTGGTGGGTCTTCAGGGTCACACTATAGCAATTTTCCTTTCAGTGCAGGAATTTTTGAACTTGAGATATATATATGAAGCCCCCCTCTCTTTTAAGTAAAATAGATCCATTTACTTTTTTGTGTGAAATGTTTCAAATTTACACAAAAATAGAAAAGTCAGCTACTTGTTCAAATAACCAATTGGTGTGTGTATATATTTGTGTGTGTGCGTGTGTATGTGTATATATATATTTTTTCACTTGAGAGAGAGACAGAGAGAGAGAGCATGTGGAGAAGAGGGGCAGAGGGAAAGAGAAACTCAAGCAGACTCCATGCAGAGCACGGAGCCTGATGTGGGGCTGGATCCCACAACCCTGAGATCATGACCTGAGCTGAAACCTAGAGTTGGATGCCCAGCCGACTGAGCCACCCAGGCGCCCCATGTATATGTTTACTAGGTTATGTATATTTAATATTTCAGGTGACTTAGGTTATGGAGTGGCAGGAACTAGTTATCTTCAACAGCGGGAAACTTAGTTGAAGTTGTGACTCATCTCTAACTAGCAATATGACCTTTAGTATTTAACTTCTTGGGTTTAATTCCTGTTGTATTTAAAAAGAAAGTTGAATTAGTTTAAGATTCCTTACAACTTCCAACTAACAGTATTAACACATAATAATAATACCAATACACGATTAATAACAACAACAACAATAATACACTTGTATCGGGCTTACTACCTATCTATCATGGCTGCAAGCACATATGTTAAGTAAACACTCGTATGTGATTCTTGCAACTACCATGTGAGGCTGGTATAGTTACTAGGGAGGGAACTGAGGTGTGGAGGGTGAAGTAGGTCGAGGTGATGCTGGAATTGAAGCCTGAGAGTCTGGCTCCAGAGCCCACCCGTAACTCCTGTACTTCACCATGTGGTCTCTCTCTACTTAATCCTGTTGCTGCTTTGAACTAGATTTGGTAAAAATGGGAAGTCTCTCATTTCTTTCTTGATTTTTTTTTTTTTTTAGATAATAAAGTGAATGACAAATGCTTATATTATGAGGGAACAACTCTTGTTAAAATGATTAATTCATTTGGAGGAAAATTAAGCAGGTTACTCGTTATTGATAACAGTTATATATTTTATGTATTGTTTATTGACCAAAAGAGAATCTAAATCAAACTGAAGTTACTCCTAGGACTCTAGGAGTATTTAAATAACTTAAAAATTATTTAAAAAACAAGCCAGAATAACTTTTTCAGGTGGAATTTAACCAGAACATGATTCTGTGTAATTCTGTTTTGTCAGATCCTTCTTTGGACTCCCATTTTTGAAAGACAAGCTCAACCAGACTGGGGGAATGGGATTTAGAGCTGTTTTTATGTAAGACAAACTTGAGGTAGCTAGGTATGCTCAGCCTGGAGAGGGACAGTCTCAAATATATGAAAAGCTATTGTTTAGAAGAAAGATTCACTAAATGAACTGTTAATAAAATTCTCACAGGAACAGAGTAGAAAAGTGGTTGCCAGGGGGTGGGGAAATAGGGAGAGGTTGGTAAAAGGATACAGACTTGCAGCTGTAAATGAATAAGATCTGAGGATTTAATGTGTAACATGGTGACTATAACTGATAACAGCTGATAACTGACATTTGCTAAGAGAATAGAGCTGAAATGTTCTCACCAAAAAACCACAAAAAAGATAGATCTATGAGGTGGTGGGTGTATTAATGAATTAGGTGGGGGGGATCCTTTCACGTTGTGTACATATAGCAAATCACGACGCACAGTGGGGTGGGTGGGGGGAAGAAGGACTGGACTCTATGGGGTAGACTTGGATCAGTAGCTAGAAGTTACAGCGTGACAGGCTTCGCTGGGCAGAAGCCCAGTGCGGAACTGGCTGGCTGACACTGTGTAGCTCTGTCAGGAGGTTTTCAGGCAGAGGCTAGGTAACCCCTGCGACAGAGATGTTGTGGAGCAGATCCTCATGGTTTGGTTGCACTCGACTTTTCAGTTCCCCTTTCACAGTCCTGGCATGTAATAGGCACTCAGAAAATAACTGGCAAATTAATAACTTAAAAAACAGGACAGGAGAAGTAGTCTTATCTCATTATTTTAAAGCCAATATAATTCTTAAATGACTTACTTGATTCTCTCTTGATTACGAGGAGAGATCGAGAGGGAGAAATATTTAATTTGATTTAGACATAGGTTTGGTTGCTTTCTAATTCCTCTCATACACCACAAGGCTTCATCAGTTGTGTTCAGCTCTCCAGAATAAAGGTAAATAACTTACACTATTATATAAATTATTATGTAAGTTTAAAAATGCATACATTGTTCTATGCATGCATGTCTGAGTTTATTAACTTATAAGCCCTTTGATACCAGCACTGTGTATTTTTGTGTTTCCCTTCACAGCACTTAGCTCAGAACCTTTTTGAAACCGTATATGAAAGTGATTTCAAATTGTGTGTGTGCTCAGGGCAGGAGGGGTGGCGGGGTTTTCTCAAAATCTCATTATTATTCAGAAATAAAGTCCTACCATTTCTGTATGCTAATGCTGATTCTAAAATTTAGCAATAATTAGTTCAAACTAGATCTGAATGGTGTTTAATGTAGGGGGAGTGTGTTCAATGTGTGTTGCTCTCGTAGGTGCGTGTGAGGGAACCTTGGCCTGCTCCACCTGTCACCTCATCTTTGAAGAGCACATATTTGAGAAGTTAGAAGCAGTCACTGATGAGGAGAATGACATGCTCGATCTGGCGTATGGACTAACAGATAGGTAAGATTTTAGGACCACTTCAGCTATACTAATAATCTGGGAAGATAAAGTTTTGAGTAGTTCGTATCTGAGACCAGACCCACGCATGGAAGAGTGATCTCCTGGCACAGATAGATAACAGTCACAAAGTTTGAATATCAAATGTGGGACTTTTTTTTGTTTTTCTCACTCTACAATTTTCACCTTTTTGAAACTTTCCTTTCTGCTAAAGTAAAAAAAAAAAAATCCATTGAAGGTATAGAAGGTGTAAGTTCTAGATCCTAATAAATCTTCTTTAGTCTATTTTTATTCCAGGGATTAATATTTATCACAATTTAATGAGTTGGGATTCAATTTAATGCTTTTTATGGTGTTCTTGAAGGACAGATTTGATAATTGGATGAAATTATCATGGGAAGTTTTACCTACTTGAAAGAATTTTTAAAGAAACTTCATATATAATAGTAACTATATTAAAATGAATAGTTCTGTTTCTAAGTGTACCTTAATAGTAATTTAATCAGAGCTTATTCTTGATATTAATAATAGGTAGAATACTCTTAAAAGTAGTAAGATTTATAGTAACAAGTGATATTGAGTGATACTTTATTTTTAAAGATTACCTGTCTTTTGGTTGGAGTCAGAGGAGGTAGCTAGTTGAGTTACTATTTCAAGGGGGCAAGATCATGAGGACTTAATTAAGGTTGGCTTTGGCGTTTGACCATAATTTGGTGACCCTCATGAAAAATAATTGTTTAAGAAATTAAAAATAGGGCGCCTGGGTGGCTCAGTTGGTTAAGCGACTGCCTTCGGCTCAGGTCATGATCCTGGAGTCCCGGGATCGAGTCCCACATCGGGCTCCCTGCTCGGCAGGGAGTCTGCTTCTCCCTCTGACCCTCTCATGCTCTCTCTGTCTCATTCTCTCTCTCAAATAAATAAATAAAAAAAAAAAAAAAAAGAAATTAAAAATAATAGTAATAACAATAGCTTGATATTGTATATATTATATAATCATAATTTTGTTAAATCCTTAACATCAACCATCTTTAATCTGCACGAAAATGTTTAGGTCATTAGTATTTATTTAGAGGTGAAGAATCATTTTATTCCCTTTTGTGGTTCATTTCCCCGTTGGTGGCAGTGAGACTGGTACCCCAGCAGGAGAACCTGGGAAAACAGGGTCTCTTTAGGCTTCAGAGCAAAGTGGACTGTGGCTGCCACGTCCCCGTCCCCCCTTCCCATCTTCAGGTGCCACATTCTCTGTCGACACCTGTTTTCGGGAGGAGTAGCACACAGAACGCACCCAACGACTGTCGTGGGGAAAGAGAACACCGCTTCTCACAGGGAGCACTTATAAATCACTGGGGCATATCTGGAATGAAAATAAGTTTGCTCAAAGCCAGTAACCACATCTAAATGATTTCTGGGGTACCACAGAGATCCAAAACAAAGACACAAGGAAATTCTGTCTTTTGGTTCCTGCAGGTCTTTTAAAGTTAAGTGCTATGTAAATGTCTTTAATTTTTAAGATAAAACACCTTTGCTTAATGTTTATTATAGGGTATTCTTCACCTTGATTACTGATGGACTGGTGACACACGGGCTCACAGGGCACTTATTATAGTGGTTACTGGTCACTTTTTTCCTGTATCCCCAGGGCCTGATTCACCGTAGGGCATCCCCAACTAGTTGTGAAATTAATGGTCGATAGGAGGAGAAATTCAGGAATTTACCTGTGAATCAGCATTTGATGATCGTCATTGACTGGTGCCACCAGTTTCCAGGGGTAATGTGCACAGAGGCCTCGGTTTCTGTAGTTGTAAGATGAGGATGACAGTAGTACCTGCCTCATTGGGTCGTCGTGGGAAGCTCTTAGAACAGTGTCTGGGGGAGGAAGCACTCGTTAAATAGTTTTTAGCATTGTAATGATAAAAATACCAGCTTATGTGCCGGATCCTTACTGTCATGCCCAGGTACGTGACGGTGATCATTCCTACCCCTCAGGGTCAGGCAGTATTATCACCGTTCCGTAGGCAGAAAAATGAGGTCTAATTATGAGATCTGCTTCAGGCCACACAGCTAGAGAGTGACAGAGCCTGGTGTGAATCCGTTATCCCGAGACCACAGTCGTTGATCTTGTCCTTCTCTGAATTGAAAACCAGCCCTTAGGGGTAAAGTCACCCCCACCCCCAGTGTATTTCCAGTCGGGTATAGATGGCAAAGGGCACTGGGGAGCATACCGTCCAGGTTTGCACAGTGTCAGAATTTTTTGGAACTCCGGGTGAAATCAAGGCCACCTGTGGTCTGTCTCCTGGTCTGCAGGTATAGACACTTTCTCCCGGGGCTGGACGTCCAGCAAGGGGGGGAGGGGGAGGGGAGAACAGAGCCGCAGGGCACAACTGCCTCGTCTCCCTGGGTTCCGTACACGCTTCCTGTTCTCTCTCTCCGCTTGCTGTAAGCGGCCCCTTCACCAACAGCTGTGTCTCCATCGGTCCCGCTGACTCCATTAAAAGTGCCTTTACTGGCATTGTCTTGTCTTGATGGGAACACCAGGAATAGCCAGCAGTCTCCCTAGGACTCGCCACAGTCGCATGAATTGTCTAAATTGGCTCGCCACATTTCTGTCCTGCAGACAGAACTAAAGGCATAATTGAGTACTGTCAGGGCTATTTGTAATCAGCAAATAGGAATTACTGGTAGAAGGGGATTTTTTCTATCAGAAGTCAGTATTTCCTATGGTCATACGTACTCCCTTGCTCAAAAACTTCCCAGTGGTCCCTCATTGCTCACACTTTCATTGGTGTTCAGAGCTGTCTGTGGCCTGGTGGCCGTTCTAGCCCATCACCCTCCCTGCACAGTAGCCAAGCCAAGTGGAAGACCCACATTGCCTCAGACATGCCCTGAATCCCTGTTACCCTTGCCGTACATGCCTTCCTCCTTCAGCTTTTATTAAATATTACATCCTCCCCCTTTGTTAAAGCCCATTCTAAGTACCATCTCCCCTGGCCAGAAGGAAGTGCTTTCTTCTTTCTTCTCAGACCTTCTGGCTTTCTCTCTCTGTAGCATTGGTCACGATCTCACAGGTTAATTATCTGCGAATGTGTCTCATCTCTTCTGATTGATTGAAAGTTCCCTCCTTCATACTGATATTGGTAGTTAATTCCCACAGCAGTCCTATGAGGAACCTGCTTACTCTTCAGCTTTAGGATTAGGTTAGGAAAGCTGCCTGTGAATGTGCCCTGTGCAGCGCTGGGTTCTGGCCCACTGGCTGGTCGGCTGTACCCCGCTGCCGCCTCCTTACCGCATCCCGGGCACCCCCCACCCAGCGATGGAAGTGAGGTGCTGTTCTTTGCACACCCACTGATGCTCAGTAAATGCTGGATGGGTACATTAATGAAACCAAGACCGGCATGCCGTATTCCATCAAAGTGTAGGCAATTTGACTGTAACACTAATATATTTGTTTTTATGTGCCTCAAAGAGAAAAGCACTGCTGATTGAAATACTGGTACAAAGTTATCACTTGACATTTTGTGCATATTAAAAGAGCTATTTATACTTATCTAGACATACCTTCGTACATCACTGTTAAAAAAGTAAAATATAAATAAAATAAAATTGGTAGTAATTCTGAAGGAAAAAAAAATGGTATTACAGTTCTTTCAATGACAAATACTTGCTTTACTCATACCAGATTTATGTCCTGCTGTGTATGCTTCTGTATTTGTAACTTTCATTGTCTTTTTGGACTTATTTTGAGTGATAATTAAATTCCCACGTGGAGTATGAACACCCTTCCAACAACTCAGTTGAAAAGACACACGTCAAACACTGAGTTCGCAGCTCTGACGGGACTGCCGCCTCCCAGTGCAGCTGTGATCGTCAGAAGCCACTGATTTTAAGACGCATCTTAAAATGTGGCAAAAATATGCATCTGATAATTGATGACTTAAGTCTATGTATTTATTTCAAATTTCTTGTTCTAACGGTTTTACAAAGGGTAGCTTTCTTTTCTCGTCCATATGGCTTCAAAGCCCGGGGGATTGATGAATCATTCTCCTGGTGTTGCTCAAACCTCTGTTCTCTTCTCCACTGTCGGGCCTTCTGATGATTTCATTGCTCATCAGCCCTTTCACCAAAACACAGTAGCTGTAGGAGATGCTAGAGACTGAAGATGAAAATGCTTCAGCACACCGTGCTTTGTGTTCTGTTTCACATTGACATTTCCATGTAGCCTCTAGTTTTGAAAGGGCTGGGTATATGTGTTTCGACGTAATGGAAATTTAAAAGGTAAGTAAATCCTTCACTGCTTTGGGTAAGAAAATGTCCTGTTAACTGCATTGCCTTGTGAATGATACATGCTTAATCCTAAACCATACTTCTCCCTTTTTTATGCAGATCTCGGTTGGGCTGCCAAATCTATTTGACAAAATCTATGGACAATATGACAGTTCGAGTACCTGATGCTGTGGCCGATGCCAGACAAGCCGTGGATGTGGGCAAGAACTCCTAAGCAAGAATAAATTGGAATATTTTCACAAAATTTTACCTATTTTTATAATTATTATTTCTTAATGTAATTACGTGAGAACATTGGTGAAGGGGTTTATTATTATGATTAGCCTTACAATTGACCTTCCATAACTACTGCATTTTGTAGTTCTAAAAGTATGCAGTCTTTATTTTGGTTAACTTATAAAAAGCAAATCAAATATTAGAAAATACTTAGTATTATAGAACCTTACATATTTTACCTTATGTTTATTTAGCAACTTTAGCAAGATATTTTTACCTAAATCTTATGCCTAATTACATGTAAGTTAGGTTAAAAAAAGGTATTATTTTCCCTGTTAGATGTAGGTGAAGGCAGAGATCTAAAATGGCATATCTAGAGCCATAGACCAAATTAGAAAATATCTACTAGAACCCATATCTTCTTACTCCAAGTTATGTGTTCAGACTGAAAGTAGAGAAATTAGGAATATAATGGACAAAACTAATCGCTCAGTAAACCGCTCAATTTCAAAGACTATTACTGCCTTCTAAATAAATATTTCAGAATTTTGATCCAGTGAAAAGTGCTGGGGGCTGATTTCCAAGAGCCAGCACCTGCGAGGGGGCTCAGGGGCCAGGCAGAAGGAGGGACTTAGTTCTGCAAGTCACGCACTATCACTCCTGCCTCTTCTTTCCATGAACAGTGAGGCACTGAGTCTGGCCCATCATTTGAAGAGAGGGTGTCAGAGAACTTGCAGACATGGTGAAAGTCACCACAGTAATCCTTACTTTGAGGTTAGCTTCCTGGCGCATTACTGCCTGAGAAGACTGGCCTTCTAACAGTGTTCTAAACGTTTCAAGAAGGGCTGGATTTCGCTCTTACATTGCATTTTGAAAGATTCTTTATTATGATGGTTCATTGGTTTTACTCTATAACTCCCAACAGTTTTCTTCCTGACAGTTGGTTAAAATCCGAGAGAATAGTGATGGGTTCCCTTTCAATGCTGTATAATTTTAGTTAACATTTCTCTGCATTTTGCCATCAAGAAAGGCAGCTTCCTTTGGCATAACAGTATATATAATTGTTGGTTACAGGCTATCACTTAATATTGTATTTGGTTTTCACAAATAAAACCAACCTGTAATTAACATAAGTAATTCAGAACTGCTGAATTAGTTTTTCAAGTGAACGATTCTAAGAATTTTGAAAACCTCTTGCCTAACTTGCGCTGTGAAAATATTGTCTAATTTTTGTCTTAAAGGACAGTTTTCTTATTTTCTTTATAACTACTTAAATATGGTGATCCATGTGGTTTCTATCGTAGTCATTTAGCATTTATCAGAACAATTACATTTTGCTTAAAAAGTTGTTTTCTAAGGGGGAACTTAGATTCATTATATGTTTTCCCATCTTTTTCTTCTTTTTTACAACCATTTTAATTGGTGTCCTGCTCTTAAACTCCCTCAAATTTTGTGGTCAACCACATTTTGGATCAGAATTTGTTAGATGGATTTCTTATTTATAGGCTAACTTATCACTCTATAAATTAAAAAATAGAAATAATGTGTTGTATGTACATTTCTAAAAATAGTACATGAAACTTTATTCTAAGTGTAAACTATTCAAAGGTATTCAAACATTATACACAAACTTTGTTTCCTATTAGAGAAATATTTAAGAATAGAAATATGATCTTGGTTAAGCAACAACAGGATTCCTTTCATGTGTCAACACATCACATGATATCAAGTTGTTTTTATCAGATTTTCTTTTGTTTATGTTTCTAGAAACTTAAAAATTAGAAAACCAGCTGGCAGGAGGAAGACATGATCACTTGCAGACACAGAGTGGTTATTTCAGAACAGAAACGGGGTTAAAAGATAATTTAAATCTACCAGAGGCCATTGAGGAGCGAAGTGGATGGGAAAGATCTCTGTAGTGAGAGGCGTTACTTCTGCAGAGACTGTTAGTAAGAAATCATCTAATCAGTGACTTCATTCCTCTTTCCTTCTGACTCTCATCTGCCCATCTTATCACCTGAATGTCTTGTCTTTTAATTTTTAGACTTGGTTTGATGTTATAAAATTAAGCAGAGCCACGTGCCTTTCTGCTTCCCTCGTCTATGAGCCGTGGCTGAAACCATGAGCCCTCAGCTTGATTCACCCAGTAGTCTTTATCTCTCCCTCATCTGCCCAAGGCCTCTGCCTCGGACTGCCCTTTATAGCATTTCCTACATATGGCATTTTACAGCTTTCTTACATGCAGCACTTACTACGTGTCCCTTGATAGATTAAGTTTTTAAGAATAAGGACTGGGTCGTGTTCAGCTTTGTAACTGCAGTGTCTTAGCGCGGTATTTATCCCACAGTAGGTATATAATAAATACTTGAGTTGAACAAAACGGGATCTTAAAAGAATATGCTTCCAGCATCTTGCTCCGTGGCAGTCTCCTGTTATGGATGAGACTGCATGAGCTCAATATAGGCCTATGTACTGAGCCTGCCTCTTTACTCCAACTTAACAGAAATCAGTACGTACCTGTTTTCCTGAGAGATCAGATAATTTCCACTGTATTAAAAAGGATTGTTCAACTTGTCTTTTTAAAACATACCTTGAATGAAATAGCTTTTGAATGAGCTAAAGTCAGGTTGCTCTGCTGGTCTTAGATCTTGTAGGTAGGTAGTTACTGAAATACAAGTGCTGAGATCCTATAGGTGGTATATGGTCTCTATCCCCTTGAGTCATGTGACACCGTCATGACCAAGCCTCCAAATGGGCGCTCCTCCATCTTGGGAATGTCTGCCATCATGTATTTCGGAAGGCCTCAGTGATTTCTCATCAGCCTTAGGCTTCCCATTGGTCCTAATGAGGATTCCTTAAGGTAGTGAAAAAGGGATAGGTAGTTAGTTCGCAGACTATTTTCCCAAACCAAGCAAACCAAAGACTGAGAAAATTGAGAAAGACACTCTTCTTAATAGTTTTATTTTAATGTCGTATCTTTAATAGAGTCTTACTTTGTTTCCTAACTGAACTCCAAAGACTGAGTATGCCTCAGAGAGATAGCAAGGTAAGGTCTCCTTTGCAGTGAGGGAAAAGCATGGGGTTTATTGTTTGAAGACCTGGATACTGTTTAAAAAATTATCTAAAACCTGGAAATAAAGCAAGAAGATTACAGCAGGTCACTTTAAAGTGGTACTTAGAGGACTGTCTACCTGGGCACTGAGGATCACCTGATCTTCTAAGATAGGGGCATTAGCAAACTATGTCCTATAGGTCAAATCAAGCCCACCACCTGTTTTATGTCACTAAGCCTTCTTGGAATGCAGCCATGCTCATCTCGTACTTATTTTCTTTTTGGTAGAAAAGGCAACAGAGAGTTATGGTGTCTTGCCTTGTAGGGCATCATCTTGTCTTACAGCTGCCTGAGCAGTCCCCTTCCGCACTCTTTTCCACCGCGTGTACATACGTGTGCGTGCGTGTAGTACTTTCTCATGCCCTTCTTTGAACCAGCTTTGTCATTCTGCTGGTCCCCTCATTAATGAGTTAAATAAATCTTTGACATGTGCTCACCATGTATTTGTATGAGAATCCTTTATAATTCATAGAAAGTTATACAAAGACCTCTTGAGGCCTATCTGCGCCTCCTCACAAATGTTCCATCTTGAGGTAGTCAAGCCTCTGGTTACATAGGTGGTAAGTAGAGATAATTATACCCAGTACCTCAGCCAAACTACTCTCTCATCCGTGTAATAATATCCTTTGGACAACGTTTTTTAGTTACTTAAAAGATGAGGTGTGTAAACATCTTTAACTGTAAGCACTGTGTGGAGTGTAAAGCAGAGTGTTAGTGTAAAACACTGTGAAACTGTGATTGTTGATTATCACTTCTTGACAAAATCTCCACCTTAGGTAATAATGCAGAGGTAGAATTCTTATTATGTAGGAATTGCAGACTGGGGCTCGATTCTTTGACTTTCCCACTTAGAAGACTTATTTTTAAAAAGCACATGTATACAGGGGATTAATCTTAAGCCTAACTATGATGAATGCGCTAAAATGAACGTGCTTTATTGTAATCTTTTATGTTAGAGAAACAGTCCATTGATAACCACCTGTATTAAGACCTTGAGAAGTAGCGATGGGTTGACAATTTCTAGCCTGTAATAACTACAAAAGGAAGCAGATAACAATACAGCGATGAATGTGGGCTGGAAATAACTCACTGCCTTTTTATTGAAAGAAAAAAATAAGGAGCAATTCTAATAAAAGTAAAAGAAGGAAAGTACCTGTCGCTGAAAATGGAAATACAAATTGTTTACTTTTTAGAGCAACATCAGTTCTTTCGAACCACAGAGTTCCTGGTAATACTCTAAAACACACTGCCACATGGAAACCTGTTCTGAAAGGGAGAATAGCACTCTACCATGATCAGCTTACCTGTCTCCTGCTAAACTGAGATATACATAGGAATTTAAATACGTTTTGTTTATCAAGCTCAAAAAATTTTTTTACATATTTCTAGATAGCCCAATCTGGTTTTTCAAGTATGATCATTGGCTATATCTTGCATGATAGATAAACCATTTCTTGAGCATGAGAGAAAACACTTAGGAGGAAGTTTTAATAATCCCATCAGGGTTCCATTTAACAGAACTCTGCTGTGGGGAAGTAGCACACTCTGGCTGCTCAGTTTTGAGCTGTGTCCTGTACGACCAAGTGAAATTGCCAAAAGGATTCCCATATATACAGTAATTTCAACTGATGTGGTCTACCTAAGATCAGATTTGAATTACAAAATCAACAGTGATGGCTCCTCCTTTTATTAAAATCCAG
Source organism: Phoca vitulina (assembly GCF_004348235.1). Lineage (NCBI taxonomy): Eukaryota > Metazoa > Chordata > Mammalia > Carnivora > Phocidae > Phoca > Phoca vitulina. The sequence continues at coordinate 7,411,682 of NW_022589741.1, forward strand.
TCTCTCCAAACTATGAGAGACGATGGACTCTGAGAAACAAACTGAGGGTTCTAGAGGGGAGGGGGGTGGGAGGATAGGTTAGCCTGGTGATGGGTATTAAAGAGGGCACGTTCTGCATGGAGCACTGGGTGTTATACGCAAACAATGAATCATGGAACACTGCATCAAAAACTGATGATGTGATGTATGGTGAGTAACATAACATAATAAAAAAAAAATTTAATGATTTTTTTTTTGATGTAAAGATCAATTTGAAGACAAGTTTTATTTGATCCATGGTATAGTTCTACATTTATGTCTTTAATTTCTCTCAGCAATGTTTCATAGTTTTCAGTGTACAAGTCTTGCACATAACTTGTTAAATTTATGTACAAATATTTCATGTTCTTTGATTTTTTTTTTACTTTTTTTTTTTTTTAAAGATTTTATTTATTTATTTGAGAGAGAGAGAGAATGAGAGAGATAGCATGAGGGGGGGAGGGTCAGAGGGAGAAGCAGACTCCCCGCCGAGCAGGGAGCCTGATGTGGGACTCGATCCCGGGACTCCAGGATCATGACCTGAGCCGAAGGCAGTCGCTTAAGCAACTGAGCCACCCAGGCGCCCTTTTTTTTACTTTTTTATTGTTATGTTAATCACCATACATTACATCATTAGTTTTTGATGTAGTGTTCCATGATTCATTGTTTGTGCATAACACCCAGTGCTCCATGCAGAACGTGCCCTCTTTAATACCCATCACCAGGCTAACCCATCCTCCCACCCCCCTCCCCTCTAGAACCCTCAGTTTGTTTTTCAGAGTCCATCGTCTCTCATGGTTCGTCTCCCCCTCCGATTTCCCTCCTTCATTCTTCCCCTCCTACTATCTTATTCTTTTTTGTTTTTCTTAACATATACTGCATTATTTGTTTCAGAGGTACAGATCTGTGATTCAACAGTCTTGCACAATTCACAGCACTCACCATAGCACATACCCTCCCCAGTGTCTGTCACCCAGCCACCCCATCCCTCCCACCCCAGCCCCCACTCCAGCAACCCTCAGTTTGTTTCCTGAGATTAAGAATTCCTTATATCAGTGAGATCATATGATACATGTCTTTCTCTGATTATTTCGCTCAGCATAACACCCTCCAGTTCCATCCACGTCATTGCAAATGGCAAGAGTTCATTCCTTTTGATGGCTGCATAATATTCCACTGTATATATATACCACATCTTCTTTATCCATTCATCTGTCGATGGACATCTTGGCTCTTTCCATAGTTTGGCTGTTGTGGACGTTGCTGCTATAAACATCGGGGTGCACGTACCCCTTTGGATCCCTATATTTGTATCTTTGGGGTAAATACCCAGTAGTGCAATTGCTGGGTCATAGGGTAGCTCTATTTTCAACTTTTTGAGAAACCTCCATACTGTTTTCCAGAGTGGCTGCACCAGCTTGCATTCCCACCAACAGTGTAGGAGGGTTCCCCTTTCTCCGCATCCCCGCCAACATCTGTCATTTCCTGACTTGCTAATTTTAGCCATTCTGACTGGTGTGAGGTGGTATCTCATTGAGGTTTTGATTTGGATTTCCCTGATGCCAAGCAATGTTGAGCACTTTTTCATGTGTCTGTTGGCCATTTAAAAATCCAGTCTCTCTTCTCCATGTTATATTCCAAATGCCTGGAGGAGTCTCCGGCACACAGTAGGTGGTCAGTCAATAGTAGTTGAATTTTTTATATGAATCTCCTATGAAAAGACTTACTGGCTTGCTCACCACTGTTTCCCAAAAGGTTTCTGGGGTAAAACAGCAGGGGCTCGTGAGAGGAGAAAACCCTGGGTTAGAGCCTTGGATTAATAAGCGTAATTATGTTAAATGAGCCACTAAACTAAATAAAGGCAGGCAAATAGGTTCTATACCATCAACAGCTTCCAAGGTTAAAGGCTTAGGTTATAGCTCTTATCAGGATGATGAGGAGACAAAGTTTCAAGTGTTTTTAAGTCTTCGTTACTTTTGCCAGACAGTTGAACTCTTTAGAAGGGCAAGATGATTATTTCTTTTGAGAATGCTGCCAGATAGCACGAAACTGAAAATAAAGTGCTCATGTACCCGGCAGGGGGGTGGGCATACTTTGACCTGGCGCCCACCTCTCCCAGCCTCTGCTTGTGTGTCCTGCATAGTGCAGTGCTCAATGATCAGACCTTTAGAGTATGGAGGTTTCTTTCATTGTAAAGGGCAGAGAGAGCATGGCCCTAAAAGCTGACTTCTCTGGCTTTTTCTTACTCTACCAGAGACTAAAATGTTCATCTAACTTGCACCAGCTCTCAGCCGACCAGCTGGTTGCATTTGTGTAGGAATCATGCACAGCCTTGGAGCTCTGCCAGAGCCCCGTGAAACCCCATCCTTGGGGGGTCAGAGCCTCATCTTGATGTGGTTAATGTGCACACCTCAAAATATCCAATATCAAGCCCAGAATACATGCCAAGCAGCAGGATAACAGAACTTACCACAAGGCATTAGATTTTGAAACCACCTGTTGGCACTCATTTGTCTCCATTATTACACAACGTTTTTTATGCCGCAAGTCCAAAACAAAAGTTGTTTGGAGGGAGAGCAAAGGAAAAGCTAAACAGGAAATAAGTAAGCCAACAGTCATCACCTAATGCAACTGCACAGAAAAGTTGAAAAATATTTTAAGTGTTTTCAAAATGTTTGTAGATATCAAAGAGCCAAACCATCTGGGTGAAACATTCCATTACTCTTCACTTTTTTGTAGTTTTGAACTAGAAAAAGCTCACCCCTGCCCAAGGTAACATACTTTGCACTTAACACCTCATTCAAAACTTCCAAGCATGTTAAGTTCTGATTAGTAATAAAATTGAGAAGTGCATGGCTATTAATGTTTTTCTTTTAAACACTTGTCCGTGAGGCTTGAAAAGGAGAGGGAGTTTCTCCCTATCCAACTCACATGGCCTGCCAAGATGTAAATTCTGTTCTAGCTCCTCCCTCTGTCCTGCCCCTCCCCCTTTCACGTCTTTCCCTTTTTACATTTACCCAGCTCCTTCAAGCCTCGCAGCCTTGAAGGAGCTGGGTAATAGAGGAATTCTGATTCTCAGGGGTGCTCTGCCTACCCCCCGCCACCTGACCCTACCCTTTCCTCTGTCCACCCCTTTGTGTAGTACCTGATATGTCCCTCTTCTCCAAGATGCCTTCCACATCCAATCAAAGACTAGCACTGAGTAATTAACACGAGAGAGTTTATTGGTGGAACTTGTTAGTCTTGAAAGAATTGGCTAATTTGGTCATCTGATAAACCCAGACTGGAGATGAGGGGCTATGGTTTTGGACAAGGAATGCTTCAGGTCAGTTTCTGAAGACTCTGGGGTCACCTGGAAAGCCCCACATAGGGACTGGCATATGAGGCCATGTCCCATCTAGGGGGATCAGGGGCCCAGGGTGGGGGGTAGCAGCTGCTATTTCTCTCCAGCCAGTTGTTGCCAAATAGGAAGACAGGCTGGTATTTTCAGATTTTTTTTTTTTTTCCCCAAGAGAAGCTGGGACCCAAGTTTTTATGTGAAATCTCCTGATTGTTACATGTTTGCAAGGATTTTAAGTTTGGTTTGTTTTTCATGTTATATGGGCTGAATAAAACAGCCACGAGCAGCAAGAGTGGATTCTCATCTCACACCCTCTGGTCTAGAGAACCCGAGAAGTGGGCTGGCTGAGTCCTAGATTATTAGCACTTTATACTTAGAAGGCCCTGACATGTCCACATGGGTCTCCTTCAGTGAATTTGATTGTCAAGTTTCTTCAGAATTCATCACCTGCTAAGGGATTCTCTGGGCTTTGGAGGCTGGCCAGACCTGGGGTGAGCCTGTAAGCTGAGCATGGACTGGAGTAGATGGCCCAGCCGCTCTCAGGTGTCTGCCTGATTCTAAGATGGCCTCCAGGCTGCAAGGCTTCCTGAAGTGTCTGCATCCTCTCCTGCACCACATGGAAAGGGCCCAGTGTGTCATCCAAGATCTCACCAAGTCTTGCTTTCATAGTCGTAAGAACCCTTTAACAAGCCTGGATTAGAACCATCGTCCATTAGGATGATCAATCTGGAAACAAATTGAATCATTGCATATTCCACAAGGGAAGTCTAAGCCCTTTCCTACAGCACGTGAGAGATCCTGAGATCCTGGTCTAGGAACACAAAAACCCTTGTGGTTCCCTGGATACATCCTGCAGTTTTGTAACTCTGCGTTTGCTTAGCCTGATCCCCGGAGCACGCTCCTGCCTCTTCCTGGCTTGGCTAACTCTTGATCCTCTTTTAGACCTGTCTGGAAGTGCTCTCGGAACTCCCAGCGGGGGCCCCCAGGAGATGGTTCCCTCTTAGCATTTACCACAGTAGAGTATACTGAGATTAGCTGTTGACTTTGGTCTCTGCCGTTGAGCTTACGCACGTCCTGTGGACCATCCTGCCCAGACACGGTGCCTGACACGCACCTAGACAGTCAGCAGACACTCATACTGAAGGGTTGGAAAGCAGGTGTCTTTGTGTGTAGGGGACAAGCCATGTGAACACACACACACACACACATGCAGTGAACATATAAAGTCCTAGATATTCCAAACTCAGGAAGGAGTGAGATGTGGAAAAGGGGCCCCAGTGACATTACTTGTCCCCGGTTTGAGCATGTTCTTTGTCTTGGAGTCCTTTAAATGTGCTTCATGGTTTCTTATAGTTAAATTTTTTCCTTGGGTTTTTTTTTTTTTTTTTCATACTTTGGAAGGGCAGAGATTTCTGATCTAATAAAGTGTGTGACCTTGGAAGAGGAAGGAAGGGAAGAAGGTAATATCTACCTATTTAACAAATTTTCATTGAGCATCTACTAGGTACTGGGGATTCAGCAAAGACAAAATAAAACAAATCGCTGTCCTTACAGTTTATTTTCCAGTGGGAGAAATGGAAAACATATGAAAGTATAGGGTATTTTCAGTGGTAGGTGCTTTGGAGAGCCATAAAACAGAGAAGAGGGATGAAGGTGCTGAGTGGGGCAGAGCGAGGAGTAAGGATCGATTTTTTTTTTTTTAAGATTTTTTTTATTTATTTGACAGAGAGAGAGAGTGCACAAGCAGGGAGAGAGACAGAGGGAGAAGCAGACTCCCCACTGAGCAGGGAGCCCGACTCGGGGCTCGATCCCAGGACCCTGAGAACATGACCTGAGCCAAAGGCTGAGGCTTAACCGACTGAGCCACCCAGGCGCCCCAAGGACCCATTTTTAAATAGGGTGGTTTCTGAGGTATAACGTGCTAGGGTAGACAGGGCCTAGGGAGTGGGCAGAGACCAGGGGAGGCCTAAGAGGGTGGTCAGAAAGGTCAATGAGTGGAGAAGGGGAGTTTCCAGGTGGTGCAGGCCCCGTAGGCCATGGTAAGGACTTGGTTTTCCTCCATGGAATGGAAGCTGCTGGAGGGTTTTGAGATAAAGTGGGATGTTCTGACTTACCTACCAAATGTCCGGCACTGTCCTAGGTGTTCACATAAGCTACCTCATTTAATCTTGTACAGTACCCTGCAAGGTGTGGTATTCTCATCAGTTTGTGGATGTGGACTTACACGACCTTCTCCAAGGTCAAATAAGCAGTAAGCTGGGGAGCCAGGAAGACTTACCCTCTGTAAGCCCTGGCTTCATCCTCCCTAAGATAGGGATACCTGTAAGCCCTATACAATTATTGTGAAAATCAAATGATAATGTATATAATAAAACTCAATAAATGTTAATTTCCTTCTTTTTCCCAAGGTCATGCACACGAGAGTAAAGGGAACACTAGGGGCGCCTGGATGGCTCAGTCGGTTAAGCATCCCACTCTTGATTTTGGCTCAGGTCATGATCTCAGGGTTGTGAGACTGAGCCTCCACATGGAGCTCCACGCTCAGCGGGGAGTTGGCTTGAGATTCTTTCCCTCTGCCCTTCCCCCCACTCATGTGCCCCCTCCCTCCCTCTCTCTGTCTCAAATACATACATAAATAAATCTAAAGAAAAGGCAACACTAGATAGGAGACCTCCACCTAGCAGCACATTCATGCACTTAATAGCATTTCCTTCTCTCTCCTTTTCTCCCTGCTATCTCTGGGTTTAGTTTATCTTTTTATTGAGCCTGTCCGACTGCTCTCTAAGGCAATTTCCAGTTAGAAAGTTCCTTATTGGTTCTACTTTGTCTTAGACGTTTGTTACACCCTCTTAATGACCCATGGAAGGTTGTGCACATGTCGGGGGGGTTTCCTCAATGCCCAGTGGGTGATCTTGGAGGTTAAATGCCACTGTCACATTCAAGCTTGATCGGGTCAGCAGTCTTGCCAGAGGGGCGTGCTACAGTGCATCAGGGAAGGTCTTGGGAGTTTCTGAAGATGAATGTAAAATAGAAAACGTCACAGCTTCCCAAGCGATGCTGGAGTGATCCTGCCTCAAGTATGTCAGCCTTATTACTTTATAATTACCTTCTGACCTTTACTGACTCTGACAGTTGTGAATCTTTTAAAAAAGAATTCAAGAATATTACCATTATGCAGTTGCCTGGAAACAGGGCCTAAAATACATCTGGCTTTAATAGAAGAGCTAAAATGAGTTTTCAGTTTTTGGCATTGTCTCTCTTTCTCTTTTCCCTCCCCACTCCTCCCCCCACCCCCCCCCTTTTTTTTTTTGTATCAACCACGAATTGCAGTCGAATTCCCCTCTAATCCTTTCTGAACTGTCCGAGGCCAAAATACTTAACAGAGGGAGCCTTTTTCCATCACGGGGAGCTTTAGCTACACTGACTTGGCATTACGAACCCTCATCCTTCGCCTACGCCGCGCGGCACATATAGAATAAGTGTTGTCAAATCCCTCACCACTCTCCTGAGCAAGCTTTTGCCAGCACTGCTGGGAACGCTGCGAGGAGACCGTGTTTGTCTCTGCAACAAGCCATGTTCGACTGCAGGTTGCCAAATGGCTGCAAACATAAGTTTCTGACCCATAAAAATCTGTTCACCCCTCCTTACCTCCAGGCTCATCCTCACTTCTCCTTCTACTCCTCTCACCCCCGCAGTGGTCAGTGTAGAGCTGGTGGGCATTGCAAACACAAGCCCTCATAACCTCAGGAAAAGGGAAAAAAGAAAAAAAAAAAACATGAACAAGAAGGAGACACAGAACATAGTCCATTTCTTCCATTGTCTGACATCACCTCCAGGCTGTTTTGCCAAATTTGCCTGATCCCGAGAACCACCTGAGCGCTGTTGAAAAGGACTCATTCCAAGCCTCTCCTCTGAAGACCGATGCAGTAGGCTTGGTGTAGAACTTGGAAAGCAGCTTCTAGCCGTCACTCTGTGTGATTTCTATCGGGAAGGTTTAGGAAACACACAGGCCAATGGGGTAGAGCCTGGGCACCTCAGAACTGCAGACGAAGCTTTCTGTGACCTCGCTCCAGACTCCACCATCTCTTGCTCACACTTTTGGCTCCAGACGCACCCCCGCTACGTACCACCCCACTGCACGACCCCAGGTTTTCCTGTGCCTGCTGCATGTGACCCCACAGGGCCGCACATCCTCTTCACCAGGCTTCCTGTGCATGAAGACTCAGTTCAGGTACCCCTTCATTGGTTTCTGAAGCACCTGCCCTGGCCTCTACCGCAGGAACAGCACCTACCAAAATGTATCAGTTACAGGCTCACCTGCCACTATCCCATGTCCTGCTTTCTCTAGCTCACCTTTACCTCGGACTCCTCATTTGAAATGCGAGGGACCTTGCCTGTTCTACATTCGTGAGTGCCCGGTCGAGACTCCTGCCAGAGAGCCGGGCACGTGGTGGGTGCCCCTAACTCTTTGTCGATTAGCCTCTGTCTGCGACTGGGATCTCCCGGACAGCTGGGTCTTTCACCCCTGCAACCCTAGCACCTCATTCTGTGCCCACCGCTCGAATGTCAGTTGAATAAATTATTGAGAAACTTGACTTTATAACCAGGCGTGCGTCCACTCAGGGCTCTTAGAGGAGGGGGCATTAAGCAGATGCAACTTTGCAAGGGGAAAATGGGGCCAAGTAGGGGTAAACCACAGAAACCTGTTAAAGGGTAGAGGGGAAAGAGACACATAGAGAAGAGAGAGGCTAAGAGCACAGGCTTTGGGAGGAGATAGGTGTGATTTGGAGACGCAGCTCTACTCTTCCTAGATGTGGGACCTCAGGCAGGTTACTAAGCTCTCTGAGCGTCACATCCTCAAGTGTAAAGCGGGGATAATGGCTACTGTTTCTTGAGCATTTACTATATGCTGAGCACTTTGCACCCATTAGCTTGTTTGAGCCAGACAGCCATCCTATAAGAATACTAGCCCCATATACCGATCACCCAGGTTCAACAAATGCCAGCTCCTAGTGATCATTGCTTCGTCTATAACCTCAACCCCTGCCTTCCCCCTACCGGCCCATCCCACACCCTGCTTCTTGTCAAGCAAACCCCAGATAGAATATCACTTCATCTGTCAGTATATTTAATAAGGTTTTGGCAGCTTCATCTGCAGTTATTCTAATAAGTAAACAAACTTGGTTCTGGAAAGGAACACGGTGGAACACCTTGCCTGTTGTTGCCATTCTTGTCTTCCAACTTCTGAACCACTTTCTCAGCCCACCGATGAGCTGATACCCTGGCCAGCAGGCGGCCCTGGGGTGGGCAGTGAGGCGAGGTACCCTGGGCACCACCTGAGAAGGCTAGGCCAGCGGACAGCGTAACAGGAAATTCTTTCACCTTGGCCTTGTGCAGATTAACTGGATCAGGATGCCCGTGATGATCACAGCACGCCACAGCCAAGCCAGGCTCTCCCTGAACGCACCGGCCACCATGCCTACGACTGACCACATGCCAACCAGCCACTGTTGCTTAGCAGGAAGCAGCATGCTCTTCTGGGGACTTCTGAGACCACCAAGACCCCTTTAGAATGGGTCTCCGTTAGCAGGAATGAACTCCGGCAGCTACGCAGGCAGAACCGCAGAACCATCTTGACTAAACTGTTGCTGGATCCTGCGACATCAAGCTGTCGTTCTGGCTGACTTGTCAAAAGTTCTTTGCATCCTAAATCTGAAGGAATTCCAAAATACCTGAGCGCTAAAGTGAGCAGACAACTGTCCTGAATATTTTTCCTTCTTTTCGACATGGATGCCTTTGCCATTCTGAGTCTAATGTGCTGTTTAAAAGTTCCTTTTCTTTTCTCCCAGAGCTCATGTTGCTACTTAAGCAATTGGTTCTAAATAGATTGGATCACCACTGCTCCAAAAAGAGAGCAATCCTTGTATAAAAGGAAATACGGTCAAGCTGCAACTTCCAAATTCTCTCTGTAGATGAGTATCGGTTCCTCTTGAAGGGGACTCCGACCCTTCTGGAGTCTCCTAACGTACTCTTCGGGATGGCTGTGAGGCAAATGTAGGTAAGCCTGGAACCAGGGAGAGCTTTACTTCTTTGCTTATTTTTGGTAGCGTTGCTGATATTCCTATTACACTATAATTTCTGAGGGAGACCGTATTATGTAACCACTGCTTCAGATAAACACCACCTCCAGTCTTTCTGCTGAGGGAGGGCTGCTCTCTCCTCCTTGGAAATGAGCTGGAGATTATCCCTGGTGAGCAGGCAAGTGCCACATCGCTTTCTCTTTGTGGCAGAAAGGTTTTGACATCACCCCTTGGCGTGAATGGGAAACCAGTAAGCCTCCTTATCTGGGCTCTGCCTCAGGACTAGCAGAGGTTTCTCTACCACCATGTCTGCACCCCAAAGCATGGTGAACAAGTAGGTGATAAAGTTCTCGTTTAGAGGGATTGCTGAAATCCTGTTTCTTTTTTTTTTTCTTCTCAAAGATTTTAGGTATTAGAATGAGAGAGAGAGAGAGAAGGCATGAGCAAGGGGGGCGGGCAGAAGGAGAAGCAGACTCCCCGCTGAGCAGGGAGCCTCACTCGGGGCTCCATCCCAGGACCCCACCACCTGAGCCAAAAGCAGACGCTTAACCGACTGAGGCACCCAGGCGCCCCTGAAATGCCTGTTTTAAGACATCATTAATCTGCTCACAGAAAGGCTGCTTCCACTACCTTTGGGTACGGTTGTCTGGGTGGTGTCTGTGAGCTGAGCTTCACTTTTAGTTCAGAAAAATCTAAGGCAAAAAGGTGGCCCTGGTGGCTCCTTCCAGTTTAGTTAACACCTGAGGACCGACAGCCCGACTTGTCCTGATTCGGCTTTACCTCAAGAGACTGCTTCTCACCCGTGCTAGGAAGGTTGATTACATTGACAAAATTAACAGTAGCTGTCCTAACAGACAGACCCTAAACCTCAGTGACTTAACACAAAAAGGTTTCTTTCTCATATCCATGAAGCGCAGTGTGGGTCTGGCTGCCCCCTCTGTCCTGCAGCAGGGCCACCTGAAAAAGGGGCTCCCAAGGGAAGAAGAAGATGGAAGAGGAGCTTGGCTCACCGTCCATGGCCACAGTCACCCCCCACCTACCTTCAAGGGAGGCTGGGAGACAAATCCTGGGTGGGCACTGTTTTTCTCCTGTCACACTGACTATCTAATTCCATGATTTTTCTGTTTTCTAGCAAGTCACTGACACAAATGTTGAACAAGTTAAAGTCAGGACAACAGCCCTGAATACACCATGAAGTATCTTCCTTCCTGTTTTTTGGTTCAGAAAGCACCACCGTCCGTACTCCGAATATCCAGCTCCACTGTGGGCTGCAGGTTAGGCTCTGGATCCTGGATCCGGGCAGGGGGACTGTCAGGGAATGCCAGGGCACTTGTCCTAAAGGAATGCTATTCTGCACAAGACTCAGGGCAAGAAGAATGCTTTCCTTTGCAAGTAACCAAAACCATTCCTAGAAGGAAGGGACTATGAAAATAGGCTGGGATAGTTCTCTTTTTGTGGCCATCATGTATATATGCTCATTTTGCTCCTCTCTTGAGGTAGGGTTCTAATTCCTCACTGGAGGATGCATTTTGTCATTCTGTGGCTCAGTTCCTAATGGACACAAGGAAGGTAGTAGCTATAGAAAGTTCCTCACAAGGCAAAGGAACTACCAAAAATAAAATAGAATTCTTGACCTATGAACAGTCTTTACTCTGGCTGAGATTGAGGCTAGCCACATAAAAAAGTACAGACAGGGAAAAATTTAGCAACTGTCAGAAGTCCAACAGTCTTTTCTACAGCTTGAGAAGCAAGTAGAGACAGGTAAACTTCTTATCTGGTGCAACTTTGTGTGAATGATAAGTGAGAGGAGTGTACCCTCCAAGGGTATACCATTATCTTGGAAGGATGATGGTTAGGGGGATGCAAGATTTTTATATCAATCGATGTATCAGAAAGGAACCTAAATTTAAAAAGAAGGAGGGGTCCCTGGGTGGCTCAGTCAGTTAAGCATCTGACTCTTGATTTTTGGCTTAGGTCATAATCTCAGGGTCATGAGATCGGGCCCCACATCAGAGAACCTGCTTAAGGTTCTCTCTCCCTCTCTCTCTGCCCCTTCCCCACTTCATGTTCTCCCTCTCTCTTAAAAAAAAAAAAAAAAAGAAAAAAGAAAGAAGGAAAGAAAAATGGGAGGATGAAAAAAGACAAGGACTTCTGTAACTTCATAGTTAGCAAGCTTTCAAACCTGAGTATGATTATAAGAAGTGCATATGTATCATTACTTGCTAGGAAAATGAGTTGCGATCCAATGCTATAAAGCCTCATATCACGTGGAGTAGGGGTGAACAGATCTTCTGAAGTGTGGTGGCTGGACTTTTATCACTTTTAACATTCCAGATCTGAGGTGACATGGTGAGGGGGCTTTCTTTCTCCTGGAAGAGGTTTTCAGTCTATGACCCCGATGTTACTAGAAGCACTTCTGGCCCTTGAGATCTAGGTAACATCTTTCCGGAACATGTTAACATACTAACAACACAATAACATTTGTTTTGCTGCCGATGGAGGGCCACTGAAAAATTTCTACCAATTCTTAGGGACTCACCTTCCCATAGTCCTATGCTCTTGTCTCTATGCATGTTGCTTTGGCCCTTACCATGTTGATCAAAACATGAAACTTAGCCCTTTCAACAGTTTCCAAACACACACACACACACACACACACATATACGCACACATCACAAAACATTTATGAGCATGTATTTATAATTTTAAGACGTCACTGAAAAACTGGGTACTGAAGTGAATGCTCACCAAATAACACTTAAAAATCTGTTCTGTGGAGAGATATACACCATATTGTTAAAATGCCAATTCTCCCTAAATTGATCTATGGATTCAACACACTGCTAGTCAAAATTCTAGGAGGCTTTGACATTTTTTTTTTTTTTTGTAGACATTCACAAGCTGATTCTAACATCATATGGAAATGCAAGGGATCTAGAATAGCCAAAACAATTTGAAGTAGAACGAAGTTTGAGAACTTACAGTATCTTAGTTTAAGATCTATTATAAATCTACAGTAATCAAGACGTTGTGATACTGGTATAAAGATAGCAATATGGATCAATGAAACAGAATACAGAGTTCAGAAACAGACTCACATGTATATGGTCAACTGATTTTGACAAAAGTTACAAAGGCAATTTGGTGGGAGAAGGATGATTTTTTAACCAATGGTGCTGGAACAATCAGTATCCATATGCCAAAATATGATCTGTGATCCATACTTGCTGTGTGCAAAAATGAATTCAAAATGGATTATAGATTTAAATGTAAAACCTAGAATTATAAAACTTCTAGAAAAAAGAATAGGAGAATACTTTTGTGACCCTGAGTTAGGCAAAGATTTTTCAGCCATGATACCAAAAGAATGATCCATAGAAGAAAATAATAAATTGTACTACATCAAAATTAAGAACTTCCACTTCGAAAGATAACGGTGAATAGAATGAAAAGTCAAGCCACAGTTGGAAGAAAGTATTTGCAAATCACATATCTGATAAAGAACTTATATCCAAATTTACAAATAACCCAAAACTCAATAAGAAAATGCTAATGGACACTTCATCAAGGGAGATATATGGATGGTAAATAAATACATGAAGAGATGCTCAACTTATTTTATTAGAAAAATGTCAATCAAAATAAATGAAATACTACTACACATCTTTCAAATGTTAAAAATTTAAAAGACTGACAATACACGTGTTGGCAAGGATGTGGAAGAGTCGGAATTCTCATGGTTTCTGATATAACCACTTTGGAAAACAATTTCTTAAAAAGCTAAACATAAAATATGACCCAGCCATTCCACTAATAGTGGAAAGCATATTCCATACAAAGACCTGAACAGGGATGTTCAGAGTAGCTTTATGTGTAATAATCCCAAACTGGAAACAACCTGAATGTCCATCAACAGGTGAATGATAAAAAAATTTGATATATCGATACAATGCAATACTTCTCAGAAATAAAAAGGAATAAATTATTGATAGGCATTAAAACATGAATGAATCTCAAAATAATTACACTGAAAGACACCAGACAGAAAAAGAGTGCATACTGTATGATTTCATTTACATGAAATTCTAGAAAATGCAAACTAATCCATAATGATAGAAAGAAGATCCATGGTTGCCTAGGGTGGTGGGGGATTACAGAATGGCATGACGAAAGTTTGGGGGTGATGGATCTGTTCACCATCTTGATTGTGGTGATGGTTTCAACTTATCAAATGGTACACTTTAAGTACATACAGTTTACATCAATTATACGTCATTAAAGCTGTTGTTAAAAACCCATTGTAGACTTTCCTGTTCTCCAGAGTCCTATTTTAGGCTTCCCCACAACTGGGGAGTTCTTCTCTTGGCCTTTCCCACATCACTCTTTTACTCTTTTCTCCTCCCCTCCGTTCCTTCTCCCCATCCACTTCCTTTTGCTTCAACCATGAATTTCTTTCCCTGTCTCATGTTGAGCACCCTGCCCTCATCTCTGAACTCTCAACCTGGGACTCCAGCTCAGACCTGAGCCCTTGGCCTTGCCATCCATCTCATGGAGGTTCAGACTTCAAGTTCTTGGGCCAGAGTGCATGGATTTACAAACTCTGCTCTCCCGCTTCCTAGCTGGGAACTCAGGCAGGTTACTCACCTTCTCTATATCCAAGTGTCCTTATCTGCCAAGCGGCAGTGAAGTCAGCAGTACTCTTGTAAGATTCGCTGTGAGGATCAAATGAGTTAATAAATACAGGACACTTAGAAGAATACTTGGCATCCAGTCACTATTCAATACATGTTAGTTGTTATTATTACATCTAGGACTTAAAATCACTTTTCTAAGTTCAGACAATTCTTTCCTTAAGAGGAATTAGAACAACAAAGAAGGAGTTAAATAAACAGTGGTCTATCTACTCAGTGGAATATCACATGTACCCTTAAAAATTATCTTTCCTATGAGTCTGTAACAATTTGGGGGACATGCTTGTTAAATAAAAATAAAGTAGGCTTCATAATCCTTCATGCAGTGTCATCTCAACTATACTCAAAAATCAAAATGAAAATCATGCAGAGAGTAAAGAATGTAAGGGATTATACTGAAATGTTAACAGTGTTGTCTTTCATAATGGAAATGAAAAAAAAAAAAAAAAGACTCTTCCAGTTACTAGTGAATACCTCTGTGGGGGTGGGGGGTGGGGGCTGTGCACACTATATACTTTGATTAGTTAACCGCTTATCTAGCTACACCCTGAGCATGAAGCAGTGCCAGGCAACCCAGGGTGGAGGAATGTGTTAGAATGGGAAGGGAGAGGATACGAGAAGAGCTACGTGAAAGAGGACACTATAGGGAAGATGGGAAATGCCAAGGATATGTTTGCTTTCCCCTTGCACTTGGAGCCAGCAGCATTCACTGCCATGCCCCACCTCATGCTGGCCTGGCCAACCAGCCTACTGCTGGAAATCACCCCAGTGTCATCTTATGTGGAGACCCGGTTATGCCATGGTGCCCACTCTCATATTTCTCTTTAACTTGAGGTCTCTGACTATGGAAAAGGGTATTGCTCATTCATGATGATAATTGCCGAGACCATGATTAAATTATTAATAAGCTGCTCAAATCATTTCCTGATCTTCCATCCTGAGCAGAAATTCAACTTTTGTCACACTGACAAAATTTTGATCCTAGCTCATGCTTTAGTTATATATATTTAATTGCAGGGAGAACACAACCTTCCTCTTTTCTCCTTTCCTGATCTTCTCTTATTTGGTCTGTGATTTTCTGGGGTGAGTAATTTCTTTGCGTGATCACATGCAACTCATGGGATGAGGCAATGCAAGGAGTTATCTAAATTCTTGGGTGCCGGGTTCTTTGTCACCTGGAGGGGTTGTTAATTTTAGCTGGATGCCTCCCTTCATCATACTAATTAGACCCTCAGCACTGTGGGTGGCGCACATGGGCCATGAACTCATGTCTATGAGTTCTGCCAGGGACTCTGGGTATCAAATTTCTGTCTGCTAACTGCACCTCCAAGGCTAGGAAACTGGAGACAGCCCTAATGCCCATGGGCACCCATTCACTTTTGCTCAAGAAATCAAGAAAATAGAGTTACCATTATATAGGCTGTAGGCTAGGAAATGTGGCTTCACTCTTTGAGGGAGCCAACTGATAAAAAATATTTGGAGGGGCGCCTGGGTGGCTCAGTTGGTTAAGCGACTGCCTTTGGCTCAGGTCATGATCCCGGAGTCCCGGGATCAAGTCCCACATCGGGCTCCCTGCTCGGCAGGGAGTCTGCTTCTCCCTCTGACCCTCCTCCCTCTCATGCTCTCTGTCTCTCATTCTCTCTCTCTCAAATAAATAAATAAAATCTTTAAAAAAAAAAAAAAAATATTTGGAGCATTCCCTTGAGGGTAGCCTGGCTATAAACCCTCCAAAGAACCCTGGAAGCCAGCCTGAGATATGCCTACCTTTTCTGCCTAGCTGGAGTGGGAAAGTCCAGGCTGGGGAGAGGGTGCTCCTGGTCCCCACTCTGCCACCACACTGAAGAGAAGTCACCACTGAAGGCAATCTGAAACAGCACGCTTTAAACAAAGTTATTTTAATTCTGCCTTCTTGTTAAAACATGAAGGTGCATGGAATTGGAAAATACAGAAGTCACAAAACAATATTTTGGAGTATTTTCTATTATTATTATTTCATTGGCCTTTTTTATATAGTTGAGCACATATGATGTATCCGACTCTTATGTCCTGCTTTTATTACTTTACGTGATATTTCTCTATAGTGTTGAGAATACTTGGCAACCATTGGTTTTAATGATTGTTTAGTATTCTCTCCTCCTCTAGTTTCTTTAGCCATTCTTCAATGGCTGGGCATTCAGGTTATTTCCTATTTTTCAGTATTATGAATAGTATAGCAATGAACACCTTTGATGATAAAACTTTTTCACATTTCAGACTATTTTGTTAGCATAGAATACCAAAAGAGAAAGCTAGGACTGGGGATAATAAAATGCGTAAGTGTCAGACACTTTATATTCATTAGATAATTTCATTCTCAGAATGCTGCAGGATCTGTATTATTATTTTCATTTTACAGATAAAAGAAGGCTCCAAGAATCACATACCTATTAAGTGGCAAAATTGGGATTCAAATGCTGGTTGGTTTAATTCTAAAATGTATTTGTGATGGCTAATTTTATGTGTCAACTTGGCTGGGCCCGAGTGCCCAGATATTTGGTCATTTTTCTGGATGATTCTGTGGGGGTGTTTTTGCATAAGATTTACATTTAAATTGATGGACTCTGAGTAAAGCAGACTGTCCTCCATAATGTGGGTGGGTCTCTCCAATCAGCCGAAGGCCTGAATTGGGGGAGTGGGTGGAGAATGACCTCACAAGCAAGGGAATTTTGCGGCAGGTGGCTTCTAACTTGAATTGCAGCTCCTGGCTCTTTTCTGGGTCTCCACACTGATGACCTTTGAACTTGAACTGCAGCATTGGCTCTTGTGGGTCTCCAACCTGCTGGCCCACCCTATAGACTTTGGACTTGTCAGCCTCCATAATTGTGTGAGGCAATCCTTCAAATAAATGTCTTTATATGTATGTACACACACACACACACACACACACACACACTCTATCAATTGTCTGGAGAACTCTAATAGGACATTCTCTCACTAGAATATTTTTAAAGTTTTTGATAGTTATTTTCAATTTGCTTCTAAAAAGGCTTAACAGTGAATACTCCCCCCAGCCATGTATGAGAGGACATGAGCTGACAGTTCACAAAGAGGAGGAATACAGTGCATGAGCACCTGTCTCAGCACAACATTGGGCATTCATCTTTAAAAAATCCTATTTATATACGATATGAAAAAGGACATTTCAGTGTTGCTTGAATTCATATTTTCTTTCCTGACTGATGTAGTCAAGCATTTCTTTATAATTTTTTGAACAGATGAATATTTACATATACTTTTTTTTTTTCTGTTTTTCTTTTTTAAGGATTGAGTTTTTTTACACTGAAATTGCTGGAGTTTATTTTGGTGTAGATGAGGATGCATGAGGATTTTGGTGCATGATGAGGATCTGATTTGGTTTCTTCCAAAATGGCTCATCTATGGATCTAATACCTTGTATTGTCTGATCCACTGGGCTTCAGTTTTCCCATCTACACAATGAGAGGGCGGGTCTAGACATGGTCTTCAGCTCTTACTGCACATTAGAATCACCTGGGGTACTTTTTAAAAAGCACAGTTGCTTGGGCAACTAGAGTTTTTGTTTCAGCTGGTCTGGGGTCTGAATTGGAGATTTTTTTCCCCCTCTTTTCTGGTCTTTTACATTATTTAATGTGTAGCCAGTTTTGAGAATGACTGAGCCACGGACCATGAGGTCATTCCACCTCTAAAATCCAGATTCAATGGGAAACCACTGTGACACCAGGGGTCCCTGCTCTCCAGGCTGGTGGAATTTGGAGAACGTGGTGGGAAATGGGGACATGACCTCTCCCTCTTCCTTGCTCCCTGTGACACCTTCCAGAGTCTGCCGGTCCACGAGGACACTGGCCCAGCTCTGCTCCCTGTGAAGACTTCCAAGCATAGAACCCAATGATTCCTCAGACTTGGATTTCTACAAAAACTTTGCCACAAAGAAATCAGGAGCAGAGCAAAGCCGTGTATGTTTCCTGTAGGGAAAAATCAGGTTCTGGTTGATTTTGCTGCTGATTTTTGGTCCATTGCCTGTCCTTGCTCACCTTTGTAATCCAGGGATTGTCCCTGGTCCAGTATTTCTGCCATCCCTCACCCTCACTCATCCCAACTGAGACACAGTCTCCTTGGGAAGTGGTTCGCAAGCTTGGTTGCACATCAGACCCTGTGGGAAGCTGTAAAAAATACTGATGCTTGTGCCCTCTCCCTGTCGATTCTGAATTAACTAGTCTGCGGAGGGCTAAAAGCATCAGTGTTTTTATAATATTTCTCAGGTGCAGTCACATTTGAGATCCACTACCTGGCAGGTGGTGGTTGAACTCAAGCTGCATTTAGAGAAATATTCTTGAGAAAGAAAATCCTAGTCAAATTAATTTTTGTTTTTGGCAACATGGGGAAAGGGGGGTGAAGTAGATGGCCTGGTGTGGATAAACCAGAATGAAGGGCCATCCAGAGTACCTCCTGATGGCAGGAGCATCCTCTCCGTGCCTCTCTGCTCAGGGATACAGGGGGCGGGGCAGGTCCAGGAGGACAGATCAGATCTGCAGTTCATACACTGTGGGAGCAGGGTCTAGAAGTGGGGAATAGCGGCATGATTTCTGCCAGACTACTGCTTCCCCTAATCTTTGGGGTGGGCAGATGGCCATATTCACTCCTCACTTCTCTCAGCCACCCCCAGCTTCTGCCCATGAGAGTGGCCCCTGAAAAGAGTTCCTGAAAGGGAAGTGCTTGGTGTTACCTGTTTGGATATTCACAAAAAGAGGTCAGCAAACCTTTAAGGAGGTAGGATTTTCCTTCAAATGCACCTGAAAAGTGTTTCCAGTGCCTTGATAACAGTTTGCATCTTAGCCAAATATTTCAAAGATTGCCTTTCCAACTTGGAAGAGGATTTCCTTAACTTAGGAAAGCTGGAATGAGCTATTGCCAAGGCAACCAACAGGCAACCCTAATATTTGGCCTCAGCCACTTTAACCATGCCCAAGTCAACTGGAGGGGTCACAGGGAGGAGGGAACCAGCCCTTCTAAGTAGCTCATCTCTGCTTCCATCCTACCACTTCCCTTCTGCTCTTCAGATAAAGGCCATTTACTTCATCTGAGAGCTGATTCTGCAGCTGTGGTGCAAACAGGCCCTTTCCTCTTTCATCTCCTGGTCTGAGACCGCTCCCTTATTAACTACATGCACTGAGTCAGAGAAAGGGAGCTTTAAAACTGGCTTTCAGGCAATTTCATAGAAATCAATCTTTCCCATCAGCTCTTCCTGGATAATGGCAATAGCATTTTGACTGGCCTCTCTGCTTCCATGTTTACTCTCTTACAAGCCAGGCTCTTCACGGCTCAGCCAGTGAAATTTTAAAACAATAATCATGTCATGTCACCCCCTCTGCTTAACTATCAGGTTTAAAAATCTCGATCAAGATAAAATCCAAGCTTCTTATGAGGGAGGCCCATGGGGCCCTGTGACCTCAGGCCTCACTGGCCCTCAGCCTTAGCTCACACTAGTCCCCCCAACTAGCCCACTCATACCTTCCTTTCTGTTCTTCGTGATCCTCGTTTGACTATTTCATCCAGTCCTTCCTGGCTCCCCGATCTGAGTGCTGGTGATGCTGCGACAACCTCACTCTCTTCTCTAAACAGATTAACTCAGGTATTTCATGGAAAAATCCAACATTGACAGATATGCCCAAGTCTGTAAGATGACACAAAACGTGGCCTTAACATTAGATCACCTGGTCCTGGGAAAGGTGGGAAAAGAAAATGGGGAGATAAAATGGGAGGCCTGGGGGAGAGAAAAGTACAGAAACTGGGTGCACAAAAGATACGAGGAGAGTTACTGATAATATAATATTGTTGTAAGATTTAGTCACTATGTATGAAATGGTAGATTAATTCTGGGTAGACTGTGATGAGAAGCCATATTGTATTCCCTACATCAATCACTTAAATATATACAACAAAAAAATATAGGTAAAAAACCAACAGAAGAAATAAAATGGAATAAAAAATTATATTAAAAATTAAAAAGACAGGAAAGTAGGAAAAAGAAGTAAAGAACAGATGGGAAATAAGGAAACAAAAACCAAGATGGCAGACCCAAACTCAACTGTATCAATAATTACAATAAATGTGGTGTTAGTTTCCTAGCACTACCATAAAAAATGACCACAAATTAGGTGGCCTAAAACAATAGAAATTTATTCTCTCACAGTTTAGGTGGCCAGAAGTACAAAATCAAGGTGCTGGGCACCACTGGCTCCTGGGGACTCTGAGGGAAAAGCTGTCCCATGCCTCTCTCCCCGTTTCTGGTGATTGCTGGCAATTCTCAGTGTTCCTTGGCTTGTATCTGTGTCACTCTGATCTCCTCACATAGTCTTCCTCTCTCTGTGTCTCTGTGTGTGTCCTCTCCTTTTCTTACCAGTCATTGGTTTAGGGCCTGTTCTGATTTGGAATGATCTCATCTTAACTATCATCTGCAAAGTCACAATTTCCAAATAAGGTCACATTCTGAGGCTCTAGGTGGACATGAATTTTGTGGGGACACTATTCAACCCACGTAAATATTAATGGGTTAAACACTGATTAAAAGGCAGAGACTATCAGGATTAAAAAAAAGCAAGACTCCACCATTTGGCACTTAAAAGGGATATACTTTAGGGGCACCTGGGTGGCTCAGTTATTAAGCGTCTGTCTTCGGCTCAGGTCATTGTCCCGGGGTCCTGGGATTGAGCCCCGCATCAGGCTCCCTGCTCCACGGCAAGCCTGCTTCTGCCTCTCCCACTCCCCCTGCTTGTGTTCCCTCTCTCACTGTGTCTCTCTCTGTCAAATAAATAAAATCTTAAAAAAATAAACAAAAGAGATATACTTTCAACATAAGGACAGATTAAAAGTAAAAAAAAAAGGGGGAAAAAATACCATGCAAATTGATGTGACTGTACTAATATTAAAAAAGTAGTTTTCAAAGTAAGGAATATGACTAGAGATAAAGAGGGATATTTCATAATGATAAAAGGGCCAATTCATCAAGAAGACATAAAAATACTAAAAGTGTGTGCACCTAATAACAAAGCTCCAAAATATGTAAAATAAAAATAGATGGAACTGGAGAAAATAGGACAATCCATAGCTGTAGTTGGATATTTCAGTACTTCTCTCTTAGCACATTATAGGAGACGAAACCAGTAATGATATGGAAGATTTGAACAATAGCATCAACCAACTTGTTTTAATTATTATTTATAGAACTTCATATTCAACAACTGAAAAATCCAAATCTTTTCAAGCACACATGGAACATTTACTAGTGGACCTGGGCCATAAAACAAATCTCTTTATTTTTAATATGTATTTTTGAACGACTAATAAGACTCAACAGTTTTTCATATACCTTTGACTATATTCTCTGGAAACTGTATTTTTGTGTCCTTTTGCAAGTTTTTTTTTTTTTTTTTATTGGATTCAAACTGCATTAACCATAGGATTTTGAGCTTGCCACTTTGTCTGAATCTCAATTCTTTTTTCTATAAATTGTACGCTCATTCATTTATTCTTCATTCCTGCATCTGGCAAATATTCACTGAGTACCAATATGTGCTTCTATTCTAGATGCTGAAAATACAACAGTGAGCAAGACATAAACATCCTTTTTCTCATCAAGCTGACATTCTGATGGGAAAAATCACTGTCTATCTCATAGGGTGATGTCATGTACATGAAAGCACTTCTGCACTATAGAGAAAAAATATGAGTGGTTATGGTTGTTACTATTTTATCTTTCAACAATGGTGTGATTAGGAGGACACTAAAATATCCTCTGTGTCTCTAAATAGCAACTCCAATGTTCTTGGACTTTATATTACTGATGTCTTTATACCAAATCATTTTATATAAGAAGAAGGAAAAACAAAATTTATTAAGATTACTAGCTTATTAAATGAACAAGTCATCCAACAGGACTCTTAAGGTACTTAGGTATTGGTTGAGTTTAATTTTTATGTCAAGAGAAGGGTCAAAAAAGGCAAGAACATGGGGAAATTGCCAGTGGAGACCAAGCTGAAAACCAAGGCAACACCCACCCCCTGTGCTGAGAACTGGGACTGAAGAGAGAACAGAAGACAGAAATCTTTATCCTCAAAAACCAAAAACCTCCACTGGACCCTCCAGTGAGACTGCAAGCCTGATGAAGGAACAAGATGGAATTGGGTAGATCACTGTATTCCCAGCACCAGCCACAGTGCCTGGCATACAGCAGTCGCTTAACAAATATTTGAAGCATTATTTAAGTGCCTCCATTCCAGGTGTTATAGTTCAGCTTTAGCAGAAATCCCCCCATGGTGCTTATGAGGGGAGAACAGATAGGACTTCGTATCAGACTCCAGAAAACTGCACATGTGTTTTTTTTTTTTTTTAATTTTTTTATTGTTATGTTAATCCCCATACATTACATCATTAGTTTTAGATTTAGTGTTCCATGATTCATTGTTTGTGCATAACACCCAGTGCTCCATGCAGAACGTGCCCTCCTCAATACCCATCACCAGGCTAACCCATCCTCCCAACCCCCTCCCCTCTAGAACCCTCAGTTTGTTTTTCAGAGTCCATCGTCTCTCATGGTTCTTCTCCCCCTCCGATTTCCCCCCCTTCATTCTTCCCCTCCTGCTACATTCTTCTTCTTCTTTTTTTCTTTCTTAACATATATTGCATTATTTGTTTCAGAGGTACAGATCTGAGATTCAACAGTCTTGCACAATTCACAGCGCTTACCAGAACAAAAACTGCACATGTGAACCAGATAACCAGCCTTTCTGGAAAAGTACAGAAACTACAAACTATCTTTAAAAGACCTTTCTATTTTAGGGTCAAGTGTCTGAGGAGGAAATAAATTTCCAGAGACCCAGTGACATCAGAGATAGAATGAAGTAGGTCCTTAGGACCCAGGAATTGAGTTTAAGAACAGATCTCAGAGGAATGTAGTTTTTTTTTTTGGTTCAGTTCCATTAGGTTCCATTCACCACTATAAACACATACATCAGGAATACTCAGTAAGAGGGAACTCATTCTTTGTTGTTCACATTTTAGTGAGAAAAATTGCCATTCGAAAGTTGTTAGCCACTTTTCTGCATTAGTAAAGATAAATCCCCTTGGGAAGAACCACTTGAACACTGACTTTAAATGATTCAGTTATAAATTATAATGGGTAAGGAGACAAACTTTCTTGGTAAGTCAACAAAGTCTGTCCCAAAAGACTCTAGGGAGTGAGTGGGCAAATTTGCATAAGAGCCAAGGAGCTCTCTGGGAGAAATAATTAGAAAACTTCACCCCCCCCCTTTTTTTATATAACAGCTTTATTGAGCTAGACTTCACATATTGTAACATTCATGCTTTTAAAGTATAAAATTCAGTGGCCTTTTGTATATTCACAGAGTTGTGCCACCATCACCACAGCCTAATTTTAGAGTATTTTCAATACCCCCACCAAGAAACCCTATACTATTAGCAATCCCTCCTCTCTCACTCCCCTTTGCCCTAGCACCAGGTACCACAAATTTATTTTCTCTACCTATAGACTTGCCTATTCTGGACATTTCATAAAAATGGAATCATGAAAAATATGGTCTTTTGTTTTCTTGCTTCTTCAACTCAGTATGCTTTCAAGGTTAATCCATGTTGTAGGATGTATCAGTATTTTCTTTTTTTATAAAAATTTCTTTACTTTTATTCATAGTTTTATCAACCGAGTAAGAAAAGGACTACCTTCCCTAGACAATATTGTTTTATTTTGCCTATTTTTTTTATTGTAAAATATAACACAACTTAGAAATGACCATTTTAAGTGTATGGTTCAGTGGCATTAAAGCACATTCAATTATTCAACCATCACCACTATTCATATCCTAGAACTTGTTCATCATCCCATACTGAAATTCTCTACCCATTTTTTTATTTGAGAGAGAGCTAGTGGGGGAGGGGCAGAGAGAGAGGGAGAGAAGGAATCCCAAACAGGTTCCACACTCAGTGCAGAGCCTGATGAGGGACCCTGCACTCATGACCTGAGCAGAAATCAAGAGTTGGATGCTTATCTGGCTCAGCCACCCAAGTGCCCCAATGCTCCCCTCCCTCCAGCCCCTGTAACCACTGTTCTACTTTCTGACTCAGTATATTTAACTATTCTAGGTACCTCATATAAGTGGAATCATATAATATTTATCCAATTCTGTTTGGATTATTTCCTTTAGCATAATGTCTTCAAGGTTCATTCATGTTGTAACATGTATCAGAACTTCCTTCTTAAGGCTGAATAATATTCCATTACGTGAATATACCACATTTTGTTTACCATTTATCCATTGATAGGCATTTGGATTAATTCCACATTTTGGCTATTATGAATAATGCTCTAATGAACATTGGTGTATAAATATCTGAGTCCCTGCTTTCAATTCACTTGGGTGTATATATATATATATATATATATATATATACTAAGGGAATATAATTTATATATGTGTGTATATATATAATTGCTGGATAATATGGCAATTCTATGCTTAATTTTTTGAGGAACCACCATACTGTTTTCCATAGCTGCTATACTATTTTACATTTCCACCAGCAATGCACTCCACATCCTCACCAATACTTGATATTTTCTGATTTTTTGGATAGTAACCATACTAATGGGTGTGAAGTAATATCTTTTTTTTTTTTTTTAAAGATTTTATTTATTTATTTGAGAGAGAGAGAATGAGAGAGAGAGCATGAGAGGGGGGAGGGTCAGAGGGAGAAGCAGACTCCCTGCCGAGCAGGGAGCCCGATGCGGGACTCGATCCAGGGACTCCAGGATCATGACCTGAGCCGAAGGCAGTCGCTTAACCAACTGAGCCACCCAGGCGCCCGTGAAGTAATATCTTATTGTGGCTTTGATTTGCATTCTCCTAATGATTACTGCTGTTGAGGATATTTTCATGTGATCATTGGCCATTTCTATATCTTCTTTGGAGAAATGTCTATTCAAGTCCTTTTATCATTTTTGAATAGGGTTCTGTTGCTGTTGTTGTTGAATTGTAGGAGTTCTCTATATATTCTGGATAGCAATCCCCAATCAGATATGTGATTTGCAAATGTTTTCTCACATTCTGTGGGTTGCCTTTTTGATAATGCCTCTAATGATAGTGTCCTTTGATGCACAAAAGTTTTTAATTTTGATGAAGTACAATTTTTCTACAAAATTTTTCTCTTGTTGCCTTTGATGTCATAGCCAAGAAATCATTGCCAGATCCAATGTCATGAAATTTTTCTTGAACGAGTTTTGCAAAGTCTGTGTTCTCTGTCATATGCAGCCACTGAACACTCTGCTCAGTTGTCTTAGTGCTCAGCTGATTGGGCAAGTGATTTCCTTAAATGCCCCTTTGTTGAGTGGTTTTGCATGTATGTTGGGGCACACATTCAATGATTATGCAGGAAATTTACAACTCTGCCTTAGCTTTTACTTCCTGCTTCACAAAG
This sequence comes from Phoca vitulina, assembly GCF_004348235.1. NCBI lineage: Eukaryota > Metazoa > Chordata > Mammalia > Carnivora > Phocidae > Phoca > Phoca vitulina. The sequence continues at coordinate 7,437,313 of NW_022589741.1, forward strand.
CCTCAAGGTCAGCTAAATGTGAGAGATTAGGGTCTTCTCAGATCTTTGCTGAGTATGCTCATAGCCCTGAATGTGTGTATGGCCTTCTAGATTCTCAGGAATATGCTAGGAGCTTTTCAGAGGCTGCTGTAGACATCTCACTCTCCAGTTTTTCCTTTTGAGATTTTTGCTTAGGGTCTGGTTAGTCCCAACTGGTATCATCTCCTCAGATAAGGACATTGTTAAACAATTGCTGCTGATTTTTTGGGGGTGGGGTAGGGTGGGGAACAAATGGCAAGGGATATGACTGTTTTCAGAGAGAAAATTCTGAGCTAAGTCAAATAAAGATGCGCTCTGAGAGTGGAATGTTTTAGGGAGCTGCCAGACAAATAAAGTAGTGACAATTCTCTGGGGATGGAGCTTTTGGGAAGTCCCAAACCCTCTCTTCCCTCTCAAGTGACCCACAGGGTGGTTGCTTTTAACAACTGTGGTCATTACAAGGGCATTGGTTTTCAAGGTTGAGTAGCTGGGAGGCAGAGGGTGGGAATAGAGCTAGTTAGAATGCCACAAACCTTGCTGTTCTTACCACAACCCAGCCTTTTTCTTTTCTTTTTTTTTTTTTTTGGAATAAATGCTCCTTGGAGTGTTGCAAAACCTCAATTAATTTCTAGAGTCCTGGAATAGTTGGTTTTGCACATTTTTTGCCAGTGTTGTTTTTGCTTTTAATGGAGGAGCAGAATTTCAGAGGCCCTTACTCTGCCATTCTATGCATGTTTCAGCCCCTCTAGTTTTTAGCTTTGATACAACGCTGAGTGAAGAAAGGCATTATGAAACCACTCAAGGATGCTTCCAGGGGGAGAGGAAAGTTTGAACCAGTGATAAGAGACTTAACTCCAGGGTGTCACCGATGCTGGAATCCCTTCTGGCTCTGGGCACTGTTGAAGACAACTGGATGTGTAAACACTAGAGTCTGGTGCTATCAGGATTTTGAGTAATGGATCCCAGCCTGGGGTGAAGAAGTAAACCACCTAAAGGTCAATATACATAGGCCATGTTTAGCTCACTTCCGTAACATCAAGGGACCTTGTATAATCCCTGGAGAGAATCAGGCCCATAGAAACCCATCTACAGCTGAATCAGCCTTGTCAGGCAGGAGACCTGAAGATAGGAAATGAGTCTCTTAAGATGACCACTAAAAATGTAGAACCTAAATCAATAATTCTAAGCAGAAATCCAATAAATTTAAACAATTTTAGTCAGAACCCTGCCAGTGAAGATTAAATAGATAAATAACCATAGTGCTTAGAAGACTATTGTTTCCTCTCTCGATGTTTTTGCCTGATGACACTTTACAAAGTCCTGGAGCCTCTCCAGAGTTGACCGACGCCGTGTACATGTGGCAGTGGGCCAGAGTTTGGCCATGGACAGGGGACTCGTATCATAGCGGTTACCACCTGCTCGTCCTTCCTCTGTTCCAGATGCTGTGCTTCTCACAACAGAATCTGGGATTGGTGCTGATCCATGATCTGTTTGTTAATGGTTCCCGACAGTAAGTATAGAAATCAACAATAAATATTTAAATATTTTTGTAGCAATTTGACACTGCTGCCATTTCCAAGCATGTGATCATTGTTTAAGCATTTTATTTGTGTTGTATTTTATAAAAGTTTCAGTCTAGGGTTGGAAAAAAAAAAGAAAACTCCAAAACTGGTCCTTCATTTCAGATAGTTGAGAAACACTGTTCTATAGTGTTATTTGCATATCACAGACGAGGAAACAGAGAAGCTCAGAGAGATGAATTACTTGCCCCAGGTGACACAGTTAGCAGGTGCTGGGATTTGAACCCAGCTGACTTGACTTCAAGGCTGAGGCCTCAGGGACCGTGCTGTGAGCCCCAGGACGCTGCACTTCACCCCATCGACAATGGACAATTGTTTGCCCTCTGGTTGTGGCAGCCCTTAGGAACCCCCCCCCCCATTTAATGCCTCCAAAGCCCCGTATAGAACTTGAGCTCACCTATCACTGGGCAGGAGGTAAGCAGGGGGCTGCCAGCAGGGCCTGGCGCTAGGGTGGAAGGCTGGGGCATAGGTATTTGTGTTATTAATCACTTGTGGCCAGGAAGCCAGGGTTTCCAGCCACAGAAATGTGGGTCTAAGCACTTCACACTAATTACCATGGTTTCACAGCTGTGATCAATTCACATTTTCTCACTTTGTGCTTGAGCCTCGTCTGTGGGGACTGATGTGAAGAGGTGTAAAAATAAGTTCTGTTTCCAGCCAGATTAATTATGGGCTCGGCTAAGGCCCCAGAGCGACTGCCTGGGCTGTGAGATTGACTCAGCCCCAGGTCCAGCTGCAGGAAGGCCACGCTGGCCTGAACCGGGCTGTCCGAGGAGGGAAAATGGGGGCTGAGCCGTGGCTAGCTCTGCCCAGCACCCAGTCTTAGCTCTCTCAGTGCTGCCTACACGCAAGTGCCCTTCCTCCCTTTCCCCACCCACCCAGCTGAGTCATGGGCTGGGAAGATGAAAATGGGGCAAGGTCTGTAAAATGCCAAGGCCAGGATGTGGAATGTAGCGGATGCTCAGCAAAGGTAGGTGTTATTGTTATTAGTGTTATTTATTTTTATTGTTACTAATTTTTGTAAACATCTGTCTTCTACTCAACTCTGAGTTCCTTGAGGGCAAGAACTGTTTCTTATTTTCTTTTATTGCTGGGACCCAGCATGGTCCTAGGCATGCTGTAGATGTCCTATAAATGCTTGTTGATGAATAAATTACTTGATTAAATTAAATCCAATTAACATTATTTCCTCCTTATAACTAATTCATTTCACTTGTTACTGGCTTCCTTCCCCATAATATCCATATCCTGTAAATAGCTAATTAATTCCCAGATGGGCTTGCCCCACGATTTGTAGAAAGCCAAGCTCAAGTCCGTTGGTTAAGCAAGACATCTTTCAGTTCAGTGGTGGCCCCTCTCCCCTTTTAATTCATTCTCACACATTAATTCAACCCATAATCATTGAGAGCCTGTTTGGATCGGGCGCTGCGTCAACAGCAGGAAGGACAGCTGGGAAGGACACAGTCCCAGACATCGAGTTGTGATCTGATTGGGGTGAGCACACAGGAGGGCCCTGAACCGGGGCTTGAGGGGCTGAGGAAGAGGTCCTGAGCAGAGAATGGCTCTGCTGAGTGTTGCTGGATGAACTGGAGGAGGTGAGTGGGGCTGGGGAGGTGAGCGGGAGCCAGGCAATGAAGGCCTTTGTAAATCTTGATAGGGAAGTTGAACTTCATTTGGGGACAATGTGGAAAGCTGGAGTGGTGGGGATGGGGTGGGGAAAGGTGGGAGCTTTACACTCTTGGATTTGAAGTGTAGATAGCTCACTTTCACCACAAAATAAGGGATGGACTGGAAGGGAGAAAGCCTGGAGGGGAGACACAAGTTTTGGGAGGTCAGCTTTAGTAGGCTGGGTTTGCTTCTATAGAAAGCCTGAAAATCCAGCACCCTCTTTGTTGCCACGGCCTGAATTCTGACGGGCCCTTTCTACTGAACAAACAGCTACACAAACCCTGATCCAATCCACAAAAGGCTTAAATAAATTATGTATGTCAGTACTCCAAAAACTAGCAATATGGCCCTGCGTATTTCACGAGGTGGTGAGTGAAGGGGGGTTAGAGGAGTCACACTGTGTGTGTGTGTGTGTGTGTGTGTGTGTAAGCACGCACGTGGATGAACTTGTGTCTACAGAGGTGGGGAGGTCTCCTTTTATGAAGGAAGTAGACAAATCTTGGAGACAGTGGAATTTATTGCATGAAATCTGGAGAAGGGGCAGGCAAGAGTGCTGAGAGCTCATCAAGCTAGCTAAGGACATGTTGAAGACTGGAGCTTTCTGTGACACGGAGGGCAATGGCGTGCTGTGAAGTCAGGGGGCTGAGCAGGCACGGGGTGTGTGCTGGGGACAGAGCACAAGTCAGTGTGTACTCTGGATAAGTGATTTTCAAGCTGCTAACTGAATTATGAAGTTAAGAAATGACATCTCTGAGAAACAGCTAATCAGGCTTGCACATTTGACCTAGACTCAGCAGAAGTCACAGGTGGTGGGTAAGGGGTGAGGCTGAGTGGTATCTACGGTCTCGTGTGCAAAGAAACAACTGTGGGTGAGAGATGTAAATGATGTTTTCTATTCCTGCTGACAACCGGGGATCAATACACTGAAAATGCAATTGTTGGGATGAAATGTTTTTGCTGAAACAAAGTCTTCCTAGGAATTCATGAGGGTTCCCTCAGGGTGTCCCAAGGGAGCAGCTTTCTGAGAGCAGGGGTCCTCGGCCCTGCTGGGAAGGAACCCGGCAGGACTGGTGGCCACAGACCCTGTCTGAGTGGTCAGGCTGGTCCAGATCACCTTGCAACAACGTGGTCCCACCTGAGCCTGCAGGGAATCAGCAACCATCATAGCCAGACACAGCGGGTAGGGCACCTCTGAACAAAGGTTTGAGCTAGCCAAGAACGGGAGCTACTATGATGATGGAGACGTCCTGAGCACCAGCTGTGGGCCAAGCACTGAACTAAGCGTCTGCCTTACCTGATTTTACTAATTCCTCAGAACAACCTCTTGTGGTCAATACTAAGGACATCCCTGTTTTGCATATGAGCAAGCTGAGGCTGAGATAAGGTAAGTAGCTATTCAGTGTCACTGAAGGAAATACATTCTGGGGTATCTGTAGCCCTCAGCCTCAATTTCCTCCTCTTCACAGCCTATGGAGAGATGCTTTCATGGGGGAGGGTGGGACTGGATTTTCTGCAGCAACAGCTCCATCCATGGCATAGATTTCAGGGGCCATCCTGGCTCTTGTCCTGATGTCCTAGCCACTGTGCAACACCCACCCAATACATTTCCTTCAGGCTGGAGTTAGCCAGAATCGGCTTCTGCCCTGGTGACATAATCACGGGCTGGCGAAGCATGGGGACTCGGGTCCAGGCAGCCCGGCTCCAGAGCGCGTCCCCTCAGCCGCTCCAGACTGCGCCCGTGGGCAGTGGCAGGCACCGAGCTGCCTCTGGGGAACACGCAGCATGGACACCAGGGACTCTGGAAGGGGTGATGAGGCCCACTGAGAGGTGACTGGGAGCCGCTGCTTCTCTGCCCAACAGTGTGCATCAAGGGCTAAGATTCCATGTTCCCAAGTTCGGCGCTCACCATTCCAGCTGTGTTGACATCTTCTGAGAGAAGTGCAGACGTGGTGACGTTTGTTCCATGTCCTGATGCTGTGGGAGTGCTCAGGCCAGGAGTTCAGCTCCCAGGGTGGTCCGTGGAAGCCACAACCACAGCCCACCCTTTCACCCCTCTTGACTCTAACTAACCTGCTCACAGACTCCTTCGGCTCCTTTGCTTTCTCCCTCCCGCTCCTCGAAGGGCCTGATACCAGCCACACAAGCTGGGGTGAGGTGCCATCCATGGCCATGCTTTCCTCTCTGCAAATTTGTCCTGGGAGGAAAGGTTCCATTCCCAGGTAAAGGATGGTGAAGCTTCAGGAAGTAAGTGAGCGAGACTGGGTGGGGCTGGGCACTGCAATCACATTTGTCTGGGAGGCCTTGGCCCATGTCTCCCTCACGATGGCTACCTCCAAGCAATTGTTCTCCACTGATCTTGGCTTCTCTGGTTCCCCTGAAGATTGTTCCGCCTTATTGGCCAGATCGGCCACATAGGCAAGCCAATTTGGTCAGGAAAATGCCAGCCTGATCATTTTCCAGTCTGGTGTGTTTCCTTGCCCAACCAGGGTTACTTCCATCTGACTGCATTTTTTCCTGTTTTTCCTGGCTTGTTACATGGCTCTCTGGCCCATCTTGTGGGCATCAGGCCTCCTGGAGTCCTGAGTTCAGTGCCCTGGGAAGCCAGTGAGGGGGCCCCGGGGAGAAAATGGGGCTTTTAAAAATATTTCTGTACTTTAAGAGAGAAAAAGGCATAGAATTTGTGATTCAGTGAACTTATTCAGCAATGTGGAAGAGATTAGTTTTTAATTACTTTAAACTTGAAAAGCAAAATAAATATTAATAGACCAAAGCAATCAATTCATTAATCTTATAATGCCAGGGCGCCTGGGTGGCTCAGTCGTTAAGCGTCTGCCTACGGCTCAGGTCACGGTCCCAGGGTCCTGGGATCGAGCCCCGCATCGGGCTCCCTGCTTCGCGGGAGGACTGCTTCTCTCTCTCCCACTCCCCCTGCTTGTGTTCCCTCTCTCACTGTGTCTCTCTCTGTCAAATAAATAAATAAAATCTTAAAAAAAAATCTTATAATGCCATTTCTTTTCACTTGATACAATATAATTGATTACATTCTAGTTATTTTTTATTTCATTTTTGAATAGGTGATATATGCACATGGTTCACAAACCTGTAAGTATAAAAACTTACACAGAGATATGTTTCCTTCCCAACCCTGCTCCTATGTGCCTTTCCCCATCAATAACCACTACTTAGAATGTTTTTAAATGACTGAAATCAATCTTGCAAACCAATATTCATCCTCCCCTAGGCTTAGTTTTAACTTAATTTTATCCCACAGATTTTCTTATATTATCTTTTGAGATGATCATTTCTTTAAAAAAAATTAAAAATACATGTTACATAACTAAGACTGTGTTGCCGTCTTTAAAATTCTTGTCTCTGTTTTGTCTTGTTTTGTTTTTTTTTACAAGCCATTCTCCACTGATTTCAGATGATCTGATAAGAGCTTTTGTGTCTCAAAATCCCAGAAAGATTTGTTGAGTGTCAACTTGGATCTTAAGATACATGTAGTAAATGATCAATACCATGGGAAAACTTATCCAGGGTGGCATTCGAATGTTAAAAACCCTAAAAAGAATTTCTGGCTAGGCATGCTCCTTGTCTGCACAGGGTCTCAAACTGTCAGTTGGAGTGTGTTCTGTTAGACCAAACAGAAAGATATCAGGGGCAATGGTCTCCTTGGGAAACACTTTCAACTCAGATCAGCACCACCACATACCAGGTGCTGTGCCAGGTGCTGTGAAGGGGAAAAAATGATTTTGAGGTAGTTCGACAGCTGGATATTTTGACTTGGGGTGGCCATGTAGAGAAAGAGAGAGAATGTTAGAATAAGAACAATAGAAGAAACAATGTCCAACTCTAGCCACATCTTAGAGTCGCCGAGAGGAGCTTTCTAAAAACCACTGGTCCCTGAGCCTCACATCCTAGATTTCTGATTTAGTTGATTTGGAGTGGAGCCCAGGTATGACTGTGTGTTTTTTAGCTTCTCTAGGTGACTCTACTGTGTAACCGGGTGACAAACCACTACTCTAAGCTCATTCAAGTCCAAAATATTCACCTTGGAACTGCACTGAGATACAAAGACATGGGAATACCACTTGTATACTGCAAGTGTCCTATTAAAGACCTCAATTTACTTTGCTATCAGAGAGTAAAAGTGACCAAGAAAAATGGTTTTCCCCTGATGTATCTGGATAAAGCCATCTACTATTGATTTGAACTTGATTGTATACCCTGGAGCCACAGTTAAAACTGAATCAAGCAGTGCAGGACCCAGCCCCCTTACAGTTTGGCATAATAGGGGTAGTCCTGAGCTTCATGGCTCTGTGTCTTGCCTCTGGACTTCTCTCCCTGCTCTCCTCTTTAAAATGATCACTACTTTCTTCTCTTTCCATCTGAAAACAAATTTTCTGTTCAGAGTTCCCAGCAGCAGAGGCAGGACACCACTTCCTAAATTCATCCCAAAGTCACATCATCTTACTCTATGCATGGCTCTGAGGAGATAAATAAAGTGTGTGACTTTGTTTAATCCAGTGTTTCCCAAGCTTATTTGACCACATAACACTTTTTGTGTTCAAGAAAGTGAAGTGAGATGTTCCAGAGACCCCAGCTTGCATCTTGAATGAAACTAGTAGGTTAGCAATCTCCAAGGTGACCCTCGATGATTCTCACTTGTGATATTTGTGGCCTGTGTAGTCTCCTCCCATGCTGTGTGACCAATGTGAAATTGAGCGGGTGGTGGTGTGTGACTTCCCAGGCTAGCTAATAAAGGGGGTTGTGGCTTCTGCCTTATTTTCTTGGGCACTCACTCTGAGGAGAGCCAGTTGCCATGTTGTGAGGATACTCAAGCAGCTCTGTGAAGAGTCCATGTGGGAGGGAACTGAGGCCTCCCATCAACAACCAGCACCAACTTGTGGGTCAGCCACCTTAGAAGTGGATCCTCTAGTCAAAGTCAAGCCTCCAGCAGATGGTAACCCTGACCGACATCTTGACTACAACCTCATGAGAGACTCTGAGCCAGAAGTACCAGCTAAGATGCCCCCAAATTCCTGACTCACAGAAACTGTGAGAGAGAATAGATGTTTATTGTTGTTTTAAGCCACAGTGTTTTGAGGTAATTTGTTATTCAGGATTGATGACTAATAAAATTGGGATTTTACCCTTGGGTCCCAGTTTCCTCATCTGTAAAGCAGAAATAATAGTACCTTCTTCGTACAGTTATCATGCCTTTTTTTTTTTTTTTTATTGTGCCAATTTTTAAAGGAGAAAATGCTTGACTGATAGTATGTGATCAATAATTGGGAGCTATTTTTTATTAACTCATTCAGAACATTCTTTTTAGTTTCTATCCCCTTAAAATCTCATTCTATCATTTCATTTTGCTATTTATGCTTATATTAGCTGTTCCAAATAGATGGAAACCTCCTCCTATTTCTCGTCTCACCTGACAACAGTTTGAAATGGTCTTTCACATTCACAATATCAGCAATAATAGGTGGCCTCCAAAGGCTTGTGGTGTTGTGTCCTGGAAGTGTCTCCTTTGGAGATCTTGCTGATGGCCACTACCCTGCTACAATCACCCCACAGCCAAGCGTGGAGACCAGTCATATGTTTATGACCATTAGACCACAGGACAACCTGGTTTGTAGACTTGGGGACCCCATCTTGCCAGGTAGGATAGGTAGGTGGTATCGGATAGGAGGATATCAGAGTTGACAGTGCTGATATAGGGCTTTAGGAGGCTTACTACTCAAATATATAGTTCCCACTTCTGCAAAAGCCCTCCAATCTCTCCACTTGTGTCTGTTCTCACAGCCGCCACCCTAGGCCGGGTTATTATCTTGCCTGAACTATCATGATGGCTTCATCCTACCTGGTCTTCCCGCTTCGAGGACTGCCCCTCTCTCCCTGCCTCAATCTTGTAGTTAGAATAATCTTTTTAAAGTTTACATTTGATTATGTCACTTTCCTGCTCCAAACTCTTTATCATGATTTATAAGACCTTGCAAGATCTGGTTCCTATCTACCCTTCCTATCCCACCTCCTCACACGTATCTATTTGCAGTTCCTCAATGTGCTAACTTCTTTCTAGTGTGCTGAGCTTTGACCATAATTTTCTCTCTGCTCCAGGTCGTGTGACATATGAAGTTCCAGAAGGTACCCCCAAAACACCACCACCACCAAAAATCCACAGCTCTCTCACTCCAGACATGCTATAGCTACATAAAATCCTACCATTCACTGGTAGAGACACCCAAGAGTTTAATAGACATTTACTCCTGTTAGATGGCAGGTAAGTGGCATGGGGCAAGTGGGCGGGGGTTGGAGAGGGTCACACGAGTTCGGTTTCTAGGCATTAAAGGCTATACTGACCGCATGATTCCCAAAATCATTCCAATTGACTGGGAACTATGGCAGATTGGTATCGGTGGGTGAAAGTAGTTAGAAGTGAATGGAAAGCGGACCAGATTAGAATTCTGGGATGCCTGGGCCAATGCATGGACTGGACACTTTTTCTGAACTCTAGACCTAAAAAAAACAATTGCCAACGGGACATGTCCATTTGCTTGTCCTACAGGCACCTCAAACTGCACATGTCCATGACCAAACTTATCATGGGCTTTCCCCAACCTCTGCTCTTCTGGCATTTCCTATCTTCATGAATTAATGGTGCCATTAATTACCCGGTCTGTGAGCCTGAAAAACCTGGGTGTAACCACGTCCTAACCTCTGACATAGTCACTCATGATGTCCTGTGTATTCTGCATTTTAAATATCCCTTCTTAATTGGTCTTCCTTTTTCCACTCACAATTGCTGTAGCCTTGGTGCTGAGGATCCTCCTCTCTCTCTCAGACCATCGTTACAAGAGTTTCCCAAGAGATTTTCTGCTCCCAATTGTGTCTTCCTCCATACACTCCCAGAATGATCTCTGGAAAATGCAAATCTCTTCTGATTAAAAGTCCTAATGACTCCTTTATTCTATAAGATTGAGTCCCAGATCCTTGTCATTACACACAGGGACCTTGATGATGTGCCCTCGCTTCCTCTGCAGCCTCACCTTTGACCTGCACCCTGCTCCCATCCTACACTCTGGCCATGATGAGCTCCATGCTATTCTACTGTTCCTGGACCAGACTGTGAGGTCTCACCTCTGCCCAGGGCCTTTCTCACCCTCTCTGCCTGGAAAGTCTGTCCTCACTGTCTACCCACCCCACAAACACCTCCCCCTGAGGCACCTTAAAGTCTTAAAAGAAAGTCTTGAAAGATCTCTTAAGATTCAGTACAAGCACCGGAGGCCTTCCCGACCACCACTAGGTCTTCTCTCCCTCAGATGAGTAGTTAACAGGGTGGGTGTTCCCCATTTTAGCAGCAACTGACTGGGGGAGGGCGTGTGGGGGATGGAGTTCAAGTCTGTCAGGCAATGGAATGAAAGATCTGCTCAGCGGAAATCGTCAGTGGGAGGCGGGGTGATCCAGGATTAACTCTGCTTTGGATTTGGCACGGACATTTTGGCCCTTGGCCTACATGAAACTGGAGTGGGCCTGGAGGATATGAGGCTGCTGGCTGGAAGAAGTCAGTCTGTGGGACAGTAAAGGATGGCAGACATCCTCTCCGGCCCCTCAAGACTTCCATGCTTCTCGTTTTGGTGTTTGTGGAAATCTCAATGTGAGTGTATATGTGTGTAGTGGGGAGGGGAGGATGGGGGCAGGCAGCAGAGAGAAAGGGAGAAAGGAGAGATTCTTGAACACATCGCAGCCCAAGGCTTGGCGGGGGTGGCCCTCAGAGGGGAAGGGAAGGGCCAGGACTCTGGGTGGGTAAGGGGGAGGGAGAGTGTCTTCCCATTTAATAGCTCTTTACCAGGCCACTTGACATTAAGGTTGGTACCTCCTGGCACTCCCAAACCAGAGTCCTATTTCCAAGTTGCCTTAGAAAAGCCAAGGTGTGTGCATGGTGGTGGGGGCACGTGTACCCTCCTGCCTCTAGCCACTAACCCAATACGCTACCACCACAGGGACCCATCGCTCTACAGCAGACACCCCGATCTTGCAAATGGGGGAAGAGTGAGCATACAAAATGAAGGCTGCTGTGTACGGTCCCACCGCCGGCTCGGAGGGAGTCCAGGGGGGGCCCTTGGCAGGGGCTGCCCTTGCGTCAATCCACTGGGACTTGCTCACGAAATGACGGTGGTGCGTTCCTGAAGAACACCACATTTTTATTTAACCAATTCAAAAGGAAGTTAACTTTTCCCGAAGCTTCATGTAATTGGAAACATGCATTCTGGCAAAGGGGGATGGAGAAATTCTTGGTACAAGTCCAGCAGAAAGGCCAATCTCTCACCCGCTGGGCCTGACAGAGGCTGGCCCGCCGGAGCCTGGCGAGCTTGGGCGGGAGACGGAGCCCAGCGCCTGGCGCGCCCGGCAGGTCGCCACATGAGTGGTGCTGCACGGCTGCGCAGAAAGGCCGACAGGGCTTTATCAAGAAAAGAGGGGAGGACGGACAGTATGGAGCCATCTTCCCCAAAGCCCTAGCAAACTCTCCCACTGAGCAGCATAACTCCAACTGGTGACGTGTCAGCCACTCATAGAGTGTGACTATGACAAGCAGGTGGGGGATGTCCGCGTGGTGTAGGGGAAGGAAGGGCGTTCTGTCTGCTGCTTAGTAATACATTTCTCAGCTCTTCTAAACCCGTTTCCTCGTAGGGAAATTGGGGGGACACTGAGGCCTAACCATAGAGCTGTCATTAAGGTTGAAAAATTACTTATAAAATATGCATAGGATATAGTCACTGGCACTCCGTATTAATGATAAGTAACGTGACGACGTGACTTCCTCCTACTATTGATCAGATCTTGTTGGCTAGCTGATGGAGGGAGAGGAGACACCACCAGAGCAAGCATGGAAGCTCCTTGTGTGTATTTTGGTGCCTGTATGGATCCCAGCTCGTCACCTGCTCCCCGGTGTGTGAGCGCCACCCCCCCCCCACCCCACCCCCGCCCCACAATGATGTCTCTACTTGGCTTGGCCCTTTGCTGCTCCAGACCTCACTCTCGGAGCTCTGGCCCAGCCTGCCTGGGGCCCAGATCTCCACACCCATGCTCTCTGTGCTTCTCACCTGATCCTGATCAGACTGCTCTCAGCTCCCAAGGCCATGGATGGCTTTCTTCTCCCTTCTGTGACCGCTCCCTTTCCTGCTCCAAGAAGCTTCCAGGAATCATTACAATGATGGACGGCAGCCTGCCTTCTCCAGCACGACCTCATTCCTGGATTTGAGAGAAAGAGTTTCTCAAGGGTGAAGAGTCAGTCTTTGGAACACCCAGGCCTGAATTCTAACTCCCTCTCAGTTATTTACCAGCTGTGTGACTTTGGGCAAGTCGCTTAGCATCCCTGAACTTCAGTTTCTTTAACTGTAACGTAGGAATAATACTAGCAGCCTCATGGTGATAGTATGAAGATTTAATTAGGCTCCAGCGCTTGGGAAATGCCTGGTAAGTGGCAGCTGTAAGAACAGTTAAGCCGAGCTGTATACAGGTGTAAACGTCTGCATCATCCGTAACCTCGGCACCTCCTCCCGTACTCATCTTTCTCCCCGGGGCCACAGAAGAGGCGCACACACCCTACAGCCCGGTTACTCAGGTGGGACCTGACTTCTAATTCTAGTACTGCCTCTAACTAGCTGGGTGACCCTGCAGAAGTCGCCTCCTGGAGCATCTTCTCTGGGCACTTTGCTGAGGTCTGAGCATAAAGCAGCACTCCCTCCAAACTGAGTCAAAAGCGACACGGTGTTGGTGGATGCAGGGGCTAAGCAGCCAGGGTCCTGAGGTTTCAGAGCTGTCAAGGCTGGGCTGTGGGTGGGACTGGAGAGGGGCTGCTGTGCTCTGATTCTGTTTCTCCTCCTCCAGCTTCTTCCCCAGACCCTCCTTTGGCCACAGCAACCATGCAGGCTACAGGAAAGAGGCTCCTCTTCCCTCCCTGAGCCTGAGGCCACTGCAAAACTGAGCTGATTGTTTCCTCAGAGTTCCTGAGCTTCTGCCTTTGTGGCAGATAACAGCAGGGTTCCTGGGAGCCTACCTTGTGCTGTGAAGGGGATTTACCCCCTGGATCAGACCCTTGGGGCTGCAGTAATCTGGGTGTTGGATATGGGGACTCCTGTCCTGACACATGGGCAGAATGCTTGAAAATCCAGGCCCTGGAAAGCCAGGAATAAGATAAAGCTGAGATGGAGGGGCGGTGGGGCCAGAAGCATAGCAACAACGCAAGAGAAAGGAGCTGGTAAATAAACATCAAGATCTCCACCATGTGTGGCACCGCTTTAACATTTTACATGTATTTGTGCCTCGTTTATATTTCTACAACAACCTGTAAAATAGCCGTGTTACCAGTCCCATTTTAGAGATAAAGAAGTTAAGGCTGAGAGTTTGTGTGACTTGCCCAAGGTCACCCAACTTGTCAGTCCTAGTGTCAGCATTTGAATCTAGGTCTTTCTCACTTCACAGCGTAAGCACTGAGCCACTGAGCCATACAGGATGTTAAGGGGACATTCAGCCTTGTGAGGGATAGACACCATTATCCTCATTTTAGAACTAAGACCCACACTTCCCCAAAGATTTGCAGCAGGGATCTGAACCCAGCTCCATCTCAAGCCGTAGCCTGCGTGAGATCAGTACCTCCCCATCTCCCCAGCTGATGAGGTTCCCTCGGGACGGGGCATGCCCAAGTGGAATTTTGTGGTCCCTGCTTTACTGAAGACTTTAAATCATTTTCAGTAACACTGACCACTTTTGCCAATTTAGTAAAAGAAGTTTAACATCAAGAGGAAGCATAAAATTTATGAGGGATTTGTTTAATCTGGTACCGTATTACAAGAGCCATTTCAACTCACTGAAAGTATGAAAAGCATTTTGCATTTAAGCAAACAAGTCTTATAAGTCCACTGATAATTATGCAATCCCAAATTTATGGTTTCTAGTTCTCATTGGATGAAATGTGAAGTAGAACAATAAACTTGTCAGATTATGACAAATTCAGAGAGGAATGTGAGGTATTTATTAAAGCAATAGGCATTAGTGAAATGGACAGCTTGGGGCATGATACTTGAGGATGAGAATAAAAATTCTCAGAAAGCACCAATATTTCTGCAAAAGCAATATTCATTAACATCTGCCACAAAAGGTCAAGGGACCTAGAAAATTTGCATAAAAACAATTTGCAACCAGGGGGGCAGTTGAGCAGGGAAACCAGGGGGCGGAGAAATGTGAAATGCCTTTAGAAGGTCTGGAAGTCTTCCATTTCATGTGCATAGGCCAGGGGTTTAGCGGTTTAGAGGTGACCTGGGGCCATTCCCCAAGCGGACTTCACAATATACCCCTGTGCGGACCCTGAAAAGATGGGTTTTTACCAGTGCCCCCTTTTGAGGGTGGTGGCGAGTGGAACCACTGACAAGCCTGTGTGGTTCCCTTCATTGTAACCGCTCGCCATTAAACAAGTACAATTCTGATCTTTTCTTAAACAAACACTATCTTTTAATATGTATGTTTTCAGTAAACTGGGGCTCACCTAGACTAATCCTGGGACCGTGGGTGAGAGAATTGCTCGGAGCGGCAGCCCCAGCTCTCTGGGCCTTGCCTGCAGAAGCCCCAGACTCCAGCGAGCAGAGACCAGCCCCCTGAGCTGTGTGGCCTGTCCAAATTTCTGACCTGCATAAACATGACAGGGTCGTGTGTTGTGCCACTAAGTTTGGGCACTTCGTTCTGCAGCAATAGATAACCAGATCATGGTGCAGTCTCCAGCATTTTAAAGACAACGGTTGATTCAAGACTGAAAACAGCATCAGCAATACAATCATGCTGGTGAATAGTGTGCAGGCCAAATGCAGTTGCTCAACCCATCTCATGAGAACTAATTTGAGACTTTACCTTAGAGAAATTATAAATGGTAGGTGGTTGGTGACAACAGAGAACCAGGAGCGGGGACAGAGATGGCTTCAGGGCAGAGTGTTTGGTGGGTGTGCCCAGCATTACAGTGGTTTCCAAACAGTTAATATTAAATAAATGAGAGCGCTCACTGAGAGGCCAGAGACCCTTGATAAACCTGGAACACACTGGCTTCTCATGCACATATACTCAGGCTTCTCAGAATCCACACAAGCAAACCACTAATGGCTATTTTTAATGCACAAATACCAAATATTTGCTTCCTGCAGGGAACCTCAGTCTGGAGGGTCTCACTTGTTTCTCCCTTGCTTGGGACCGGCCAAGTGTTGTGTTTTCCCAGGTTGAGTTGGGGGAAAACACTGTGCTGGACAAGGCAGGAGCAAATGCCATAAGGATACTGGGCAAACAGAATCCGTGTAAATAAGGCTGCTTAGACCCAGGGGGATACAATGACAAACTCCTGCACACACCAGCCCCCATTCATCTCATCAGTAGCTTGTTCTCCGTCACCCTGGGACTGTGAAATCCATTTATATGAGATTCCTGGTCAGTTACAGTTAGCGGAGTGAGGGCCACTCATGGACACATTAAGTCCCAGAGCAAGACAAGAGCTTCTGATCTAGCCTTCTTATTTTATAGACTGGGAAATCGATACCCAGAGAGGGAGAAGGACCTGCTCAAGGTCACACAACCAGTAAAAAAATTGGAACTGCAACTCAGCTTCCCTGACTTCCACTGGGTAACCAACTCATTTTCCTAGGCTTTCACAAGCTTTCTGTTTGACTTCATCTGAAGGTCTTCAGAGTATAGTTTGTATCTTTCTTCACGATTTCAATAATAAGTGAGGAGAATATAGTTTTCTTTGAAGCTTGAATTTTTCGAAGCCACAACAACATGCTCACTTTCTTACTGTACCAACCGTGTAGAAATGTCATAGAAATGTTTTATGTTGCCTTCCCAGCTCTGATGGCCACTGCTGAAGTGGGTGGGTTTATGTGGCCATATTTTGGCCACAGGCCCCCGTTTCCTACTCCCTTCTAATTCATAACTTAATTGACTTAAAGAGAGCTGGTCCATCAGCTGGACAGCAAACAAGGACTCTCTCTCTCTTTCAAAACTTGTTACCAAGAGACTCAGAAACCACAGACAGATGATAATGAGCATTTGAGTGAAAAGGTTATATAGAGTAATAGGCATTATAGAGCAGTCTGCACTGTGAAGTGGGTGAAGAGAGTACAGCTGCCTGGGGCCCTGGGCTCCCTGAGGGCAGTTTTGTGCCCACAGGGCCTGGCTGATCACCTGTGTACTTGCACCAGCTGGTCCTGAGAGTGAACTGTCCCATCTGACATAGCGCCTTGTCTCAGCACGCTCACAACCTAACGGTGCAGATAAAATATGTAACTGAATATCTGCAGATTCTATTTTGGTGAGTCTGGAAAGGAACTGGATGTTCTATTTTAGAAGATCCCCACAATCCTGAAGACTAGCCAAGATCAAGAACATAGACTGCGCTGAAGAATACAGTCCTAGTCTCTGCAGGCCCACATTCCCTTCTATGCCTTGGCCACTACCCACCTCTTGACCTCTATCTCTTTCCCAGTCCTGCTTCAGAATTTCAGCTTAGAACCTAGACTTTGCTGCTAAACATTTCCCCCTTTGGAAAGAGATTTTCTCTAAAATATGGGAGTATGGAGAGAGATTTTTCTCTAAAATACAAGGTTATGCAGGGTGGCGTACCCTTAGGGGCATCCTCAGAGGGAGACTCAGTCGTGCTGCCCCCTGCATCCCCCCCCCCCCCCACTACTGCTCTCAGCGCTGTTTCTCCTCCAGGTGGGAAACCCTCCTTTCCCACTTACAACCTATCCTTTCAGTGCCCCAAAACTACCTCTCTTAGCATAGATGAGTTTCCTTGAGGGGTTGGGACAAAAGAGAAGGAATTCTAGCATCTGGTTTCCACACCCTGGACGTCCCTTGGGCCCCGAAGGGACAGCATGGGAGTATTTAGGTCTTTCTCAGGGGCCACCCCCGGTCTTCCCCTGCCTCTCTGCTCCCTTTTTCAGGCTGGTTCTCTGCGAAGCTCCACTCACCTCCTTCTGGAGTCCTCACCCGTTCCCACAGGAAGGACCTCATGCTCCTCCTCTCCATGTGTCTCCCCAGATCTGAGCTGTTTAGGTTGGAGGAGAGTCCTAGGCCTCTGAAGGACAGAGGACTCTGGTGACAGAACTGTGTGAGGCAGTAAGGAGGTGAGGCCCGTGCTCCTGGATGCGTCCTTTACATCCAGTTTTCTCTGGGGCTGCAGGCTCACTTATTTTTATTTTATTTATTTATTTTTTGAGTCTATTAATTAATGGAAACACCTATCTCAAGAATGGACACTTTTTAGTGAAGCTGGCTAGTACCATCTTAAGCTAAAATGAGAAAGTGTTTCCTTAATTAGCAAGACACCTTCTATTTCCTCAGAGCCGAGAGTTCCTGTTAGGGTAAAGAAACCACTCAGCATGTGGTTTCTTCCTACTCACTGGTGGCTTCCGTAACAATGAACAAGCCACAGTATGCTTTTGGGTTACTCTCTGTGACACCAGGAAGGGCGTCCCACTCACATTTCTGATTCTTGGATTATCCCACTTTTCCAGACTCCTTGCTCCTCTATCTTGCCTTTGTTCTAGCGGTTCCTACAACCCTCAATGTTTTTGTCCTTTAACTGTTTACTGTGCTGACTCCTGTCTAGTCTCCTGAACATGACTAAATATTTTTATGTCCCATACAGAACTCTGGCAGTCACTACTTGGTAAAAGAAAATTCGAATGTGTGAGGTAGCGCGTCCCCCTAGAAGCATTTCCTGCCACCCTCCTCCCTCCAGGGGTTTGCCCTCTGCTCTTACAGACCCCACAACTCCGTGCCTGATGCACTGATCAGAGGTCAGTTCAAGGGCTTGAAGATGGAGGAGTCGTGCCTAAGCAGAGGCCCAGAGCAAAAAGTATCAGGGCCAAAGAATGATACCAGGGAGACTCCGCATGATTCTAGATGGCCATGAGGGGAGCAGTGGGGCAACAGAGAAGCAGAGGATAATGGACAGGGCGAGAGCAGAGAGGAGGGGCCACACACCGCATGGTGGGCCAGGTGGGGAAGGAGAAGGACTTCCCCATAGGGATAGAGCTGGTACAGAAACTGTGAAGGGAGAAGGAAGAGAAGGAGGGATGCCAAGTCGATGTCTTCAGTTCTATTGGCCTGGGACTTGCAAATTTTTTTGAACTGTAAGTTCTAATAAGACAAAGATTTTACTTTATAACCCAGCAGACATATATCATATCCTACCTGGGGACAAGTTTCACAAAACATGCATGAGAGGCATTGATATTTTCTTTTCTATTCTACTCCATTGCGTTCCATTCCATCTTACCCTATCCCCATCCCATCTCATCCCATCCTCTTTCATTACAAAAATGCTGACAGACTCTCTAAACTGATCTTATAACCCATTAACAGGTCAAAGCCACAGTTTTTGTGTGTGTGTATGTGTGTGTTCTTTTCCAACATTCTATTTTGAAAAAGTTAAATCTGTAGAAAAATAAAAGAATAGAACAAGAACATACATACACTCTCATCTAGATTCACAAATTACCATTTTGCTATATCTGTGCATACTTTCTGCATGTGAAAATAACTATGCATGTATGTATATAGATATATGTGTGTATTTCTGTACACACACACAATCTACTTCCCTTATTCACAGTAGTTATATTCTATAAAGTTGCAGCAAACACTGAATTAGCAAATACTGCTCCTAGAGGAAATATAGAGTTAGGTTCCTGCAAGCCTCTGATCACATTTTCATTAACCTTGTTTTATGCATGTTTTCGTTTATAGACACTTTATTAAATATATGTTGTTGATTCATTAACACTGAACTCACAGCTGATAGCACTATATAACTGAACAAAGCTTATCTAGCACATGAATTTTCTCCTTACAGCTCATTACAGCCTTCTTGCACTTAGGAACCCTAGACAGCACTTGAGCACTATGCTGGGCACCATTTTAAGAAGCAAAATCTCAAAAAAAAAAAAAAAACCACCACAAAAATATGGAAAACATGGTGCTAAATAAACTGTGAAAGGGATGCTTGTTTTCGGCATGAAACAGGCGAAATGAAAGCAGAGTGTCACCTTGTTCAACCTCCGCTGGGAATGTGCAGCTTATGAGACTCAAAGTTTTCACATGTCTGCAGGTGTCCCCAAAAGCACCGCAAGTATTGATCTGGGGGTTACAAATCAATCTTAGCAAGCAGGTAGGCTTGCAAATATGGGCTCTGCGAATACTGTGGATTGACTGTATGTGTACTTGAAGGTTGCAGACTCTATCTCTTCACCCCTGAATGCAGCTCTGCAGAGTAAGGGTGTTCTACAATGAAACTCCACGACCATTATGTGCCTCGGGAAAGCCAACTGTCATCCAATCACATCATCTGATATTCAGACTTCTCCAATTGCCCTCAAGGATTTTAAGGACAGTTTTTGGGGGACCAGAATCCAATCATGGTTTGCCCCCACCTTATATTTAGTTATGTCTCTTTAGTCTCCTTTAAACAGTCTCACACCTTTTTTTTTTTTTTAAAATGGAAGTGATACTTTTGCAGAATTCAAGCCAACTGTCTCTTCGAATGTCCCACCTTCTAGAGTTGTCGGATCGCTTCCTCATGATTCCATCCTGGTGATCACTGCCTAGGTGATTTTGTGTACTTCTTCTGGCACACCAGGAGAGGGCTCCTGGCGTCGACTTGTCCCTCTGCTGGTAAGGCCGTGGTGGACTCCATGGTTAAGGTGATGACCCATGGTTTGAAAAGCACAGCTCTCAGTGAGAGAGCGGTAGTACTGTCAGGTGCAGGAGAGGGGAGGTTGAGGGCCCGAAGAGAGGAGACAAGGCCAGGAATTACTGTGTGACGAACGGCACAGGAAGGCCAGGGGCCGAGGCCCGGCCCTGAAGGGCCACAGTCTCCCTCTGAGGGCTGAGGGCCTGCATTTGCTGAGGAGCCTTTTGCTTGCCAAGAGCGTGAAGAAACACAGTGTTAGTGTCTGGGGACTGAGTTTTAATTTCCAGTGAAATTGGGACAAAGTCCCTTTAGGCTAGATATAATTTCTTTTTAAGCCTTGGGTTCAAAGACTTGGAGCATTCTAAATGCTTAGGAAATTGTTATGGGTAGTAACAAAAGGCAGAATAGCTAGGTCTGACATGGTATTTTTCTATGCCAGTGTCACTAGATGATTGAATATTTAATATGATTGTGGTCAAACCAAGTCTGAATGGAGCAAGCTTGAAGCATTTCTAGTGCTGCAGCTAAGTGGCCAGGAGCCCAAAGTGATAGAACTGTGGTTTACTCACCAGCCTTGAGAGTAACTTTTGGGGCTGTTTGAACTCTCAGACACCACTTGGTATTTCCTAACAATGATCAGTAATGCATTTGGGAAGCCTGTTCGGATCATCCAATTAGACGGTGTTTTCCAAGGGGCCCTGGCAGGGCCGATTTGTCTGCTACTTATTTTTATGGTTATCTTCACTGAAGTAGAGACAATCTACCATGTGTTCAGGGGAATAAAGCCTTTTTCTCTTGTTCTCAGTTTTCAAAAAATACTTTATCTCACGAGGTTTCCTTCAGTTTCTAGGGAGAGGCAGCAGTCTGGTGGGTCCAAACAGTGACTTCTAAATCAGACAGGCCTGAGTTCAAATCCTGCATCCATCACTGAACAACTGTGTGACCTTAGGCAAGTCATTGAGTCTCTCTGAGCCTTACTTTCCTCATCTGCAAAAATGGGATAAGTGTGGTGCCTGGCCTCACAGAACTGCAGTCCAGATTGAATGAGATTGCATGTGCGTGTGTGCGTGTGTGTGTGTGTGTGTGTTTGACATGGTACAGGACACATAGTTAGCCTTCAGTACAAGGCAGCCATTGTTACTACTGAACAATCAATCTGTTGAATGTGGTTGGGAATTGGCATTCACTCAGCTTCTGCATGTAGAAACTCTGGGGAGAGTCAAGGCCCAAGCACCTGTGACCGGGACAGTGCCTGCTAGCCCCGGATGGGTGGGAAAGACTCTCATTCCCCACAGTTTCTCCTGTCCGTTAGCAATCTGCTTTTTCGCAGCCCCCAAGGTCCAAGCAAGGTAGAGGGCTTGGTCTAATTGCTCTGACCCCATGGCCCCAGCTGGAAAGCAGAGACTTAGCAAGCTGCTGAGACTCCCCTGATCTTCCCAGCCGCCATTCCCTTTGCACTTACACATGATTAATTGCATAGGAGAGAAGGTTTGCATCCCTCTCCTTGGCTGGGATTCCCTCTATCCCTCAAGTCCCTCATAGCTGATAGTAATTCACTCTTAATCTTGCAGTCTGCCTGGGCCTAATTTGCATCTGCAAAGTTCATGTATCCCAAATATGAGTTGAACCATCTCCCCTTAAGACAAGGGGTGGGAGGCAGGGGCAAGCAGGAGGTGGTATGGCTTGTTCTGTCTGATAGCAAAAGCCATGGCTTAGTTGTGAGTGTATTTGTATGTGAGGGAGGACAGGGTGAGAGTAGAACCATTTCATCTTGTTTTTACTTCTAAGTATCATACAAATGGCCTCTGGAATCCTCTGGCAGCTGGTGGACTTTGATTCAGCAAGCAATGAATTATATCCTCCAGTTGTGAGTAAAATTACAAATATCTTCAAGATGTTCAGTGCTCTGGGAAAGGGCAGCCAAGCCTTGTTGGCTCTGTGGGTTGCCTCCTGTTGAAGGAGCAAAATGCAGTACCTCTCTCTCTGAAGAAGGGAAAAGGGAGAGTGGGGAGGGATGTGGGAGCAGGCACCCACAACAGAGAGACCAGAGAGAAGTTTGGTTTAGGGACACAGCCGGGGCCCAGTATGGGGTAGGATGGAAGGAAAAGCCTGAGTGAAGCACCATGGACTTCCTCCAGACTCTGCAGGTGATACCCACACCAGTGCATGTCTGGGAGCAGCTGTGTTCATCAGTGCTTGGTAGAATGCATGCTGACAAAGCCTCCTTCATCCCAGCAGTAACTATTTGCCAAGTCCCCCCACGTGGGAATAGACGGCTTAGGATTTGTAGTCACTAGAGCAAGACAAAGACATATAGTGGCTCCAAAAAGATCAATTATTCACTCTACAAAGATTTGCTAAAAAAAGATACCTAATGATATGCTAATACTGAATAATACATTCAATTTCTATTATTTGAAAAACTAATACAGCCAAGGCATATGCCATTGGGCCCCCAGAGACCTCTGTTGAACACCCATTGTGTTGAGACTGCATATAGTCTGAGAGTTGAGGCTTGGTCTTCCCCATTAGCCTGTGAACAATACAAGGGCAAAGATTGGGTTTTGTTTATCTGGCATTATAATGGCATCTCCTCTCTTCAACACTCTTCTTGGCTTCGTAACTAGTAGCATTTAGTAAAGTTTGCTAAATGAGTGAGATGAAGTTAACCTTCTCTTGTGTCTGTTGATGGGGTCAAGCAAAGGCAAAGATAAAGAAAAGAGCACTCACCTTTTAAATTACTTTCCTGGAAGGGAGTTCTGGCCCTGTCCCAGCTCACCATTGTGGCCAGTCTCAGCTGCAAGGCACTGAGCCCAGTGCCTGGGAAGATTGACCCCTGGGAGATATCATCTTAAGAAATATAGCTACTGAATACCTGTAAAGAACAGATATTGAGATTTGTCTGGGGATTTCAAAAACAACTCATTGACTTAATGAGTATATCATTTCTAAAAGCAATGAAATTTCATCAAATACATATTTAATATATGGAAATTCAATAATTTGCTAGATGAAAGAGAAAGAGGGAAAATTGCCCAGGTGTGCATGTACACACACAAACACACTTATATGATCCGGACCATTCTCCCTGCCAATCCACTCAGTGGTTATAGACCTATGAGCAGGTAGAAAATGAAAATACGTCCTTTCCTCAGGTGGTCTCAGTTTTTATGAACCTTACAGAGAGGGTGTGCTTTGTCCCTTCAGTGTTGAAAGGTTTTTTGTTTTTATTTTTTTTTGTGTGTTTTTTTTTTAAACACGACCCATCTATTCCCATTTCATACTCAGCTGAAGAAACAGATCTGTTATAACTATGAAGGAAACCAGGGCTCTGTTGAACTTACTGAGAGATGTGGTCTCCAACACGGTACTGTCCTCAGGAATTCCCAAGAGTATTTTTAATCATTTGTGGTTGTATAAGTTCACCTTTAGACGCATAAAATATAAAACTCAAGTGACTTAAGCAAGATGATTTCGTTCCAGCCAAAAGCGTGTCCACAGGTAAAAGTGGGCTGGTGACTCCATCCACGGTTGTTAGGGCCCGTTTTTTGGGGGGGCTCTATTAGTATTGGCACACATTTCCAACTCAAGGTCACCTCAAGACCCAGAGTGACCACAAAAACATTTCAGAGCCCACATGCCAGGCAAGAAGGAGGAAGAAGGGAAGAAAGACCAAGAAGGTGACCTTCCCAGCCAGGTAAACCCATCTAAAGTGCTTTCCCAGCAGCTCCATGCACTGACTATAACTTATACATCACTGGCCAAACCTAACTTCAAGGGAAACATAATCCTGTAGTTATGCATACTGTTACCCAGAATAAAATTGGGGTTCTATTAATAATGAAAGAAGAGGAGAATGATTATTAGGGAAGCAAACAGTCTCTTTGCCACAGTGAGTTCCTGCTTATGAGTTGACTTCAAAATCCAATTCTCATGGAAGGTAAATCTCCAGAGCTAAGTCAGAGCCCTTCAGGTCCTCCTAGGTGGTTTCTGACTTGCTGGTTCCTGGAGGGCAGGTGTGCTGACCAGCCTGACAAGGTGTGAGTTTGCTCTGCTCTTTGGATGGAGAGAAGCTAGCCTTGAGGGCAAAAAGCAGGTTTCTTTATTCTCATTTCATAGAGGGAAAAACACCTGTGGCAGTGGTAGGTTCTTAGGGGAAAGGGTTAGAAACAGGGGGGGCAGGTCTGAGGGGAGGACAGGCAGGCAGGGCTTTGTTCACTGGAGTTGGGGGTGGAAGGGGGAACCTTTAGCACTCAGATAACCAGTGGTGAGTTTGGGGAGTCTGCTGTTGAGGGTGTGTGAGAGAGCATTTTAGGAGTGTCCACTTATGGGATGGGCATCACGCCATTGCTCTGCCCATCCACAAAATATATCCTTGTTGTGTCTATGCTGGAGTTTGCCAGCTTTCTCTTACCAGTTTATAACTCGAGTGTGACTTTGGTCTAATATTCCCTCAGAATTATTTGAAAAAAAATATAGCCTGAGAAGATAGCAGAAAGGTACATAGGGCCAGATGGACAAGGATGTTCAATGCAGCATTATTCGTAAGAGTAAAAAATTGGACACAACCTAAATGTTCTAAGTGTTCATTAATAGGATATCAGTTAAATTATGAAACAACCATCTGAAGAACGTTATGTGGTCATTAAAAAAGATAACATTTATATGTTCATTGGGATAAGATGAACTCTGTGACACAGAGTGATAAAAAGATCACAGACCCCAGGGTGCCTGGGTGGCTCAGTGAGTTAGGCGTCCGACTCCTGATCTCAGGGTCTTGATCTCAGGCTCGTGAGTTGGGCCCCACATTGGGCTCCATGCTGGGCATGGAGTCTACTAAAAAAAAAAAAAATCACCCCCCCCCCCCGCACCCCCTGCTTATAGTAGGATTCCACTGATATACAATGTTGCATATATAATATATGCAGAGCAATATCACAAAGGATATTTTCCAAGATGTCTGAAGTGGTGACATTTTAAATAATCTTTTACTTCTTTTTAATAGTTTGCTATAGCGTTTGAACATACCGACTGTGTGTTGTTTTTACAATCAGAAGAAATTAAGTATTTTATGAAAAATGCATGTAAGTAAAAAATTGGAAGAAAACTCACAGATGGTCATATTTTTTTTGTTGGGATCATAGATGCCTTTTTTTTCTCTTTTCTTTTACCCAGATTTTCTGTGGGGTAGTTATGATATTTAATTGGAAAAATGAATAAACAATGTTCTAAGAGGATAATACTAATGATTGTAAATGAATTTGCACTAACAATCTTATATCCACATAACTCAATGACTGTCTGATCAAGCCAACAAAGGTGTGGGAAGGGGATGGGGAAAGACTTTAAGGGATGTTCATTTCCAGCAAATAAATAGCTGCAAAAGCCTTGCTTGAAATCACAAATCAGGGAGTTGAGAGGGACCCTCTAGGTTATCTCATCTATTTCCTATTAATGCAGGGTTCCTTTCCTTTATATTCTACGAGAGGGGATTCAGTCTTGCCTTGAACAACTGCAGTGGCCAGCGAGCTTGTCACCATGGAGGTGTGTTAAGTCCATTGTTGAATGGCTCTATTTATTATCTCAACTCTCTCTCCCTGAGCTCCTACACATTGCCTCTAGTTCCAGTCTGTGGGGTAACAAGAGGCAGGTCTTGGCAGTGGCTTTCAGACTGTCTTCTGTGAAAGCCAGGTTTCATAAGGTTGTCTCCTCTAACTGGGCAAGAAAAGCAAAGCTGGAACTGAGGATTTCAGCTCAGATCTGGACTGATCAGCTCAGACCTACTAGGAACAATATTTCTATTGCCCTGGACCTGGACCTCTGTTTACAGATGGGGTTCACATGCCACCATTCCTGCTGCTAGATATCTCCTGGGGTTCCTACTGCCTAGGTCAGACAGGTTTTTGCCCATTTTTGAACCTGGTTCTGTAGCCTTCCTGCCAACTTTCTGAGCAGAGATGATTTTCCAATAAACCTTTTTCTTTGTAAGTTAGCTAAAATCGGTTTCTGTTGCTGTGGTCAAAGAGCCCTGGCTGATAGAGAGGTCATTCACCTCTTTATTACAAAGAGATAGCCCATTGATGGCTCACACTGAGATTCTGGTTATCCAAACTCATCCTTAACCCACTCTACCAGATTCCTCTATACCAAAGCTGCCTAACCTAAGCTAGAACTCTCCATCTGTGCTTGTGAAGGTGACCTTTACCCTTTCATCAATTTCCATTAAACTTAACTTTGTTGGTTTGGTCAATTTCTGTTGAGGTTATTTTTAATGTGGATGCCTGACCCAATTGGGGTATTCTGGGACCCAAATTTCCAATGGTTCCCCACCCCAACAAGCAATTCCTAGACACCCTGTTGGTGTCCAGAATTCAACTCATTCTGACACTATCTTCACAGAGATAACATCAGATTCCACAGATTAAGGGCTCAGTCCTAGGAGACAGTGCCTCCATGCCCCCAAATTTGGATGCCAGTTGCAATTGTTATAAAAGGATAGAACAGCAGATGGAAGAGATGCATCGGGCCAGGTATATGGGAAGGGTGTGGAGCTTCCTTGCCCTCTCCAGGAATGTCACTCTCAGAATCTCCATGTGTTCACCAACCTGGAAACTCTCCAAACCCAATCCTTTTGGGTTTTCATGGAGGCTTCATTACATAGGCATAATTAATTAAATCATTGCTCATTGGCAGTTGATTTACCCTCCAGTCTCTCTACCTTTCCCAGAAGTCAGGGTGTGGGACTGAAAGTTCCATCCCTCAATTGCACTGTTGGTTCTCCTGGCAACAAGTTCCCATCCTTAGTCCAAAAGTCACTTTATTAACATAACGAAAGACACTTTCATCACTCTCATCACTTAGGAAATTCCAAGGGTTTTAGGAGATCTGTGCTGGAAATGGGGTAGAAGGCCAAATATATATTTCCTACTGTAAGTCACAATATCACACAGGCACTCACATGTCTTGCTTCTCTAAGTTTTGTGTTATTTGCAGACACCATCATTAAGAATCCTGAGTCTTGGGGCGCCTGGGTGGCTCAGTCGGTTAAGCGGCTGCCTTCAGCTCAGGTCATGATCCTGGGGTCCTGGGATCGAGCCCCACGTCTGGCTCCCTGCTCAGCAGAGAGCCTGCTTCTCCCTCTGCCTGCCACTCTGCCTATCTGTGCACTCTCTCTGTCAAATAAATAAATAAAATCTTTTTAAAAAAAAAAAAGAATCCTGAGTCTTTGTCCAAGCACTGTTGAAAGAAGGCAGTCATAACGACAATTTAATTTTAATTATGGAATATTTTGCAAGTACAGAGGAGTATAGAAAATACCATAACACATCCACATACCTACCATCCAGATTTTGCCATATTTTCTTCTGAATTTGATAGCAGCAAGTGATGGTGAGAATGTGGGGAGTATAAACTGATACCACCACTTTGAGAAGAGACTGTAGGCAATTCAAATAGAGTTAAAGATGGAGGCACCCATACCCTACATTGAGAAATCTCATTTCTAGGGCGCCTGGGTAGCTCAGATGGTTAAGCGTCTGCCTTTGGCTCAGGTCATGATCCCAGGGTCCTGGGATCGAGTCCTGCATCGGGCTCCCTGCTCCTTGGGAGCCTGCTTCTCCCTCTGCATCTCTCTCTGTCTCTCATGAATAAATAAATAAAATCTTTAAAAAAAAAAAAGAAAAAAAAAAAAAAAAAAAGAGAAATCTCATTTCTAGGTAAGTACCCTAAATAAAGTCTCTCACACAGCACACAGAGCTAAGTACACAGGAATGTACACTCTAATAACAAAACACTGGAAATGACTTAAACGTCCATCAATCTAGTATATTCATAAAATGAAATATTGTTATTAAAATAAGTAGGTAAAATTTATCAACATGGATAAATCTCAGATATATAATGTTGAATGAAAAATAGCAAGTTGTAAAAGGATACACCTAGTATGAAATCATTCATGTGAGTTTTGAAAAAGAAAGAAAAAGCAGTTATTAAAGTACTTGGTGCTGCAGATGACCTCTGGGGTCACACTGACCTGGGTCAAATCCTGGCTTCAAGCTTCATAACCACAGGCAAGTTGTATAAACTCCCTGAACATCAGTTTCCTCATCTAGTAGGTGGGAACAATAATAATAGCTATTTTATAGACTTGCTGTGAGGAGTGGATTATATTATGTACCTAAATTGTTCAGCATAGTGCCTGGTATGTAATAAGTGCTGAATAAATATTAAATTTTGGTTCTTCTCCTCTTGCTGAGGCCAGTGAAACATAAATAGACATGGGTGGGAGTAGAAAATGGTAGGCGAGGGAGGGCAGGGAAGAAGCTAAATCAGAGCTGTATTCACAACTGGTGCTGGGAATAGCGTCACGGGAGGGAAGAACACCCCACGCTTGGGAAAGTGCACAAAAGCAGAAGGCAGGGAGTGAAAAAGCTGGAAGCGTTCAGGGGAAAACAACCCAACACAGCAGGTAACTCAATCCAGCGGAATGAGCTGGGAAGCACAGCAAACTGGTGACCAAGAGAAGAAAACACATTTGCATTCTTGGAAGGAAATGCAGTGGAAAAACAAACCCCTGGACTTGGAGTAAGAGGCTTGCCCTGAATTCCTCCCCCCACCCACCCCCCTCCCTGCAGGGTTTCCCAGCCCTGTGGTCCACCTGCTGTGGATTACATCCTCCTTAAAGCTCTTCATCTTTACTTAGGTTTCTGTCTGGAAACTGATGGAATAAAATGGTCCATGCTTCTCTGGAAACAGTCTTCACCTACCCTACCTGTGTGTTCTGTTATGACCTTATAAAGTCTTATACTGATGAAAACCCCTGAAATGATGGTGTGAGTGCTTTCAGAGAGAACTCACTGCTTCAGGTGGAGAAGAACAAAGGCTGGTCAAGGAAATAGTCATTCCTTTTTACCCTGAAAACTGCTTTCTATTCACCGAAAACACTTTTCTCATCTCCTATCTGTTCTCATCCAGTGGCTTTCAGGGTCATTTTTCTGAGACAGAGTTCAAAAATTTTACCATTCCTCTGTTTATAGCATTAAGTAGCTTCCCCTTTGTTCTCAAAATTTAAGACCAGTTCCTTGGTTCAACCTTCAGAGAACCACCATACTTTTACTTCAACCCATCTTTCTAATTGTTCCAATTAGTTTTCTCTTGTTTTCATCCACCAGCATTTCTCCCAGGCTGATTGCTCCATCACTGTGTCCTGTCTCTCCTCCATCCACACTGTTTTCCCATCTTTGTTCCTTTCATCACGCTGCCCACTTCATCCAGGGAAGGTTATTTCCTCCCATTGCTACCTGTTCAAATTTTACCCATCCTTCACGGCCTACTTCATGTCATTTGTTTTTCTAGAGTCCTCCTGGACTCACTTTCCTTCCTTCTGGGCTGGACATAACTATTCAGCTCAATTTTATTTAAGAAACTACTGAGGTAGGTAGGCATGAGGGAGAAAAAAAAAATAGATGGTCCGTCTCTTCCATCAGCAGCCATCTAGTCAGGAAGGCATGCACAGAACAGACCCTAAACCACGTAACAAATGAGACAACAGCAATGTGATCAAGGACCTGCAGGGCTGCCAAGGAGTCCCATCCTCTCTTGCCTCCTAATTTGTCTCTCTAATTCTTCTCTTGGCTAAACTGCCCTTACCTTAGATTTCCTTCTCCACACAACTGTTAGAATCATCATTTCAAAAGTCCATCCGATATGCCTTTCCCCTACTTAAAACCCTCCAGAGCCTTGATGTTGTACTTGGAATAAAATCCAAACTCCTCACTCTGACTTATAATGCCCTTTAAAGTGGCCACCTTCCCACCTTTCGGGCCTTCCCTCTGCTATCTGCCTCTCCCCCTTTGCTGTACCACACTAACCTTCGGTTCCTTAAACAAGGCAAAGTGTTTTCCTTCTTAAGACTTTGCACCAACTTTCCCCTTTCCTTTATCTGCACTATCCCTCCCTGCTCACTCTTAACATTTTAGGTACCCATTTCAGTATCATCTGGTTGGTGAGTTATTTCCCTGACCCATCCTAGCTTACATTGCCTCCCCAAATGCTCTTATAGCTTATCGCTACCATTTTTCCCTGTTTGGCTGTTTATCATGTGTGTCTCCCACTAATATCAGCTGTGTTGTCCACAGCGCAGCCCCAAGGCGTGGAAAAAGGCCTGGTGTAGGGATGGCACCAGTAAATATTTGCTGAATGAATGAATGAGTGAATGAATGAGAAGATTTCATAGAAGCAGACAGTGGAGTTTCACTAGGACAGGGAAGGGCATTTTGGGCAAAGGGAACAGCACGCATGAAAAGGAATGATGAGGGGAGTGACTGAGACAGCCTTCTGTACTTCCCAGTTACAGCACTTGCCCTCATCAGTGGGACTGCTTGCCTAACTGGCTGTTTTCCCCAAAGACTGTAAGTTTCTGAGGGCAGAGACCTTATCTTTCCACTGACCGTTGTATTTTCAGTGTCCCAGCCCATCATGGGCTCCCCATGGTTACTGAAGGAATGAATGAAGGTTCTAAAAGAAGGAGCAATGGGAAATGAGACTCATTGTTAAGAACCTTGAATGTTGAACAAAGGAGTTTCTATTTTGTTCTATGAAAAATGGGGAGCATTGAAGTTTTTTGTGTTCTTTACTTTAAAAAAAATAATTTATCTATTTACTTTTTAACTTTTTAATTTTGAAACAATCATAGATTCCCATGAGGTTGCAAAGGAAGGTCCAGGGAGGTCCCATGCACCCTTTCCCTGGCTTCCCTCAATGTTAATATCTTATCCATCCACAGTACAAAACAAGGAACCGACATTCCCACAATCCCATAGAGCTTATTCAGGTTTCACCAGTTTATATGCACTAATTTGTGTGGGTGCATGTGTGCAGCTCTACACAATTTTATCACATGCATAGCCTTGAGTAACTACCATCATAATTGAGATACTCAACTATGCCATCACCACAAGTGATGATCCCCTGCATCACTGCGTTATAACCATACCCATGTCCCCCAGCCCTAATACTTGGCAACCACCAATCTATACTTCATCTATGTTATTTCGTGATTGTTACATAAAGGGAATCAAACAGAACATAGACTTTGAGAATGGCTTTCTTTTTTCAGTCAGCATTATTTCCCTCAGATTCGTCCAAATTGTGTCATATATCAAGAGTCTGTTTCTTTTCATTGCTGGGTAGTATTCCATGATACATTTGTTTAACCACACACCATTTAAAGGACATTTGGATAATTTCCAGACATTTTTAACTAAGGGAATAGCATGCCGAGGTTTGTCTCTTAAGACAATAATTCTAGTGGTGGAAGACAAGAATTGGACTGATATGGGGGTTAGAATAAAGAAAAGGAGACAAATAGGAGGTCATTTCAATAACAGGAGAGAGATGAGTGCTGGAACCAAGGAAGTGGCAGTGAGGATGGAGAGGAGATAATGAACTCAAGAGACATTTCTGAGGTGGGATTGACAGAAAGGGGTTTGTGGTGGATTTGAACTATAAGGTAAAGGAGAAGAAGAGGTCAACTATTCTGGCCTGAGTGTTTGCAAGATCAGCAAACTATAAACTGTGAAATGATATTCAAGAGGAAGAAGCATTTGGAGAGAGGATAATGAGTCCTATTTTGGACACCAAGAGTGTGTGATGCTCAGCAAGACCCAGGTGGAAATGTGTGGTGGCTCCGGAGAGCATTCTGTGCAGGAGACTGAAGAAGAAGCTATTAGAGCACAAGGGGCAGGAAGGCGAGCAGAGGGCCGAGGACATAACCTTGGGGAACACCAGTGGTTAATGCTACCAAGATACCAACACAAGGGGGAAAGGTATTATTTTGGCACATGTGTGGTCACTGTGTGTTCTCTGCAGGAGCAGATCTGCAGACAGAAGCATGGTAGGGCAGGTGAGATAACAAAGGAGAGGTGAAGCAGTGGAGGCAAGAAATTTAACGTGAGCTTTTAAGAAGTTTGTCAACAAAGTTTGAGAGAGAGTCGGGGTGAGACAGAATCTGCAGGTACTCATCAAGAAACCCAAGATGCCAGGTGCTTTCTGTGACCGTAGGTAGTAACATCATAACCCGTCAGATCTATCTTTCCTGTGAGTCCACACATGATCTTGGGAACTCGCCTTTGCCACTGTGCTCAGGAAGGTACTACCACCTATCAATCCTACTAGCTCTTGACTAAAACTTATTTGCCTTCTTGGGGGTAGCTAAGGAATGTTGCTTTAAGACTACAAGGAATGAACAAATCTGTGAATTTCAAATAGGCCAGTAAATGAGGAGAGAAAATGTAGGGAGCATGGGGACTGGCAGAGATGATGGAGCAAGTTCTCTGCAGCAGGGGAAGAACATAAGTGGAGAGGTCAGTCTTGGAGGAAGAATTTTTCTTTTCTCTGAGTCAGAAAATAACGGGGTAAGAATGGAAAGAGGTGATGGTAGTTGGGATGTGCAGGGGAGGGAGGCTGAGGCAATTTTCCTAGTGAGGTGGGAGATCACTATAGTCAACAATAAGAGAAGAGGGACTGATTGCTTGAAGGGAGACATAAAGATCCAGAGCGACCCTATTTCTCTGCAGTACCAGTCACCAACTGCCATGCCATATCAGTTTGCCTACACTCTACATTCCCAGCATTTGGAACAGTGCCTGAGACATAGTAGAGCTCAATGAATATTTATTAAATGGATGAAAGAATAAATGAGGAAGAGCAAAATGACTGCTAAGCCTCATGGAGGGCTCAGCTGAGCTTGGAAATAATCCCTCCCTCCTTTTATATATATTTTATAAAGATTTTATTTATTTGACAGATAGAGACAGTGAGAGAGGGAACACAAGCAGGGGGAGTGGGAGAGGGAGAAGCGGGCTTCCTGCTGAGCAGGGAGCCCGATGCGGGGCTCGATGCGGGGCTCGATCCCAGGACCCTGGGATCATGACCTAAGCCCAAGGCAGACGCTTAACGACTGAGCCACCCAGGTGCCCCTAATCCCTCCCTCTCTTGATGTAACTCTCTCACCTGTGCTTGTCTCTTGCTGCCCTGTATGTGCACTATCTAGAGTCACACCTTGTCCTTGGTTCTGCAGTGAACATCTTTCAGGGCCAGTCTGGTATGTCACAACACAGTAGGTCCTCAAAAATTACAGGCTGAATGAATGGATATGTGAAGGGAATGCTAAGCAGCTCTGGTTGTTACAAAGGTCCTTTTTATGTTGCATCAAAATCCAGCTTCTTGTGACTGCTATACATTGGTTGAAGTTTTGCCATTTGGATACATAAGGCCTGTTTCTTCCTTCTTTACACAGATCTTCAAGTATTTGAATGGCTGTGGCATCTTCCCATACTCTCTCCAGGGTAAAGGCACATGATTCTTGTTTTTATTTATGTATTTATTTAAATTCAGTTAATTAATATACAGTGTATTATTAGTTTTAGAGGTAGAGTTTAGTGGTTGATTCATCAGTAGGCACATGATCCTTGTGACCGTCCCTCATATGACTGGTTTCTAAGCCCCCTGGTCTCCCTGGCTGGGGAACTCCTGCCCCACAGGGGCTGTTTAAATACCATTCAACTAACCCTTTGTGGAGAAAGCATGCATCCTTGGTCTAGAAACATATGGGTTTGCGCCGAGGCCCCTTTCTTATCATCCCTTCCTAAGGTTTTAAAGTCTATCCCTGTGTGAGATCCAGTGAATCCTAAAATTAGGAGTGAGTCTGTCATTGGAGCTTACTTCTATGCCAACAATGAAGAATCTCCCTGCCCAGTATGATGGGTGACCCTGGTCCTATTAAACCAGCTGCACTCTGCAGAGAGTTGTACTTTATTCCTTTTTGGACAACAGTGAGAAATGACTGGCAAGAACCTCTGGTATTCACCCTTTGAGTTTTAACAGATGAAGATAATAAATAAGAGGTCAGTAAATCCCTGGGGTGAAGGACAGAGAAAAGCAGCTTTTTCAGCACCGCTATACAGAGAGGCCTTTTGGTTAGAGTTGTTTTGCTGAAACTCTTCATTGCCTTCACCCCTGAGGCCCAGGCTGCTGGGGGAGTTCATTAGCTCAGATCTCAGGTTTCACTCAGAGGGGAAGAAATTGGCCTCCAAGGAGTAAGGCCATAATCCTTGTGGCTAACCCAGCATGGGCCATTTTAAAAAAAATTGAGATATGATTAACATACAACAAAATACATAGATCTTAAGAGTTCAGTTAGAAGAGTTTTGACAGTCCTAGACAACCTATGTAAGCACTACTCAAAATAAGAGAACATTTCCATTACCCTCCAAATTTCCCTTACATCCTTCTCGAATCAATTCTACCACCCTCCTAACCACTCTCTAACTTCTAGCACTATAAATTTGTATTTTCTGTTCCACACAAGTGGACTCATACAGTATGTACTCCTTTGGGTTTTCTTTAACTCAACACCAAGTGCTTGAGATTCTACCATGTTGCTGTAGGAGTCTGTCATTTACTCCCCTTTAGTGATGAGTAGTATTCCACTTCATGAACATGCCTTAACTTATTTATCCATTCTTCTATCACCGAACACTTGGGTTGTTTACTGGTTTGGGCTATTAGGAATAAAAGCTGTAGTGAATATTCATGTATAACTCTTTGTATGGACAAATCTTTGTTGCTCTTATTATTATTAGGTAAGTATCTGGAGTGAATGTGTGTGTAACCTTGTAAGACACTGGCAGTTTTCCAAAGTTGTTATACCATTTTGTACATGCCCCCAGCAATGTAGGAGAGTTCCAGGTGCTCTGCAGGCTTTAGTGATGTCACTTTAAAAAATTTTTAGCCATTCTAGTGGGTATGCATTGCTATGTCATTGTGGTTTTAATTCGCATTTTTGCGAGAGGTTAATGATGATGCTGAGCAGTTTTTCACATGCTTATTGGCCATTTGTGTATCTCCTTTGGTGAAGTATGTTTTCAGGTCTTTTGCCCATTTAATAAATGCATTGTCTTTTTACTCTTGATTTGTAGGGTTTCTTTATATATCCTGGATTTGTCAGATAAGGGCTGTGTATATATTTTTTTCCCTCAGTCTGTGGACTCTCCATTTATTTTCTTAATGATGTCTTTTTAGGACAAATGTTTAATTTTGATGTTATCAATTTTTTTCTTTTATCATTGGTGCTGGGCAGTCTAATTTTCCCGTGAGAGGTTGTTTTCAGCCAGTAGGTCTAAGAGCCCCAAAAGAATCTGGGATAATTGGGAGTGGGGTGGGAGTGGTAGAACCTTTATCTTTTAAGTGCACAACAGCCCTGCAGCTTGGTATTTTGAAAAGACTTAAGGTTAGTGAGTAGTCAGGAGGTCTAGATTCAAGCTCTGGCTCCGCCATTTACTAACCAAGTAACCAATTCATTCATCTGTAAAATGGGCAATCACGCTTGCTTCGCTGACATCTTAAGGGGCTTTGGATAATGGGATTCAAATAAACTCTGAAATTCACAGCAATTCAACAAGCAATCCGGAGTATGAGAGTAACTACCACTATTACTATGCGCCGCCCTATTCCAGGCCGCTCTCCTACTTGTGTTACTCATCTATCCTACTCTCCCCTCAATCCTCACTACTAAGCATCCTTACATCTTTCTTGGGGGGCAGGCAGAAAGGAAGCATTGGAAAACTTAAATCCATCTCTTGTTATTTGTATTTCCAGAGAAAAGTGCCCGAAGTGTGCTAGTCCCCTGGGACTGTGTGCAGGTCCCGGCGCTCTGTCATGGGACAGCCACAAGCTGCCAAAGGCATCCTGCCTTTTCTCTCTAAAGGTTCCTTTTATTATGGCTCCTTGCTTTTCCACCAAAATAACCTCTCACTTACATGATTTTAAGTAGTGTGTCAGGAGACAGATCTTGCTTTCCCACAAGTTAACGTACTAGGTTCATGAGTTACAAGTAAAAGTAAAGGATGCTGCTTCTCTTGCCATTAGCCTGTGCAGTTCTATAATTGGCCTTTCTTAACGTTGAAAATGTTGTGGTGATCTCCATTCCCACCTTGGAGGGGCCCAAGCAGGTGGGGGCCCCTGACAGGGAGTTCCTGTTCACTGCAGATAGAGCCTTTGAGAAAAGGTATGTGGAGGGCAATTTTTTCTTGCTTCAAAGCACAGTCCTCCTTCTTGGAAGGAGCAAAGGAAGCAGGCAGGAACTCTTTTTATAAAGTAAATTGTCAATTGGTGATGGAAATGATCCGTCTTCCAAGTCTGGGGCACTTGGAAAACACCTACAGCTTGTGGCTTTGGACTCCTTAGACCTGCAAATGTCAAGATGGGTCATTCATGTCACAGCTTATCACATGTGCCTGTGATGTGATGTGATGTGATGTCACATCACTGGCCAAACCTGAGGGGCCCACCAGGCTGTGGTAACCGCAGAAGCTGGCCCACAAATGAAAATGCCACCTCTTCTGGGCTTGGCCTGATAGTACAAAGCTCTTTGTTGTCCTCCTCCACAGGAAGCTTACAAAGTATAAAAGCTACCTAAGGAAGTCAACAGTCTTGCTTTTCAGACCTCTTGAGTTTACAGAGGAGCCAAAAAACTCCAGACGAAATATTTAATTCTAGGTCCTGTCCCTGCCTTGAGATGGGGCCTCCAGGGTCTATTAGGGCAGGTAGCCTGTCTGAGAAAGACACCTTATAAAGGTTGAGGGGTTGGTTTACAGTCTTCACGTGGCTACAGCATCACTAAACAACAAGTCCAGAAAACAGAGGGTGTTAAGGGAAGTGACAGGGTCCTTAAGGCTTCAAAGCAGGAGTGGTCTGTGTTCCCTGTGTGGATCTGAGAGAGGAGAGTTGGGAGGTGAGGGGAGGCAGCAAAGATAAGCAGCAGCTGGGTGTCATATTACAAAGCTGAAAGGAAGAAGTGCAGAAACCAAGAACATGCAAAAGAAAGATCAGAGAGAGCTATTATTATGCAATATGCCCACTGCAGACAGACAGGCGGCACTGGCCTTTCATCTTTCTTAACCTCAGATTCCAGAAAGCCTTTGCTATAGCCTTGTCAGGCACACACAGACACAGGCTGGGCTGAATGTCAAAGTCCTGGCAAATTCCACTCTGGACAGGAAGGTAAACTGGAGAAACATCTGAGACGTTTTCAGGTGACTGACATACTCAGTCCCCATCCTACTTATCGGCTTCCCAAAATTAACTCCTTTCTGTTGCCCCCACCCTCTACACCAAGCGCTTCAGACCACTAAAAGGCAGTGGGAGAATGGGTCTGCTGCCAACACCACACACAGCCAACTCGTGCAGGGCCCCAACCTACCCACATACTTGGCAGGCACCACCCTCGACTCATGCCAACTTGAGCTGAGTGAAAAGTGAAAACCCAATCCATCCAAGAGTTGTTTTGTCTACATGACACCATACCAACCAGTTGTTTACATTGGTGACACATGGCACCAAGGGCTGTTCTGACTGGAATCAGCCACTCTGACATCATGCATGGTCCGCAGCCTGCATCTGACGCCATGTGGAGGGAAGGTAGAGCCATATGCGAGAGAATCCCTCAGACCCAGACCAAGTCAAACATAACCAACCTGAACGAGACCTGGGTGCTGTTTTTGTACTCTGGCTCTTAGAGGACCAAGTGCTGTTTTGTCCACTGCCACAACTCTTGAGTGTAAGCATGACATCCGCGGTTGTCCCTGAATGGAAAGTGTTGCAGAGGGCAAAAAGCTGAAGGATACCAGGCCGTGCTTGCAACTAAGAGAATTAGAAACCAGAGCTGAACAGAAACAGATCCTCAGCTAAGAAAATGTTTGGCATTTGAGAAATGTCTTAGAGAAGCTAGTCTCTGGGTCACAACCTGGACTTGGCTTAACCCAGTTGTGGGTTCTCAGTGAGCCTCAAATGACCAGCTTCCCAGGTAGGCAAATGCAGGGACGAACATGGACCACGGAGAGAGCACCGAGGAACGCCCTGCCACTTCCTAGCTCTGGAACCTGGGCCAGATGTGGCCTCTCTGGGGATCGTTTGAGGTTGGCCTGCTGATTTCTTAGGTCACTTCAAATGGCTCTGATTCTAGGTAATAATCTTTGGACAAAAGCTAGAGAAAACAGAAGGAAAAAAGACCACAAAATCCCTAAGACGTCGGATTATTTCTCTCCCACATGCACACACATACAATGCTTTGAACTTTTTGAGTTTTCTCACTCACCACATTGCCAGTCATGCTCTAGCCCTAGATATCCACAAAGCTCAGTGCCTGCCTCACCTCACTCCCTTCAACTTGTTACCTAACCGTGCCTTCTCGGGGGCCTTCACTGGACAGCTGATCAAGAATTTCACCTGCCACTTACATCTCTCTTCCCTGCTTTATTTTTCTCCTCTGCACTTACCATCATATAATACAATAAATATTTCCTTATTTGTCTTGACAGTTTATTGTTTGCCTTCCACACTAGAATGTAAACGCCATGAGGGCCAGTTTTTTCCCTTGCGCACGGCTTGCTCACCGTTGTACCCAGCTAGGACAGTACCTGGCACATAGTGAGTGATTAATATGTATTTGTTGGATGAGTTAGCAATTGTTTCCTGTCCTTTAAGTAGAGCAAGTATCTTTCGTGAACACATCAGGACACTGAGGCTGAGTGTTTCTATGCTCCTGACTCCTAGCTTTTTGAAAAAAAAAAACAAAACATTTCCAATGACTAGGTTTTTGCTTTTTTCTCCCCTCTCCCTCAGGTGAGACAGGAAGGCTGGGGGGACTGGAGTTGGGTATCCCCCTTCCACCCCCATCCCAGCATAGAAGGCTAGAGTAGGCTGGATTTGAGTACAACCATGCCCATTTGTTGGTTAGGCCCTGGTAAAATAGTTTTTCCTTGAGGATGGGCCTTGTTAAAAAGAACAGAATGCTCCAGGCATATTTTAAAATGGCTGTTTTTCTCTTCTCCTTGCTAGAAACATGAAATTCTTTTCTTTCCTTTTTCTTTTTTCTTTCTCTCTCTCTCCCTTTCTCCCTTCCCTTCCCTTTCCTTTCTAGAAAGAGCAAATTCCAGGAATTTTTTATTGTTTGACTCATAGAACACATAAAACCAAGCAGAAGTTCCCAAGGAAATGATGGTTACATTTCATTGTTGTCTGCCCTCTGGTCCTTTGTCTTCTAAGCATTTATTATATTTTCTTATAAAGATAATAGACATTTATTTTTAATACAAATGCAACCCAAGTGTGAATAAATAAATGTATTATCTTTTAACATCTGTCTCTTCCCGCCATGTTCCTTTAAATGGCAAAAAGAGCTGAGTGCCTCTTCAGAGCCTATTTGGCCCTAGCTGTCCCACCTATGGTTTTAAAAACAGACTGTAACTTACCTTCTCAAATGCCTTCT
The DNA here is from genome assembly GCF_004348235.1 of Phoca vitulina. Taxonomy (NCBI): domain Eukaryota; kingdom Metazoa; phylum Chordata; class Mammalia; order Carnivora; family Phocidae; genus Phoca; species Phoca vitulina. The sequence continues at coordinate 7,476,644 of NW_022589741.1, forward strand.
TGAACTACCGCTCATTCTGTTAAAGTAATCCTGGGAAAGAAGTCCTATTGGTATTGTTGATAGTCTCCCAAAAGGGAGGATGGTAACTGGGCTGAAGGGTCTCCTGCAAACTGAGGACACAAGGAAATTGTGCAGAGGCCAATCTTGTCAACAAGAAACCAGCTCCTTCAGTCGAAGCTAGGAGAATGCCACCCATCGTGGCTGACCCAACCATGGCCACTGGTCCATTTCTTGCTGCCAGTATGGCTCCTGTTACGGCACCACTTGTGATGGAGTGCCAGGGATCTTCTTTCCCTCTGATTTGAACCAGACTGCAGTCAATAGTGGAAAACAAACCTCCCCAAACTGTAAAGCTATCTCCCAATTGCAGAGCCCTGGTTTTAATAGCTGCCAAACTCCCTCATAGTCTGTGGTTTACTCCCACTGGAGAATTGCAAAAACCTTTGATTGCTTGAGAGTCCCGCCACCTATGGAACCCATCCTAAAGGCCCCACCACAATCATCTACAATTCGCCAAGGGCAAGGCTGCCGGGCATACTCCTCCATCTTAACTCCACCTGTGCGAGAGATCTTTTTCTGATCTTTACCATGAGAACCTGGTAGGGCTCCTGTTAGTAAAACTCACAAAAATGTGGTGGTCTTCTAAGACTGGGCACCCCGGAGCTTTTAACTCTCAAACTTGTCTACACTGAGCCTCCAGCAATATGTCAATTACAATGTAAGTTTTCTGATTCAGGACTGGTTCCAGCAAGAAGGGTTTCTGTTTCTGGGCTTCTGCTCTGGTAAGCTGCCCTTCTCTGTATCCACCTGCCTATCTCTCTAAATTTGGGGGCAGCAGTTTTCCCTATGATCTCCATTCTTTGATGGATCTGAGAAGAACTGTTGATTTTGTTTGTTCAGCTTTTTTCCTGTTGTGAAGAAAACTTTCAAACTCCTTACATGTCAGACCAGACTTTAAAAAAAAAATTTTACTGTTGAGTTTTGAGAGTTTATATATTCTAGATACTAGTCCTTTGTCAAATATATGGCTTGCAAATATTTCCTCCCAGCCTATAGCTTCACATACTCTTCACATGTTCTTTCAGAGCACAAGTTTTTAATTCTGGTGAAGTTCAATTTATTTTTATGAGGTCCAATTTTTTCCTTTTATAGATCATGATTTTAATGTCAAATCTAAGAACTTTATACCTATCCCTGGATCCTAACGATCCTCACCTGTTTTTTTTGTTGTTGTTTTTTTTTAACTAAAGGTTTTACGTTTTATTTATTTTTTTTTTTTTAAAGATTTTATTTATTTATTTGAGACAGAGAGAATGAGAGAGAGAGAGAGCACATGAGAGGGGGGAGGGTCAGAGGGAGAAGCAGGCTCCCTGCCGAGCAGGGAGCCCGATGCGGGACTCGATCCCGGGACTCCAGGATCATGACCTGAGCCGAAGGCAGTCGCTTAACCAACTGAGCCACCCAGGCGCCCAGGTTTTACGTTTTAAAGTTTACATTTAAGTCCATGATCCATTTTGTATAAGACGTGAAGTTTAGGTTGAGGTTGAGGTTCTAGTTTTACCTTTAGATGTCCAAATGTTCCAACACTTTTTGTAGAAAAGGCTACCCTATCTCTACTGAATTCCTTTTGCACACTTTGTTGAAAATCAGTTGACTATATTTGTGCAGGTCTACTCTGTTCCACTGGTCTATTTGTCCATCTTTCCACCAATACCACACTGTCTTGATTGCTGTAGTTACAGAGTAAGTCTTAATATTGGATAGAGTGATCCCTCTCACTTTATTCTTCTGTTGAAAATATTTTAGCTATTCTATGGCCTCTGCCTTTTCATATATTTGAGAAGAAGTCTATGTCTACAAAAGTCCTTTCTGGGATTTTGGTTGGGACTGCATTAAACCTCTATATCAATTTGGGAAGAGATGACATTTTACCACGTTGAGTCTTCCAACCATGAACACTGCATCTCTCCATTTATTTAGGTCTTATCTGATTTCTTTCACCAGAATTTCACCAACATTTTATAATTTGCAGAATGCATATCCAATGCATATTTCATTAGATTTTTATCTATTTAATTCGGAGTGATTATAAATAATATTACTTTTAACTTTATTTTCTGCATATTTATTTTTTTTTAAGATTATATTTATTTATCAGAGAGAAAGCACAAGCAAGGGAGAGGGAGAAGCAGGCTCCCCGCTGAGCAGGGAGCCCGACGTGGGGCTCCATCCCAGGACCCTGGGATCATGACCTGAGCAGAAGGCAGACACTTAACTGACTGAGCCACCCAGGCACCCCTATTTTCTGCATATTTATAGCATATACAAGTGAAAATATTTTTGTGTGTTGATCTTGTATCCTGTGACCCTGCTAAATTCAGTTATTAGTCCGAGGAGGGTTTTTTTTTTTTTTGGTAGATTCCTTGGGATTTTCTATGTGGACAATCACATCATCTGCAAATAGTTTTATTTCTTGGTTTTCAATCTGGGTATTTTTAAAAATTTTTCTTGCCCTATCCCAGTGGCTATGCCTTATAGTAGTATGATGAATAAGAGGAGTAAGAACAGACATCTTTGCTTTGTTCCCAATCTTAGGAAAAAGCAAGCAATCTTTCATCATTTAGTATGTTAGCCGTAGACCTTTTGTAGATGTTGAGATAATTTTCTTCTAATTTGCTGAATTTTAAAATACACAAATGGGTGTTAAATTTTGTCAAATGTTTTTGTGTCAATTGATATATTGTGATTTTCCATCTTTAGCTTGTTGATATAGATATAGATTGGTTTTCAAATGTTAAACTATGTCACATACCTGGAAAATAATTCTACTTGATTATATTGTTTAATTCTTTTTATACACTGTTGGATTTGGTTTGCTAAGTTTTTTGTTTTTTGCATCTAAGCTCATGAGTGACATGGGTCGGTAATTTTCTGTTTTTGTACTGGCTTTGTTTGGTTTCCTTATCAGGGTAATACTGGCCTCATAAATGAATTGAAAGTGTTCCCTTCTATTTTCTTAAAGACATGATGTAAATTGGTGTTAATTTTTCTTTAAATGTTTGTTAGAATTCTCCAGTGAAACCATCTAGGCCTAGAGTTTTTTCTTTAGGAGCTTGTATATGTATTTATTTATTATTATTTTCAGAAGCTTTTAAATTGTGAATTCAATTTATTTAATGATTTTAAGAATGTCCATATTATTTGATCTTGGCTGAAGTTTGGTAATTTGTGGTTTTTGGGGAACTTTTCCATTTCTTTTAAGTTGTCAAATTTACGAATGTAAAAATTACTTGGGGTAATCTTTTATTATCCTCTTATGACTACAGGATCAATGATGATATCCTGTTTTAGTTCTAATACTGGTGATTTATATTCTTTTTAAAAATTTTTTTGCCATCAGTCTCAATAGAGGTTTATCGATTTTACTAATTTTTCCAATCAACTTTTTGTTTTATTGATTTTCTCTATTGTTTCCTTTATTCAGTTTTACAGATCTCTATTCTAATCCTTCTCACTTCCTTCCGCTTGTCTTGGGTTTATTTTACTCTTTTTTTTCTAGTTTCTTGAAGTAGGAAGTTAGCTTATTAAGATCTTTCCTTTTATGATGTAAGCATTCAGTCTTAGAAATTTTTCTCAACATTACTTTAGCAGTATCCCATGTATTTTTTTTTTTTAAGACTTTATTTATTTGACAGAGAGAGACACAGCGAGAGAGGGAACACAAGCAGGGGGAGTGGGAGAGGGAGAAGCAGGCTTCCCGCTGAGCAGGGAGCCTGATGCAGGGCTCGATCCTAGGACCCTGGGATCATGACCTGAGCGGAAGGCAGACGCTTAACGACTGAGCCACCCAGGCACCCCAGTATCCCACATATTTTTGATAGGCATTATCATTTAGTTCTAGGATTTAGAAAAATTTCCCTTGAACTGAACTTTTTACCAATAGATTATTTAGAAGTGTGTTTTTAGGTTTCCAAGTGTTTGAAGATTTTCCTGTTATCTTTCTTTTATTGATTTCTAGTTTGATTACACTGTGCTCAGAAAACATACTCTGTATAATTTTTTAATTCTTTTAAAATGTTGATGTTGGTTTTACGGTTTTATTTTGATTTATGTTCCATGGGCAATTGCAGCGAATGTGTATTTTGCTGCTGTTGGGTGAAGTGTTTTATAAATACCAATTATAACCTTTTGGTTCATGGCACTGATGAGTTATCATTGCTGAGAGAGGAGCACTGAAGTCTTCAACAGTTTTTATTTATTTCTGCTTTTAGTTAAATCAGCTTTTGCTTTACATATTTTGAAGCTTTGTTGTTTGTGCATACACATTTTAGGCTTGTGATGTCTTCTTGGTGGATTGAGCCTTTTATTGTTATATAATGTCCCTTTCTGTCTCTGGTAATTTTCTTTGCTCTGAAGTCTACCTTCCCCAATTTTAATATAGACACCCTTGCTTTCTTTTGATCAATTTGCATGGTATATCTTTTTTATCCTTTACTTTCAACCTACCTATGACATTGACTTTGAAGTAAGTTTCTTGTACATAGGATACAGTTAGGTAGTTTTTTTATTTTTTAATCCACTCTGTCAATCTTTGTCTTTTGACTGGTATATGTAGATCATTTGTAATTAAGGTAATTTTTGATATGTTAGACCTAAAGTATGCCATTCTATTATTTGTTTTGAGTTTTTTTTTTTTTTTCCCCACTCTGGTTCTTGTTCCTTTTTATTTGCCTTCCTGTGGGTTAAGTACTTTTTAGAATTCCATCATGATTTATTTATTGTGTTTTAGAGAGATATGCTTTCCAAATATATAGTTTTTGTAGTTGCTCTAAGTATTACAATATACACATACATAGTATCCCATTTCATTAGTATCAACATCCTACCACTTCAACTGAGTATGAGAACATCATTTCCATATAAGTCCTTTTATTTTTCCCACTTTTAAATATCATTGTCTTGAGTATCAAATGATGCTATAATTTTAGTTTCAGGCATTAAATATGACTTATAAAACTCTCTTGAGTATCAAATGATGCTATAATTTTAGTTTCAGGCATTAAATATGACTTATAAAACTCATGAGAATAGTGTATCATTAAGTATTCTTATTTCTTTCTGTTGTCTTTTCTTCCTTCCTGATGCTCCAAATTTCCATCTTTTAGCATTTACTTTTTGTGTAAAGAACTTCTGTTAGCTAACCTCTAAGGGTATACCTGTTAGTGACAAATTCTTAAAAGTTTCCCTTCATCTGAGAATGTCCTCATTTCCCCTTAATTCATGAAGGATAGTTTCACTGGATATGGAATTCTGGGTTGACAGTTCCTTCAGCACTTGTAGAATGTGTCACTTTCTTCTGGTCTCTGTGGTTTCAAATGATAAATCTGAAAATTGGTGGAAGTTCCCTTATAGGAAGGTGTCAGTTTTGTCTGCTTTCAAGATCTTTCTCTTTGTCTTTGGTTTCTAAACATTTAATTAAGGTGTATTTTTCACTTTTATCTAGTTTGGGTTTTACTCAGCTTCTTGAATATACAGATTTGTGTCTTTCATCAAATTTGGGCCATTTTCAGCCACCATTTCTCTGAATACTATTTCAGCTTTACCCTCTCTTTTTTGAACTCCAATGATACAAATATTGGGTCTTTTGTTATTACCCCACAGGTCCTGACCTATATTCAGGGGTTGTGGGCCCATGGACCATTTAATTTTCAGAGACTCTGTGGTGCTATTTTGCTCTGTTCTCAGCCAGAGAACCCTCTTTGTCCCTCAGGCCTTACGTTCCCTTGGCTCAGTGCTTTTTGTGATAGAGGCTTCCTGTCCACGCTGTCTGGCTGTCTCAGAGTCTGTGTGGGGAGGGGAGTCTTATACCTGCTGGGGCAAAGATGTTTCCCAGGCTGAGCTGCTTGTTCTGACTGGGTCCTCTTTCTGTTGTTGCCTGGCCGTTCTGGTATCTCCCAGCAGGGAAGGGGGGATTTCAGGCTGCAGGAAAGGATAACTCTCCCCTTGGCCACTTATTATTGGTGGGGCATTCATCTATCCCACTTGCTGGTGGCGTCTAGCTTACCTAAAGGTGTCAGAGGTACTCTGATTGATCAGGGGGGAAAATCCACATATCTGGGCTGTCTTCTGTTGCTAGGTTGAGAAAGGTCAGGTCTTGGTCTCCTTTTTCTTTTGGATGAGGGGAGATAAGATGCTCAGTTATTGTTGTTTCTCTAGTCGTAGAGTTCTGAACCAATTCACCTTCCTCTTACCACCATTTAGAATTCCCCTTTGGTTGTCTTTTGTATTATTTCCAGGATTTGTAGTTGTACTTAGTGGGGAGGAGATGGGAGACACAAGTCTACACCACTTTCTCTGGAACAAATTTTTAGCTCAATTATTTTTTTTATTTGTCATAGCTTTCTGAATTATTTCCAATACTGGGTTATTATTTTTTTATATTAGAGATATCTAGCCGTTTCTATAACTTAGTAGAGTTTGGATTGGTTCTCATGTATACAACTTTAGTCTGCTTTATTATGCAGGAAGTTTTATTATCATCCCTATTTTAAGGTGAAAGGCTGAGAAAAAAGAGCCTAGGGTCAGAATGGGGCTCTAGCTGAATGTACTCACCATGTAGGGCTACTGTGAGCATTAATGAAATAATGCATTGATTAGCAGAGCACGCAAGTGCCCAGTGAATATTAACGTTAACTTTCTTCTACACAGCCCAATTTTTTCCTTAGTTGTTTAAAGTTCCTGGGGCAGAAACAATCTGTTTTTTTGTTACCTTGTATCCCTAGGGTCTAGAATGGTACCTGGTAATAAAAATTAAACTGCCTGAATAGCATTTATATCATTTGTAACACCTTCATCTCCCCAAGACATGCTCCTTCCCTCTTTTCAATTTTGTTTGAACTCCTTGTGATTTCAGTTTCTTGTTTGAATTAGCTAGCTCATCTATAGCTTTCCTCCTCCTCTATTTGCTGTGCCTACAAGTGGTAAGCTTCTCTGAATTCATGTATTTTGATAATTGTTTCTCAGTCATCTCATTCTTGAACAAAGATATAAAATGTTTCTTTTCTTTCTGAAAATCTTAGGCAGTAACAATCACAGCCCCTGTGACTTGGAAGAGTATTTCTTTATACCATACATTTTACTTGCTTAGAAATGGGACTACCTCCTAACTACAGGTTTTTAGGCAACTTATTCACTCTTCATAGCAGATCAAGAAGCTGCAAGAAGTTCTAAATTTGATTCCAAGTTACTGTAATTTAAAATCAAACCTATACGTAAATAATATTTAAATATTAATGTCTCCAAAATCTGCACTTTATATTGTCATGTAAAATAAAACCAAACTCCAGAAAACGTATTTACTTTGCCCTAACAAATTAAATAAGTTAGAAAAACACTTCGAACTATCTAAATATGTATGTATGCCCCGGACACACGATGCACAATGAGAACACGTCCTATACAAAGTTAGGAACAATATACATCTGATACCATCCTCTGTGTATGTTTCTTTGGGACTTCAAAATTTTCCCAATTATACACCTTCTGCCAAGTCTACCATACATCTGACATTATGCAGAACTGACACTCAAGGAGTTCACTGTGTTTAAAAAAACCCACAAACAGTAAAGATGGAAGGATTTATACTCACAGGTGGCTCAGAAAATGAGTAGGACTCATACTTGGGGCAGACAGCACAGAACTCAAGAGAACTCTTCCTTTCAGCAGGAAACTTAGCTTATGAGATATCCTGATAACCAGAATAGATATTAAAGAAAGTTAACATTTTACCTAACTTTATTATTCAGTTTTTTTTGTATTGAAATACGCAGTTTTCAAAGACTTCCTCTCAAGCCATTAAAACATGACCAGGTAGGAAAATACCAGTTAAACACTACCATAATTTTGATTAAGATACATAATAGAGTTTCTTTTCAACAGACAAAATATGCCAGTGGTTCAAGGACACGTTAGATCCTTTCAATTCAATGTCATGCCATGAAAGGTAGAAAAACACAAAGTGAGATAATTCCTTGAATCCAGTGTTTTTAGTTGATTGAGACTCTTTTTTAGCAGCGAAAGTATCTTTGTATTTCTGTAAAATATATAGAGAAATTAACATCAGTGTTTCTGTACATTGCCCACATATAATCAGTGACATTTCTGACAGTGGAGTTGCTAGTCTTCAGTGTTCCATTAAAGCAAATCACTTTTTCGGGACTAAGGTAGTTTATGATTTTTGAATTTCTTTGAAATGGTGGTTAAACTTACACAGAATGAACCTCAATGAATTTCGAGAAGGCAAATATGCAACAGTCATGAGAAACCAGTAACATTCAGTAAGTTTATATGACTTTGGAAGTACTGATGTGTTGGGGTGTCTGAATCCAGACACCTTGGGATATCTGGACGTGCCTGGGGTCAACTGGGTACTCTGGTCAAATTTAGATAAGAGAATCTCATACAATCAATCAAACTGAGTTAATGGTTCTCTTGATATGAGAATATAGACTATATCTGATTCTAGGAGCAAAATGAAATCATAATGCCTAAGCATGACTTGTTTGGTAAATGATAAGATTAGGAAAATATAAAAGAAAAAAAACCCCTCTTTTTCTAGAAAGACTGACCAGGGTCTATGACTAGAAGTTCAAAGTTCCAATTCAATATTAAATACATCTTATAAAATTTCCAATGTGAAGCAGAAACTGGGTTCATTAACTAAAACAATTCTACAAAAGGGCAATATTGCTCTGATGGGATTGTTAATGCTACAGAATTTTTTTTTTTTTATTTAATAGACAGCATGGACTTCATACATATCCATTATCAGTGCTTCGAAAACCAAACAACTTTAAAAGTTAGCAGCAGTTTCTGCAAGTACAAAAATACACATTTATTACATTACATATGGTAGTAAAATTTGTCAAGATATATTATACAAACTCAAAGCATTTTAGATAAAGCATCAGTCTAATATATTATAGATTGACAGAGTATAATAAAATGACACGTAGTCTGTCTTCCAATCATACAATATAATACTTTACAGCAATATTAACAAACTATTCACATTAAGTATTACAGGAGTATCTAAGGGAACACAGAGAATAGGAATGGTTATGGAAAACCTCAGCATCTATTTTCTTCTATGCTTCAAATTGGGTGGATAATTTTCTACCCAACCATATGAAAGAAAAAAAGGAGAGAACTATTATTTTGTTAAGTGGAGAAACAAGTTCTTCCAGAAAGACACTCCAAGCCGTAAGAACTTTTTTCACATCTTGCAGTTCCGACAGTAGTATGCCCTAAGGGTAAGAGGAATGAATCCCTGTTGCCTTTATATATTATACCACAAAAGATGCATATGGACACTCAGGAGTCTAAATATAGGAGTGGCTGTTTATAAGGTAACATCTACTTCACATCTGTGACTGAGATGGCCAGTGTCATGAAGGAGCTCTTTGGATACAGAGTTCTGAGAGTTAATTACAATGCTTAGGGCCAACAGGGCCATGTCCCGTAGAGGTAGGTAGCATTATAGCTAATACTGAAAGGACTTCTACTTTACAGAAAACATTATTTTTTCTATAACTGAAAAATGCAACCTTTAGGACAACAGGGAAAGAACATTTGACATGAAAGTTTTCTAGTGGCCAAGAAAAATAATTTGGTATAAGTTAGTTTGTGGGAGAAAGGTCCATCTGATGGTGAACTAAAGAGGCCAAATGGGTTCTAAGCAACTTCTTATAAGTAAGTAGTTACAATGAAGGAAGACGCACATCCATTCCTGATTCTATCCCTCCTTACTGGCTGGTGAGGCCTAACCAATCCATGGAGATAACCCAGGGGATATACTGGTATAATCTTTAAGGCAAGAGAGGGGAGAAGTATTCATGGATATGAGATAAACTAATGGAATATAAACCATGAATCATCTGGGACAAAAATACGTAAAACTTCTGGAAGTGAGAAAATCCAAAGCCAATGACTGTCTGAGAAGGCCCGACTGCTGCTTTGGTGGGCGTTCCATTCTGTGACTCTTTATAAAACCTGCCAACTTAAAATTACTCAACTGCCAATGACAATCAGAAAAGGGACAATTTATCAGTAATTTTTCTGGCTTGCTAATCTAAGAGGCAGGGCTGTAGAAAAACATTTTTCAGCAAAGAGGAGCCATGTTTTGGTCACATGTTGGCAACAACTTCGTGTAACAGAGAAAGGACTGGTGTGGCGATCTTTTCCTCCACACTAGGATAACGAATGCTGTCAGGAGGTCACCTTCTAATAGGAAAAGTTGCATTTCTGGAGAATGTCCCTAGCACAGGCACCTCTGAAAAGGATATCAGAATGAGCAACCTTTCCTTCTTTCTCCTCAGAGCTCTATGTCCTGGAGCCTTTGCAGAGCAGTGGAACACCAATGGAAAAATAAATCAATGAACACAACCAACAAATAAACTATGATACTCATGGCTGTTGAATCATTCTAGTTTATTCCATTCTAGCTGCATCGATGGGCTGATTCCTGGAATCTTCCTGTGAGGGCATATGACTATAGAATGTCACAGAAATGCCTACTAGCTTGGATTCAGGGAAGCGCTTTACATGATTTCCTTCAATACTGGACATGCTTTCTTTTTTTTTAATACTTTAATGATTAGTGGCATTTTTCTTGCGTAGTTATTGAAAACATTCCATGGAATGTGTATGTTTCTCTGCACCCTTCCCCTCTCTCCACAGTCCTTATTCTTCACTTATGATATCCTGGCCTTTTCAGGATACTAATCTCATGTAAGGCATGTTTCCTCTACAGAAGATGTTTTCTCTGGCTCTCTGCTAATACCTCTAAAAACACATGACGGGACCGATCCCAGGCTCTTAATAAGGAAAAGCCTCCAAACAGGTGATGAAATTTTTTAGTCTAAACTTGTTGCCAAATGGTCTCAATAAAGAGAATTCTTTTGTTGTCCTAAGTATTAGCAGTGATTATCCTTATGCTACCCATCCCATGTATTTATACAAAGGGGTCATAATAATCTTGTCTTTATATCACTATTAGCCCAGTTTCTGTTCTTGTAGACATCAGATTCTTAGACTTGTCTCTGTCCTTATACACATCACATTCTTACTGTGGTTAAATGTCTTTGGCTAAATGTTGGTCCCCAGTATCGCCAACCACTGTAGGCTCTGCGTCTGGGCTGGACAGATCATCCACAGACAAAGAGCTGGGTGAGGATCTCTTACAAGGCAGAGTACCAGGAGAGCACTGCTCACTATTCTCTCCATCCTTGTGTGACTTCACACAAAGCTTGAGTCTGTCCTCCACTAGGCTGAATGGAGACCTACAGTGTCTCTCTGAGTCCTGGCTGGGGTAAGAACTGTACCACTGGGCTGTTTGCACAGTTCCAAGTTCTTCAGGTGCCCTTTGGGGCGTGTCTTTCTGCCTCTCTTGTACTGGGTTGGCTTCTGATATACCAGGAGCATGTGGAGGTGGCTCCATGGGTCCTTTTAGAAAACTTACTTTCTTTTCCTCTGGTCTGGATGCCCTTACCTTCTTTTTGAGGGACCAGTTTTTCAAACTGGCCACACCATTTCTCAACCATGTGCTTGGGTGAAGAGTTACAGAATGTATTTGTGAATGCCATTCTACAGTATCCTTTTTCGTATAAGCCAGGCGGCTGCTGGCCTGCCCTGATGAGGGACCAGGAGTTGCAGAAATGAGGCTGGAATTGCTAAAATCAGAAGAAAGCTCTTCTTGTTTTCTTTGAGCTTGAAAAGTGCAATCTATTGGAGAGGAAGTTTCAGTGGGGGTAAACACAGAGTGTTCAGAAATCTGAGAGAAAGCACTGTCTTGGGAGCTCACTGATGAGCCAGATGGGGAAGTTCCTGGGGAGGACAAGCTGGAATAGCTAGTCCTTGGGCAGATGTTTAATCTTGGGGGTAAACCCTTCTCAGTGTTTTGGTTTGTGCTACCACTCTTGCCCACCTCAATCCCCATGACCAAACTCTGGTTAATGAGCTTTTGCCCCTCCATTTGCAGTGACTTGTGCCGCTTGAGATAATCTTCTTCTCCATGCAAGAGACCAGCTTCATAGCTAGTTTTATGTTGTTTCTTTGAATAAATCCCCCTGAGATAGGTCAGTCTGCAGTGCTGGTCATCCATGTCGGGCTCCGAGCAGCGCCGGGGCCTCCTTGAACCCTTGAGGGCATCTGCTGTGTTCGGTGGGGAGTATCCAGATGCATTTGCACCAAAGGGCTGGTTCCTGGGATGATCCTGGGAGGATATGTGACTATAAGATGCCACAGAAATGGCCACCGGCTTGGATTTAGAAAAAAGTTTCACATGATTTCCTTCATTACCAGATAAGCTTTTCTTCTTAACACTTTTATTAGTGGCATTTTTCTTGGTATCAGTGCCTGCGACTAAACTCTGTTTAAAATAGGCCTTACCCTCTTCCTGGAGGGGTTGATTCTGCTTCAGATAATCCTCATCTTTTTGTGAGAGAACTGCATCACAGCTGGACTTGCGTAGCTTTTTCTGATAAAATTCCCTGAGATAGGAAAGCTTAGAATCTAGATAATCGATGCTGGGCTCTGAGCAGCGTCGGTGTCGCCTCAGGCTTTTCGGAACATCTGCTGCAGCTGTGGACAGGTAGCTGGGTGTGCTCATGCCAGATGGGGCCCTGGCATGATCGTGCAGTGGGACCTTTGCGTACACTACTGCAATGTTCACTGGCTTGGATTCATGAGGCCGTTCCATCTGAATGTCTTCATCTTTAGAACGGTCCAAGTCAAAGTCGCTCAGGGTTAAAAGGCCTTCCACCTCAGGTTGGTCGAGGTCATAGTCACTGAGGGTTAATACAGAGTCCATGCTTCTGCTACCCTGACCAAGTTTCTTTACGAAGTCACTACAAGGAGCATCAACATCCTCATTTAGCTCATTTTCCAAGCTGTCATAGGAGGAGTCATTCAGTTGGAAGCAAGAGATATCTGTCAAAAAATCAAACCACAATTAACATTTTTGCTTACCAAAAATACATGCTGCCTTAAAAAAAACAATCTATGGTACTTAGTTTAATTTTCTTTTTATGGAGATTGTTCAGATTCCTACTCTTAGAAAGGATCTTTTTCAGTCTTCCCAGAATAAAAAAAATATGTTGAGTTATATACTGAATTTATCTCAGTTCCCGAAGAAATAGGCTTTCTTAATTAAGATCTCCTCAAAGCAATAAGGACCACAAGAAATGGTACAAAATATAAAGGAATGAATGCGAGGTATATGCAGGTTCATGACTGTGGGTGAGCACACATGGTTTGGTCTCAGAGGAATCATTTACTAACCCAAGCTCTTCAATGTTCACTACTTTATTTAATCTTTCCAACAACCATAAAAGTTAGACATTATGGTTACCCATATTTATAGATGAAGATATTGATGTTCAGTGGCAAAAATGGTTATATGCAACTAATGAATCATTGAGCACTATACCAAAACCTAATGATGTACTATATGTTGGCTAATTGAATTTAAGTAAAAAAAAAAAAGAAAAAAAAGAATAATTGGTCAAAGATAACTAGTAATTGGTGGTCTGGGAATTCATATTCTGGAAGGTTGAATGGTTTCAAAATCCCCTCTGGCCCCACAGTGCTAGTTGTTTCTAAACTGTTTCGCAGCAGGCTGAAGTGTCTCGGGGGCCACTCGAAGGAGAAGGGGGGAGAAGACCAAGCCCTGCCTCTACTTCTTCAGGGACTTCTTACTCTAGTTTCAGCCACAGAAGTTCTACTATATATGTTAGGGATCCTTGTAAAGGTTTATTTAAAAAAAGGTTAAAAACATACCATCTGATGCTTCTGGAAGTTTTGGACCTCATCTTACACATTTCTTAACCCCACCACTGTGTTAACATGACCTGACCTATTAGCAGGTCATCCAAGGAGGAACAGAAACCCTAGGCCCATGACTGAAGTCAGAGGTTTCCTTGACTGAGCTGTGGCAGGCCCCAGGACACTTGTCCCAGCATTTTCACAGGCACATGTCTGTTTCTCACAAAAACCAATCCAATTATTCACAATACCTGAGGCATTCTCTCTAGTATCACATCTCACTGAAACCTGTCCCAAGAGGGAAGTGATTTCTTCTCCAAATATCCTACAGCAATTTTCAATCAGAAATTGTATAAGCAGAGAAACCTGCACAAAAAAGGACAAAAACAAAGTGCTACTTTCCATATAGAATGTCTATAAAGCACATTTCATATATAGTTCCTGATTTTACCAAAAATGAAAAAGAATCCTGAGAAAAATTCATGTCTGCTTTAAAAATATACAAAACAGTTCCCCCTAAAAAACTATGATACTTGCAAGAGTAGTTTGGGTGTAGATATTAATTTTAATTGGTGGACTAAAGCTTCTTGTGGCCTTAGCTCAATGTTAACATTTTTTTATACTAATGCTACATCTTCAAAATTAGGGTAACTTGGGGCCCCTGGGTGATGCAGTCGGTTAAGCATCTGACTCTTGATTTCGGCTCAGGTCATGATCTCAGGGTCGTGAGACTGAGCCCCACATTGTGCTCCTCACTCAGCATGGAGTCTGCTTAAGATTATCTCTCTCCAGCTCTGTCCCTCCCCCTGCTCTCTCTCTAAATAAATAAAATTTTAAAAAAATGAAATAAAATTAGGCTAACAAAGTATTCTCTATAGGGCATTTGGGGTAAAGAAATAAACTTTCTTATTAAAATTCATGAAGTATCATTAGGTAAAGACTTATGAAATGTGTTTCATATATAAAAGGCAGTTGTCATAGCGTGGGAAGTGGGCATCCTCTGTGGGTTTCCTGTGAAGTAGGGAGACAGCTAGAGAGAAAACTTGCATTTTGCCTCACTAGTCTCTACCTATGTGATTCCTTCCCTTAGGCTCCATGGAGAAGGTGGGGGTGGAGGTAAGATTTTACGCGGGAGCTCTGTGCCTCCACTGAAATGCAGTGGAACGTTTCCTTAGGTTCCTTGCCCCAGTAGCTGAGGCGAAGGATCAGGCAGAGTGTTGGGAGCCACAGGAACTAATATTCCTAAGCCCCCTCTTAACTACCAGGCACTAGAGGGGTGGGATTTCAAATAACTGCAGTATGAACTAGGTATCATCACCACCTCCATTTTTTAGATGAGGAAACTGGATCAACAGAACTAATTGCATCCAAGATTGTACATCTGGCAAGTGGTGGGGCTGAGGAATGGCTTGTCTAAGTCCAGAGTCCTTTTTTATTAAATCATATCATCTGCTTTCTTATATAACTCTAAGGTTTAAGTCAGTCATAGTGTTTTGCCTCCTTGAAGGTAAAAGAGAAGTAACCCAACTGCTATCTCTGTTTTGCTCAAGAAATCCTATCCAGAATAGGATAAAATACTCAGTACACTCAAATTTATAAGGAGGTGTATTTAAGTTATTTAAGAAAATATCTTTCAGAATTAATACCCTGAATTTGAGGTTCAAAATGGGAACTCAGTCCCCCAGGGCATAAAAATGAAAAACTTCATTACCTTTTTTGTAAATTCATTTTCTAGTTCTGGGCTGGAGGAAGTAGGAGGCCAAAGAATGCTTGGAGCAATACACACCGCTAAATTAAATGCAGTCATCTGATTGGATGAGGAATGCTGCTCAATATTGTGTAATATCCCAAAAAGATACCTTAGGAGAACAACATTGGCTCTCGGAAGCTGGTCTAATAGCCTAAAGACAGAAAAACGCACTCTTTAAGAAAGACATTTCATAAAAAACTTGTGTAGATAAGCAACCCTCGCTTTTCATGGGGAACCATGCAAAGCAAGAACACAGTTCAGATATGCAAGAGTTTCAGTTAATACGGTACATGCAAAGTAGGGACTGCCTATACAGAAAGAATGAAAATATGTACTGGGGATTTATTCATTTATTTTGGACACTGTCTTCACAACCCAATGAAGATGCAAAAGAATGCAGAAAAATGGCCTGTAAAAAAAAATGCTGCCTGCCTGAAATATTGACCTGAAATGAGTGCAATGTGTTTTAATTTAGGCAAATCCTATAACATTTCAGAATATTCTCAACCAAGACCCCCCCAAAAAGCTTTTTGATGAAATTAAACAATTAAATTTTAGTGGTTCTATATTTCTAAGTAGCAATACAGGAATTCTGTCTCTTGGTGAGAACCCAAACCTTAACTATTAAAACTTTCAGGTCCATTCTGACAGCTTCTGTTCTGCTCAACCAGCTTCCAAAGTCAATTTTGTCCCAAATTTCCTGGTATCACTTTCACATATAAGTCAAACTTATAATAGTACATTTCCTACTGTTCCTATTTTGTAATTGATAAGGGATTTTAAAATTATTATTCATTGAAAATTATATTGACTACCATCCAGGAAAAAGACATATATGTTGATATTCATGGTTTTTTTTTTTTTTTTCAACAGAAGTCTGCAACCTGGGAGGGAAAATAAGGTAATGTGACTCTTCCTGCATAAATAGCACAGAGGCCTTCCTTCAGTGTGACGGACTGACACTGAGGATAGTTTTGTAAGGACAAGTTATAAAAGATATTGAAATAAACCAAGAGATTCCTGAGTGTATTCAATGGAAAGTAAGGTGCTGTCTAGCATACTCTTCTGGGTTATCTGATTGCATAGGGGCCCTATGCCTTTGAGCTATTTCACAACTCTGTAAATTGTAGACTTCTGATAGCACTGCATCTAACACTTGTCTGTAGACTTGAAAATTCTGTCTGGTGGAGAGACATGATTTATTTGCTCCCTCTTCATGCTCCAGTAGAAAAAGCCAGTTTTGTATCTATGTGTAAATTCATTTCAGCATTTCTGATGCAACTATGTAAGTTGTGGTAGTTTGAAATCTTCGAACTGATGGTAACATTTAACTGGTTCTCTCATTAATTAAAGATTTAAATAAAAATTTTCACATGTGTTCATTTCATATTTGTATGAGTCTTAATTTTACTTTTTTTTTTTTTTAGTCAACTTTTAACAGTTTGTAGGATACACAGTTTTAGACAATGAGCAACAACGCAGAGAAGCTGATGGTCATTCTCTATGCATGGCTTCCACCGAACCATAATGGAAGCATAGATAGTATGTGTGATGTGGCTTTGATTTCTGGTGTCTTTAACAGTTGTACTAAGTTCTACTGATAAAAGGTGTCTACCAATAGCAGTGTATAAATAATAATTCATATTTGAAAGTTGCTCAAGAAAAAACTGTACTAAACAAGCATATGCAGATAAATGATATTAGGATTCTTGGGTTTTTACAGAACTGGGAGTATTGCATTTTGTTAATGGACACTTCTTTCCAATTCTCTTATAATGCAGGAAACATTCAGGAATATGGGTGGTGAGTTCTGCCAGCAAGCTCCCTTTGCATTAGAATAGACAATGCATTATTTGTGATAAGACTGAGGCTTTGCAACTCACTTTTTCCTTTACACTTTTCAATAGTTAACTGTCCCTCTGCAGTACCCTCCTCCATATCTCTTTTGTAGCCCTGATTATGCTACACTGTAATTCTTGGTTTCTCTATCTACTCTACTAAGACTGCAAGTTCCTTGAGGAGAGGGAATTTTCTCCATATGAATTCAGTTGCTGAATGAGATATACAAGGAGCTGTCTGGTTAGTTAAGTATTCACCAAAATTAAGATCATAAATTGTAGAATGAGTATATGATATTAGTTATTAGTTTAATGGGTTTCAGCTCCTATCAGATTCAGATATAGAGGAAGTGTACAACGGTCAAGTATTCTATGTTAATAAGATTAGGGAAAAACAATAGTAACAATGATAGCAGCTAGCATAAACCTGGTCCTCATGGATATGACTTTGATAGTCATCATTACTTGAATCGACAAGCTTACAAAATACGTTTTTTTAAAGTATTTTTGAGACATGACTAAATTAGAATAATTACCTTTGAATTGTATTTATTTTCTCTTCATCATTTCCTTGATCCATGACACAGACCCAGTGATCATAGAGATCTGATGAAAAAATACTTCCTGGAATATTTCGTAGAAAATCCTTACACAGAAGGGAAATAAATGTTTTAAGTCATTATTTTCATGCTAAATATGTACTGGGGAAATAAAAAAGCAAACATTTCGTTGAAAAGTTAAGTCTTCCCTTCTTTGGAGTACATGGAGCTCTGTGCGAACTCTCCACGGTCGTGCGCACGTAAAAACACAGGCTTTGATTTTTTTCTAACAAAAACCAGAGGAAATTGGAGTCTGGACTATAGTGGGAAAGATAAGGACAACCTGTTTGGGCTGCAATCTCGTTTGTGTACGTTTTAGCCAACTAGGACAACATGACAGGGTCTGGCAAACCATCCTAAGTCCTTTATATTTCCGCTCTCAAATCACCAGTTCAAAGAAATGCACTAAGATGTTTGTGAGGTTCCTAATGTGGTAGTCAGTCATCTGATCATTCTACACATATTTGCTCCAATGTGCCAGGTACTGTTTGAGGGGCTGAGGACAGAGAAGTGAGTAAAACAAAGTCCCTGTTATTTCGGAACTTTATACTCCAGTGCCATTGGTGAACAACTCCATCCAGAGGCCCTCGGAGTTTCTCCTGGCATTCCCCTCATATATTTCGAGATGGGGGAGGAAGCATTCCAGGCTATGTGTGGCTGGGCTCTGGGGGCCTGGGACAGCACCCACATGCCTGACGCATACTCAACACATCCCCGGTACATTATCCTCTGAGACCTTAGTCTGCTGAGACTGCCGGTGGGGCTGGGTGTGGTGAAACCAGACTAGATCACAAATAGGATATGACCAAGGGTATTTGTTGTTTGATTTTTGTTTATAAAAAGCTTAAAAATAAATTAAATTTGGTCCTGGTCCTATATTCATTTGTGTTCTAGGCCAACTCTCTGTTGCTTTTGGCATGGTATTAACAAGGCCAGGCTTACAAAGTCTGATCTCTACCTCAGTAAACATTAGGCAGAAAAAATTCAACTTCAGATCTAAGCACTGTACCCATGGTCTTGCAAGTTCCTGCTTACAACATGGAGACAGGTGAAAGTCTGCAATTAAGCAGTTTTAACTCTCGCTAGAAAACCAAGTCAGCAACTTTACCTACGTGCCTTACAAACGGCAACACACAACCTGTTACTCTTGTGTCATGTTTCTATCACTACCAGGGAAGCTGTGGCATCTGATTGTTACACTTTGCTGATCAGGTGTGCATCTTCCCCAGTATGAGCTCCTCCAGGGCAGGCACAGACCCTACCTCTTCTTTGTACACCTCAATGCCACACACAGTCCCGGACACAGTAGAGGTCATTACTGAACTGGTGCTATTTTTCACATGGCCACATATTGATGAGGAACAAGGGAAGGCCAACTAACTGTAACTGAGATTTTAAGATAATTTAAAACATCTCTTGTAGTCATGTCACCTATTACCATACATTTTTTTAGAACGGTTAACAAGTAGGAAGAGACTACTTCAAAGTCTTTCTCTGTTCTATTATATCTTCTGTAGAAATGTACCTGGATACTTGTAATTGAGATGTGTCACCACAAAAGTCATCTCCTTTTGGGTAAAGCTATTGAATTTTCATAATTCCAAACTAATTTTAGTTGCTGCACCTACTTTAAAAGTCAGATTTAGAAGAGGCAAAATTTGTTATTTCAAAGTGGGGCAGTGACAATAGTTCTCTTTTTAAATCTCAGTGGAAAACATACTTATGATCTGTCTTGAAGAAAAACATCATTAAATCTTAAACCTACACTTGAAAGATAATAACCCGTAACATCTCAATGAACTCTCCACAGCTGGAATAACAAGTTACGAAATACAACCACCATCACAGCTGAGAAAGGATGTGAGCGCTGGTTCTGAATGACAATCACCAGCTCACAGCACTCAACTGCAAGTCTCCGCCCCTCCAAGAGCAGAACCCAGGTCTTCAGCAGAACTCCCAAATTAATTTGAGATCAGATTCCTGCAGGATTAAAAATGAACTTTTCCTCAAAGGTCTAATGGATCAAAGTTACAGTGTCTCAAGCAATTTTCTTCCCATAACAGTTTAAAGAATTAAGCTTGTATTTAAGCAAAACCAGCATTAAGTAAAAAATTAAAGGAAAACTTAAGTACCACTTCCAAATAGTCTTAAACACAAGAAACAAACCAAACCAAAAGCTCAAAAACGTTTGGCAGAAAGTATCTTCTTTCCTGCAACCACTTGGAAGAAATGAGAGTAACACACAGTTAGTTACCTGATTACAAAACTTCAATTATTTGGAACCCATTTAACCAGATTTTTCAATCATTTTTCTTTTGCTTATTTTTGTACCAGTGATATTTCTGCAATTTGAAATACAATTTGACTCCTCTAGAACCATATTTCTTGATAATAGCTTCAAAAATACAAAATTTTAAGTGTGGTGCTGTGAAGAATAGCATAGTAAGGAAAATATTCGAAAATGTAGGCTTTAACTTTTTAAATTAAGAGATGGGAAAAAGCCTAGTTATATGAAGGAAAAAAAAGAAAAATTCATTGTGCACATATATCCACACATACATCTGGCTAAGCACACCGTACATATCTTTATTGTATTTCAGAATTGAAGAGTAGTCACAAACCCTGGGCAAAATAGATTAGATGAGCCTAGCTCCAGATCTCCATTTTTTTGACTGATACTTTATTGCAAAAGTTTACAGCAGGGGTTAAGAGCAGACATGGCTCATTTGCCAGGAAACATCTGATTATTCATCAAGTCATGAAGTAAGATTCTGTAAGCAGCTGAGCAGGAGGAGAGACATGCAAGGGTCATCTTCACCATGTTTTCCTCCACCCCTGGCCCTGGTGCATTCCAATGGGGCTGGGAGATGGGAGCCTGAGACAGGTCTGCAGAAGCTATGGCTGGGGTTGAAACCTCTGCTAAAAGCTGGTTCTGACTCTAGGTTTTCAAAACATGTGAGGCATTTTCAAGAATGTGAGGAGGAAAACATTTTAGAAGAGTTCTAACTCAGCTATGGATGTGAGTTAAGTAACCATGGGGTAAAGGATAAGAATCATAAAAAATGCCAAATGTGGTAAGGGTTTTAGAAAAGACCCAGATGTTGGAGTCATTCCTACTCTGCTTTTACTTTAAAAAGGCACTAGGGGACAGGGGAAGGCATGATGATTGTATAAGTGAATGGAATTTTCAGTGGTCTCAGTGAGCAATTTTTTGTTTTAGTTGTTAGGCAAATGTTTATTATGATAAACTCTATTTCAAAGTTTAATACAAGTTTATTTTTGAAAATTTGCCTTTATTAGGAAGGTAATGAGATTGTGAAGAAGTCATCACAATCAGGATGTTTATTTTGGTAAATATGCTGTGCGTGCTTTATTTTTAATTTAGTTTAATTTTTTTTTTTTTTTGTATGGGGTGGCAGAGTGAAGATGAGAGTGGCGTGGATGAAAAAATTTAAAAAGCATATCTGACATGCCATATCATTGGCAGGGGCTTTTAAAGGCCAATGTTGGTTTTGTGAAGTTTTGTGTTTTTTTTTAACACTTTTTAGATTCTAAATCCATGATGGTTCTTTGCAGCTGGGAAAAATGTTGTAATGAGAGAAACCAGTTGTCTCTTTCCAGAGCTCCACTGTGGGGTAGATGAAGGGAGAACCTTTCCTACCTTTAAGACAGACGCTATCACAAAAACAGATTCACAGTCTAGGTGTACTTCAACTCCAGAATTCAGTTTCTCTTTTAGCTCTCTGCAGGATTTCACATTGGCCGATTGTCTGAAGATCCCTTTTGTGAGGGGTCCTTTTTGATTAAGAAAGAAAAGCATATCCTATAAGGAAAGCAAAGGAAAAAACCAAAATGGCACTTCACAGATACAAGCAGGGGAAGACATACTTGCCCTCTCTGGCCGCCAGAGGCTGGGGTGTCCCAGGGGAAAAGCACTGAAGGAGGGGCTGCTGCAAGGACGGAAGTCAGTTTGTGTCTTGGTATCTCTAAATCTCTTTCCCCTACTTATTCTTGCTATATTCAACATCTAAACATTTTACTTTAATGGGACTGTCTTTTGTTCAATGAACCAACACTTTAAAATAAACTTTCTCTGATTGCTTCAAGGTCCCTGTAAACTTGTGTCCCTCCTTCCCTCACTCCTCTTTTCCTATTATTCTCTAATTTGGACTCTTTCCTCCAAATATGGAGATATTCTTGCCAGACTCATTCTCCACTTGTTTGTCTTTCTTTTTATGTGACTCCATACCTCATTCTACTTCCTGTATTTACGTCATTCTTTTAAAATCAGGCTAAAAAAATCACCTCTTCCAGGAAGCTTTCTCCACTCCACTGCACTGTGATCAATCTTTCATTTTGCTTTCTTTCTAGCAAAGAAATGTCCTCTGCCTGTGGTGTAGGAAGGAGAATGGGTGCTGGGGACAAGCAACCCAAGGGATCTGAAACCTAGTTATGGCACATATTTACTCTGTGAACTTTGGAAAACTTGAGGCCTTTTAAATATGTAAAGTAGGGATGGTGGTAGTGATAATAAATGCTCAATCCGCTGTGCAGGGTGAGCACGAAAGCGGCGAGGGGAGTGGGTGGCATGTGTCAGAGCATGATGTAGGGTCAAGTCCTGTAATCCCGTATGTCCCGTATGTCCAGTACAGTGCTTGCAGGATACGGAATGCTCAGTGGATGCTGCTGAGCAGCAATCATTTCATAAATCAAGGACATAGTACAAACTCAGTGGTTTCATTTGACCTGTTCTATTATGAAAGTAACTAAATGCCAGAGGATGTACAAGTGTAAACACCTGAAATACACATAAGACACACGTCAGATTTTTAAAAAGTACAAGAAAGAGTAGTTTCTGCTTCTAGAGTGATTAAAGGAGGTTTCCAGAACAATGCAGAGTTCCTGAAAGGCTGTGAGAGAAATGTGGGGGATAACGGGACTCCAGTGTGGACTCTGCCTACAGAGCCAAACTCTGATTTATCTGAGCAGGCTTATGTGGCTCCTTCCTGACATCAGCAGCCTACATGATCTCTCCCCATTATGTCTCCCTTAGGATTCTGCAATAGCTTAATCAGATTTTTTTCCTTTGAAGTAATAATAATATTCTCACCCAAAGCCAAAGCCGTGTCTACAATTTTTCCATTTAAGAATAGGTTACCTCCCAGGGTTCTCCTTTCCCATTAGTGTCACAGGCCAAAACGAGACTCACCAAGACAGGTTTAGGCAGATTGTCATTCTCACAAATATCTGGCAGAGAGACTCCAAAGAGCTGCCCTGGCATAGGAGATGTTGGCGACACGGGCAAGTTATCCAGATGAGTGCTAGAACCACGCCAGAAGGCCCAGTTTATGATAGATCTTCTCCTTTTAAATGTCTTCTGACCTGAATCTAAGGAATAAGTGAGATTATTAGGAAAACTATTTTAATTCACTTAGTCTTATTTTTATAGTTTCCAATTTACAGGATATTCATTACTATGGTTCAAAGAGAAAAATGCTTATAGATGTCCTTTGTTACTGACAATTCAATCTAAGAAATTTCACGGTAATATTTTATAAATTAAGGAAAAGTCAAATATTTGGATTATTCTCCATCCCATTTTTGGAACATCACTGGTCTGTTTACTTGAGTTTTGGCACTGAATTTTCAAAGGCAAAGAAAAGCCTCTCTTTACTGTAATAACTTAAAGTAAAAGGTGTTTCATACCAACACATATATTATCCCATTTTAAAATGAGACGAGACATACTAAGAAGTTGGAAGATTAAAATCAGACCACAGTTAAATGGTGAGAAAAAGAAGGGAAGAGGGAGGAAAAGGAGGAGGGAGAAAGGGAAGAAGGAAGAAGAGGAGAAGGAAGAGGGAGGAAAAAACCAAGAGTTGTCTTTATTAAGATGTTCTCTAGAAACAAATAATGCTTTATTACATGATGTCCCTCTCTACTGCTGAAAACAAAGACAGGAAGCTAATGTTCTACAATTCTACCACCTCCCCTTCTTTCCAACTGCAAAGACTATTTTTAAGTTATCTTTTTATTCTTGACGTTAAAAAGCATGTTTAAGGCAGCATGGATGGGTGCAAACATGAGTGAGACTTGTCCTTGCCATAATGAAGTTTATAATCTAATGGGGGAACAGGTCTGGTGATGGTGGGGAGAAAAGCAAGGGAAGGGCAAAGCACCAAAGGCATTTAGAAGAATGGTAAAGCACATCTACCCATTAAGAGGGAGGGAGTGATCCTGGAGGCATTTGCATTTGATTTGGATTCTGAATGAACAAAAGTTCAACAGAGCACCTGACATCGTGGCTTGCACCTTGTAAGTACTCAATAAATCATTCTCAGGCAGTAATTGAATTGAGGAGAGATTTAGATGGAAAGGGACAGCATGAACAAAATAGGCAGAAGACAGGTCGACAGCGAATCATTATTTTGTGAGATCATAGTGCTAAAACATTTTTGATGTCATCTGTATCTAATTTTAACATGAAAGTTGATGGATTTGCACAGGATTTGATACTTAAAAAGACAGCTCTCTAAAGTTCTTTTGGACCCCTCCGCTGCCAACCCCTAGGCCCCCAGCACATACACACTGATAACAAATTAAACTCTAGATGAAATTTGAAACCACAAAAGCCTACCCAAAGGCACCAAAGAGTGACCAGAAGAAGGTGGGTACTGGAGGTAAAAGTTTGATACTTGCAAGAGGGAATGGCATGGTGCAGGCTGTTTCCCAGTCTTAGAGCTTTTAGCCTGAGGACAGGCTCCTGGGTGGGAGGGTCACTACAATCTGGAGAAACCTGTACTCTCACTGGCTTGGAAAAGTACAGAATGGAGATGGAGGTAACCACAGCAGCTGGAAAGTGTGTGTGTGTGTGTGTGTGTGTGTGTGTGTGTAAAATCCCAGAAAGGAGGAAAAAAATGCATAGTGGGGGCCCCAGATTTTGTGTGTAAATTCTGCCCACATCTCTGGCTGGCCCCCGAAGCACACATGTGTGAGGCAGATTCAAAACGGCTTGTGATTAAGATGAACAGAAGTGAGATGCGAGGCGGTATAACTTTGAGGTGGTGCCAACATGAGATCAGCCTCTATTTTCTCCACTGACGGTGCGTGGGAATTAGTCATCAAACTCTGCTGTGTGGTGGCGACAGCCCACAAGCTACCACAGTGATATTCAGGGGGCAACAGTCCCTAACAATGGGACACTGAAGGAGATTATCTCTTCAGGGTGGAAAGGGTCATGAGTGTCAGATGCTAATTTCAAATAAGAGTTTTATACAAGTGTTTTATATTGTTTGACTCTAATGTCCCTTAGCATTTTATTTCCTCAGAGTAACCAACTTGAACCAAATACCACAAAAGCCAAGTTGTGGGGAGACAAATAAGTAACATCTTACCAAACAGCCTTCAGACTATCATCCACCTTTGGCTTCCTCAGAATACAGTAAGCGCATCATCAGTGTACGCACATCCAGGTACAAAGCTGCTGGAGTCAGGAGCCCAGTTAGACTCCTGGTTCAGATATTTATGTGGGCAAGTTACTTCACCTGTTTTGTCAACTTTAAAGTGAGAATGTGACCTATATCTCAAAGCCTTATTAAAAGGATTAAGAAGGATAACATACATTGAAGTACTACTTTGCAAGGGTATGGGTCACAGCAGTCTTCGTTAAAACTGGGAAGACATCCATCTCCTCCCCACAAAGAGGACCCTCTCCTCAAATCCATTCTCCATTTAGTGAAACACCCTTTGGGAAATGTGCAGACAGAAAGGAATACCAGACTGCTTAACTAAAGCACTTCCTGCCCTGACATTCCCAATCTTTGCCATTTTAAAAAACAGAGAAGGAAACGAAACCCATTCTTAAACCCAAGAGGGAGGTTCCTGTGTTTACCAATGTCAATCTGCAAATGTTCGTTTAATATGTATGTTGAGTAGTTGTACTCAGTCTAGTTTCCTTGCATTTAACCTGGTTTCATTATTTCTAGTACTATCAGATTTGACTTTTTAGCTTTCACACACATCTTAAGAAAAATGCTTCATCATAAAGCTATATACCCAGCTATCCTAGGACTGTTGACAGAGGATAAAGTAGAAATTGAGTCCTGTACTTCATTATAAATGTTTTCAGCTGCAGCCATGCCCTTTGTTATGTACAACATTCAAGTTTAAAGTTCATGTTCACTCTGGGACCGAGAGAAAAAAATTTCATTAAAGTTATTTTCTTGCAGAGCTATCAGTGCATAGCTCTTACTTTCTAAATGTCAAAGGCTGAGAAAAAACATGCTACTACTATAAAAAATACAAGGGAGATGTAATTGTAGAGGAAACTAAATTTATATAAATCTAGCTTTACTAAACAATCCTGGCAAGATTCAAGTTAGTGTTTCTTCATGCTTAAATTAGGGATCTGAATGTTAGAAGTTACGATTCTTAAAAGTTTGTGCTTACAGATTATTATAGAAAAATAATTTAAAAAACCTTAATTAGAAATTCTGTTAAGACGGAACTTGTCATCAGGGAAATACAAATCAAAACCACAATGAGATACCACCTCACACCAGTCAGAATGGCTAAAATTAACAAGACAGGAAACAACCAACGTTGGCGAGGATGCAGAGAAAGGGGAACCCTCTTACACTGTTGGTGGGAATGCAAGCTGGTGCAGCCACTCTTGAAAACAGTATGGAGGCTCCTCCAAAAGTAAAAAATAGAGCTATCCTATGACCCAGCAATTGCATTACTAGGTATTTACCCCAAAGATATAAATGTAGTGAAAAGAATGGCCACAGGCACCTCAAACTGTGGAAAGAGCCCAGATGTCCATTGACAGATGAATGGATAAAGAAGATGTGGGGTGTGTGTGTGTGTGTGTGTGTGTGTGTGTGTGTGTGTGTGTGATGGAATATTACTCAGCCATCAAAAGGATGAAATCTTACCACTTACATCAGTCAAGGTAGATGGAACTGGAGGGTATTATGCTGAGTGAAATAAGTCAGAGAAACAATTATCATGTGGTTTCACTCATATGTGGAATATAAGAAACAGCACAGAGGATCATAAGGGAAGGGAAAGAAAACTGAATGGGAAGAAATCAGAGAGGGAGACAAACCATGAGAGACTGTTAACTATAGGGAACATAATGAGGGTTGCTAGAGGGGAGGTGAATGGGGGGCTGGGGTAACTGGGTGATGGGCATGAAGGAAGGCACGTGATGTGATGAGCATTCGGTGTTATATGCAACTGAACTCTACATCTAAGACTAATGATGTACTATACGTTGGCTAATTGAATTTAAATAAAAAAAAATTCTAGCAGGGTGGAAATGTAGGAAGAATCTGAACTCACCTCCTCCCATGGACGCATCTAGTGTACAGCTATATATGGAACCACTTCCTCTAAAAAACCCTAAAAACTGGTGCAGCAACACCTTCATACTGGGCAAGTGAGAAGGAAACCACACCAAAGTGGGTAGGAAGGGCTGAGATACAATCTCACCATAAACTCCTCCCCCCCCGCCCCCCCACCGCCCCGTGACATGGTGATCCACAATTGGGAGGAAATTCAAAACCTGGAGCTTCTCCCTGAGGAATAAAGGGTTTGTGCCCCACATTAGACATCCTAACTTGTAAGACTGGCTGGAGCCTGAGAGATGAGCCCCCAAATATATGGTTTTGACAAACACCAGGGTTGTCACCCATGAGACCCACAGGGTTGTGCCGAACTGAGGAACGGTTCTTGAAAGGCCCATATGCAGACTCACTGGACCCACAGCCTAGTGTAGAAGCAGCTCTTTGAAAAGCACCCAGACTTTATGTGAAAGAGACTCATTTCCTAATTTTAAAGCATTGGTCTGAGGGGTAAGGACCCATTGTGATACTCTCTGGGATGGAAGCTTCCTGGTCTCTGTCTACCTTGCTAAAGCTAACAGTATGTATGTTATATACATAGATTTTATAATATATATATATATATATATATATATATATATATATATATATTCCTTTCTAGCAGGCACCATCTTCTACGCTTTCCCTCTGCCTAACTAAAGCTGGCAGGTGCCATACTTTCCCCTCTTTTTTAATTTTTCTTTTTATTTCTCTTTACCTTTTTCTTCTTTCTTTCTTATCTTATTTTTCTTTTTCCTTTTTTCCCCCTTTTTGGGCAAGTGCCATCTTTGCACTCCCCCTCTGCCTTGTTCCAACCAGTGGACACCATCTGTTCTCCCTCTGCTTGCTCAAGTGCTAGTATCTCCCAGAGATATACACATCTGGTGACCAGTTTTTGTGGCTATCTCCCTGGGGATGCCCAATGATTACCTGGTACTGGAGGCCAAGGGGACCTGCATTTCTGGGTCCCATGAAACTGTAATAGTCAGACACAGTTCTTGGCAGACTACCACACCCAGGGCACCGCAGGCAGCAGACTGAAAACATACCCCCATTCTTTCTGTGAAAGAGGCCTACTTGCCCATCCTGGAGATTCAGCTTTAGGGGCTAGCTTCAGATTTGGCACACATCTAGAGGCTATGAAGGTGTTCTCAGGGAACATAGGACAGGAGACACCATCTCTGCACTTCCCCTCTGCTTCCCTACAGGTCACCACTACCTCCCAGAAAGAAGCTTATACATGCATCTGGAGCCCTGACTTTTGCTACTGATGCCCAGGGGACACCTTCAGATGGCCTAGCTCTAGGGACCAGCAGGGTGTACGTTTGTGGTCCCACAGGACTGCATATATTTGCATTCTTTAAAAGCTGCTGCCTGGGGGTCTGGCTTCCAATCAGCTTAAATCTAGCTGCTGAATGAGATCCTCCCCTTTGGAACACTGACTGGTCTTGGCACACCCTCAATTACTGGGAGCCATTAATAATAAAATAGGCTTCTTGTACAATCACAAAGGTTTGAGAGATAACCAAGAGCCAGGGCAGGGTTGAATGTTAAGGTTCATCTCCTACACAAGGCCAACCCTTCCAGACTGGGAGAGGTAACTACTTCATTTAATGTATAGAAACTTGTATAGAGAGTTAAGCAAAATGAAGAAACACAGGAATATATTAAAAACAAAAGAAAAGATAAAACCTCAAAAAAAACCTTAACGAAGTGGAGATAAATAATGATAAAGAGTTCAAAGTAATGGCCATTAAGATGCTCACTGAACTCAGGAGAAGAATGGATAAACACAGAACTTCAAAAAGAGAGAAAATACAGGAAAGTTCTAAGCAGAAATCACAGAGCTGAAGAGTATAGAAACGGAACTAAAAAAACACAGTAGAAGGGTTCAACAGCAGAATAGAGGAAGTAGAAGAAAGGATCAGTGAACCTGAAAACCGGGCAGAGGAACTTACCTCATCTGAGCAGCAAAAAGAAACAGGAATGAAAAAAGAGTAAAGACAGTTAAAGGGCCTTATGGGACAATATCAAGCAGACTAACATTTGCATTTTAGGATTCCCAAACGGAGAAGAAAGAGAGAAAGGGGCAGAAAGCTTAAGTGAAGAAATAATGACTGAAAACTTCCCTAAGCTGTGGAAAGAAAGAGACATCCAGATCCAGGAATCCCAGAGAGTTCCAAAGAAGATGAATCCAAAGAAACCCATACCAAGACGCATTATAATTAAAATGCTGTAAGTTAAAGACAAGGGGGGGATCTTAATAGCATCAAGAGAAAAACAACTCGCTACATACAAGGGAACGCCCTTAAGACTCTTTGATTTTTCAGCAGAAACTCTGCAGCCTAGAAAGACTAGCATGATATATTTGAAGTGCTGAAAGAAAAAATTTCCAAGGAAGAATACACTACATAGTGAAGTTATCATTCAGAATTAAAGAGGAGATAAAGAGTTTTCCAGAAAAGCAAGAACTAAAGGAGTTGATCACTACTAAACCAGCCTTACAAGAAATGTTAAAGGGACTTCTTCAAGTTGAAAAGAAAGGGCACTAATTAGTGATAACTAATTAGTAACATATAAAAATATAACTCTCAATGGTAATGGTAAACATATAATAAAACAGTGGATTATTCACTTGTAAAGCTAGTATGAAGGTTAAAAGACAAAAGTAGTAAAAATGACTAACTACAATAATTAGTTAAGGGTTACACATGATAAAAAGAGGTAAAATGTCACATCAAAAACATAAAACACAGCAGGGGTAGAGTAAAAATGTAGAGCTTCAGAAAGTGTCCAAACTTAATATCAACTTAAACTAGAATGTTATAATTTTGTTATATGTAAGTCTCGTGGTAACCACCAAACAAAAACCCAGAGTAGATACACAAAAGATAAATGAGAAAGGAATCACGAAGCATACCACTAAAGAAAATCATCAAACCACAAAGGAAGAGAGCCTGAAAAGAAGAAAGGAACAGAGGAACCACAAAACAGCCAGAAAAAATTAAAAAATGGTATGAAGCACATATTTATCAATAATTACTTTAAATGTAAATGGACTAAAAGCTCCACTTAGAGTAGAAAACATAGAGTGGCTGAATGGATAAAAAAAGAAAAAAATCCACAAAAGTCATCCATATGCGACCTCTAAGAGACTCACTTCAGACTTAAGGACATACACAGACTGAAAATGAAGGCATAGAAAAAGATATTCCATGCAAATGGGAACCAAACGAGAGCTGGAGGAGCTATCCTTATATCACATTGGACAAAACAGACTATAAAACAAAGTCTGTAATAAGAGGCAAAGAAGGGCATTACATAATGATAAAGAGGTCAATCCACAAAAGGATATAACATTTGTAAATATTTATATACCCAAAATAGGAGCACATAAATATATAAAGAAAATACTAACAGACCTAAAGGAATTAAGTAGATGACAATATAATAATAGTAGGAGACTTTGATACCCCACTTACATCAATGGACAGATCATTCAGACCAAAAATCAGTAAGGGAACACTGGCCTTAAATGACATGGTAGACCAGAGGGACTTAACATACATAGAGAGCACGCCATCCAAACAGAACAGAATACACATTCTTTTCAAGTGCAAATGGAAAAATTCTCCAGGAGAGATCATGTATTAGGCCACAAAAGTGGTCTTAACAAATTTAAGAAGGTGAAGTCATATCAAGCATGTTTTCTGACCATGATGGTATGAAACTAGAAATCAATTATAAAAAGAAAACTGGAAAATTCACAAATATGTGAAGATTAAACAACTGCTGAAAAACTAATGGGTCAAAAAAATTTAAAATAAAAATAAAAAATACCTTGAGACAAATAAAAATGGAAATACAACATACCAAAACTTATGCGATGCAGCAAAAGCAGTTCTAAGAGGCAAGTTCATAGAAATAAATGCCTATCCCATGAAATAGGAAAAATCTAAAATAAACCACCTAACTTTACACTTCAAGGAACTAGAAGAAGAATAAACAAAGCCCAAAGTCAGTAGAAGGAAGGAAATAACAAAGATCGGAGCAACAGTAAATGAAACTGAGACTAAAGTGACAAGAGAAAAATCAATGAAACCAAGAGCTGCTTCTTTGAAAAGATAAAGAAAATCGACAAATCTTTAGCTAGCTCACCAAGAAAAAGAGAAGGCTCAAATAAATAAAATCAGAAAAGAAAGAGGAGACGTTACAGCTGATACTACAAAAAATACAAAAGATAGTGAGAC
The DNA here is from genome assembly GCF_004348235.1 of Phoca vitulina. Classification (NCBI taxonomy): domain Eukaryota; kingdom Metazoa; phylum Chordata; class Mammalia; order Carnivora; family Phocidae; genus Phoca; species Phoca vitulina. Next base: position 7,508,288 of record NW_022589741.1, read on the forward strand.
TACTATAAAAAATTATACACCAACAAATTGGACACCCTAGGGGAAATGGATAAATTCCTAGAAACATACAACCTTACAAACCTGAAAATGGAAGAAATAGAAAATCTAAAAGACCAGTTACTAGTAAGGAGATTGAAACAGTAATTAAAATCCTCCCGACAAACAAAAGTCCAGGACCAAATGGCTTACGTGGGGAAATCTACCAAATATGCAAAGAGGAATTAATAACAAATCCTTCTCAAACTCTTCCAAAAGATAGAAGAGGAAGGAACACTGTCAAATTCATTTTAAAAGGCCAGCACTACCCTGATATCAAAACCAGACAAAGACACAAGAAAGAAAATTACAGGCCAATATCCCTAAAGAACATAGATGCAAAAATCTCAAGCCTATATTAGCAAACCAAATTGAACAATACATCAGAAGGATCATACACCATGTTCAAATTACTCCAAGGATGCAAGGATGGTTCAACATTGGCAAATCAATCAATGTGATACACCATATTACCAAAATGAAGGATAAAAATCATATGATCATTTCAATAGACATAGAAAAAGCATTTGACAAAATTCCACATCTGAGGGCAGCAAACTATGCTCCATGGGCCAAATCTGGCCTGTCACCTCTCTTTGGATAGCCTGCAAGGTTTTCACATTTTTGAAAGGTTGAAAAAAAATCAAAAGAAGAATATTCAGTGACACATAAAAATTACACAAAATTCAAATTTTACTACTACCTATAACAATCTTGTTGGAACACAGCTACATTCATTCATTTATGAAGTATTGTCCATGGCTGCTTTCACTTCATGCTCAATGGCAGAGCTGAGTAGTTGTGACAAAGACCATCAGTGTTGCTCCCATTGCTTCGCACTGCTGCTCAATAAAGGCAAACTACAGTGACACATTTATATCTGGATAGTGTTTTGAGTCCCTTGTATATCCTGATACTGTGAAATTTTTAATTTTTTATTAACCTGTCATGTCTAGTGTTGAGCTTTTAAGGCACAGAGTCATGCGGATGACTTTGTTGTTGTAATAAATGGCAAGTATTGTGCTAATCATGCAATAATATAACAACGGTGGTAAATGTTGACATTTATATGTTGACATTATCATACCAAGAACTCATCACAATATTCCCAACTCAGAATTAAGTACTGATTATAAGAATTCAGGATATTTAAAATGAACTATTTCAGCACGGCAGAATTTCTTCCCAACAATAAAAAAACAAAACAAAACAAAAATGAGGTTCCAACAAAAGTCAGTTTCTAAGTGGCTCATTGTTAGTAATGCAAGGAAAGCCATTTACCAATGGGGAGCTGCTTAAATTTTGTGTGCTTGCAGTAGATGAAGGGATGTGTACAGAGAAATGAGACAAGACTATTAGCCTTCTGGGGCACCTGGGTGGCTCAGTCAGTTAAGCATCTGACTCTTGGTTTTGGCTCAGGTTGTGATCTCATGGATTGTGGGATTGAGCCCACATCTGGCTCTGCACTCAGCAGGGAGTCTGCTTGAAGATTCCATCCCTCTGCTCCTCCCCTGACTTGTGCATGTGCATGCTCTCTCTCTAATAAATAAATAGATCTTGAAAAAAAAAAAAGACTATTAACCTTATGGTGAGAACAGCTGTTTGAATAGTTGAGGACATTCCCAGTAATATTAATAGGAAACTAAAAAACAAGACAAATTATTTCAAGCCACTATCCTTGGTTTTTGATTAGTTGGCAGATGTTACCAGTACTACTCATTTGTTTATTCGAGAAGTCAGTGCTTTGTTTGAAGTGACTGAGGTATTAGCCTTGACTAGTCTGCATGGAACAACTATAACTGAGAATATTTTCAAAGAATTTGAGAAATTAATAGTACAACCTGAAGTGGAATCTGCTATGGTGGTCAAAGTGTGTGGAGCAAAAAGATATAATTTGACAAATTTATAAAGCTTGTGAAAATGTAGTGTTTAATGCCTATGGTTATTCATTGTATTATTCATCAGCAGTACTGTGTGGGAAATATTTGCATCTGGTAGGTCAGACCTGATAGGTGTTAAGACCCGATAGGTGTTACTGGATCAGTACTGTCAACGGTAAACTTCATTCCTCTCCTGGACTTACCCACTGCCATTTCTGTGAATTTCTTTCAGAAACAGAAGCTGAAGACCCTGACCTGTGCTATCACATAGCAGCTCAATGGCTCAGCAGGGGTAAAGTTTTATAGTGATCTTTGAACTTAGGGCTGAGATTGAAATTTTTTTGAATGAGAAGAATTTTCCTAGTGGTGAATGGCTTTGGAAATTAGTTTTTACTGCAAATTTGATGTTTCTTAATGAATTCAACCTAAATTACAAGGCAAAAAAATGCTTACATATAAAACTTTTGAAAGGTTCATTTTGAAACAGCTGACATTTAATCACAAGAGTAACGTCGAACTGTTTTTACAGTTCTCATCCTGTCAAAAGTTACAAGAAGCAAGGTCTTCATTCTTACACAAATTTGTAGCAGATATATTTTCTGAGCTCAAACTATAGTTCCAGTGATATTTTACTGACCTCAATGCAAGTGCAAAGGAAATTTCCATATTTCAAGATCCTTTACCTGTGCAATCAAGGAGCTTCTGCCTAATGACATGCTAAAAACCAAACACCAAAGAATAATCTAACAAAATTCCACAAGAGCCTTCAAAAAGGAGAATATGCTCAAATAAAATTATATCAGTATTTGGCACTACCTATCTATGTGAAAAGATATTTTCAAAGATGATAAAATATATAAAATCTTATTACAGATCAGAACATTTTGCATTCAATTATGAACTTGGTATTCCAATTATGCAAAATGTTATTCCCCCAGAAGAATTCAATTCTTCTCATTACTAGACCTGTATTACATGAAGTTGCACTCAATTATTACTATATATTAAATATCATCAATAAAAAATGAGTGGAAATTTGTTTTCTCTTTTGTCATATAAGTACCCACATAATTTCCTCGATTTTGTTTCTCAACCTGCAAAGTTTACTATATGGTCCTTTACAGAAAAAGTCTGCTGATTCCTGATTTAAATTAGTGGTTTCCAAAGCAGCTGTTCATCAAAATCTTATGTATTAAAAAAATACAGAGCTGGTTCACCTGTAACAGGTGACTGATGTCTAGCTATGTAGGCACCATTGTTCTATAATTACGCCATCCCAGATCCTATTTCCCATGAATCATCTTAGAGCTGCAACCCTTATTATCTTAACTTCCAATAGGGAGAAAGAAAGGATTAATAAACAGAGAGTACCTACAATTTAATTAAGCAAGTCATTGGCAAAATTGGGTAAAACCTTTAGGATTTTTGAATCCTGATTATTGGTCAAATTAATTAAAGTAAAATTGACAAGGGACACAAAGAAACAGTTTTGAAAAACCCGAGTATAAAGGTAGAAGACTAAAATATTCTCAACTTAGTTATACAGGGAACGTTCCTTTTGTATCTTTAAAGAACGTAACAACCGACCTATTAATAAATTCATCTTACAAATATTTACTGAGTACTTACTTATATATGTCAAGCATGGTTCCAGGTGCTGGGAATACAGCAGTGAACAAGACAGACCAAAATACCTGCCTTCACAGAGCTCACACATTAGTGGATGGACAACTATAACGTCTCTATAACACCCCTTCAAAATGGCCCAAAGATGTGAGGAAACAGCCTCAGAGTCCCCAGGACTCGGTTTGCCATCCTGGGAGAGAAGCTGACTGGTGCACGTGCAGCTTTTACAGCTCTGCTGGCAAGATGGTGCAGTCCTGACGGAGGACTTCGGTAAACTATCAAGCTGGAGTCTAGGTTATCACCACCGAGTTGACGGGGGGAGTGTGCCTGTGCGGGGGAATGCCGATGAAAGAGTGGCCACGTTCACTGGATCCCCCAGCTGGTTCAAGGTGACAAAGGCGGCCACGGACATGCAACATCAATCTTCTGCTACCCCACTCTCAGTACCTGTACGGTACACTTCCTATTTCCTACACAGTCTCTCTTTCAGACTGAGGGCTTAAAGCTCAAACTTGGGTTAGGGTAAATAATGGTCCTCTTATGCTGAATATCATTTTTATCATTCCAGAGTCCTTATTATGGAGTGGGTAAAAGAGATGGCTATATTCACAGGGAATTCAGATTAGATTAGTAGACCAAGGAGAGATTTCTGTGGAAATCATCTCAGTTTTCCCAGACTTATCCATACCAAGGATCCACGCAAGGCATCACAGTGTCCTGACTCCCATCACCGACAGGCTCCTGCTTACAATGTGACCATTTAGGGGACACACAGTGCAACGTACTACAGTACAAAGAAGGCATTGAAGCACGTGCAGCGCGGCCTGGCGCCTTGCACTTTGCACTGAGCATAAGGTTAAAGGGGAAGGAAGAGTGAAGAAAGCAGAAACAGACTGTACCGCTACCCGCTGCTGGTTCCAAGTCAATCACGCCTACTGCTGATTTATAAAATTATCTTCTAAAACTCCATCTTTTCCTTCAAAACACTCAGCAAATTAAAAAGAAAATAATATCTCATCTGGCTAGAAGTTGGGGTCTTTGCCTTTGTATTAACTTTGTTTTCAAGAATAAAAACTTTTGCTAAAAAAAGGCTCCATGAAGGAGAAGTGACTCACCACTTAGTTGCGGGGCTGCAGCCAGGCGGCTGGGCTTCAGGATGAACTGGCACTGCATCTCTCGGGGCAGCTGTTCCATGAGGAAGGACTCCTGGAGGTTGGAAGGCGTGCTGGTGTCCTTCGATCCCTGTGCCAGGAGCAGAGTGTCTCGAAGATGGCTCATTTTAATTCCATAGGGATATTCATGCCCTACACAGAGAAAAATCTAAATGTAGACTTTGGGCTGACTGGCGCTGTGAGCATGTGTGCTACATACTAGAATACACTGCAATTTGCTCCTGGGACTTCGGAAATAAAGAATCCTTTTGTTGACTGATCACTGTGCATGCTCCTACACTTGGGAGACCACTGCATGATGCAGGTGGCCCTATCAAAGTAGTTTTAAGCAGGTGGTGGGGAGGGGGTGCAGAAAAAACGCAAAAAGAAAAAAAATCTTTAAAGAATATCTTCTTTGGAATGCACAGATTACTTTGTGAGTTACAGGATGTTGACTTTTCCTATGTTCGCATCCAGGACTATTTAAAGGTACTCTAGTTCTCCTTTGACACCAACTATATCTGTAAATCTTCAGCAATTCCTTGACATCTCTCAGCCTTAAATCTACGGTTTAAAATATTTACCCTACTTATCACACAGTGATAAGAATCAAGTAAGTGAACTTTAATGGTTAACATAATTTAAATAGTAAGGGCAAAAAGCTATCTATGTATTTCAAGCATCACTATTATTGAACACAAGATGTCCGTCTGAAAAAGACATTTCATTAGTTATTAGTTAGATCATCAGAGTTACAGATCCAGAGCATCAGGACTAGTTGGTTTGATTTATGCTTCCCTCCCACTGCTGCCCTCTGAGGGTGGTGTTCACAGGCAATAATCAGAAGGAAGACTGCAGGGCACTGGAAACACAGAAACAGGATTCAAAACGTAATCTGCAAACTAGAAAAACTAAACCCTGGACATCTGACTGCAACATGACTTTTTGCTCTTTAGTATTTTCAGTGATTGCATTTTCTTAACTTAAACCTTCAAGTACCACTGTGCTGTAGATTTGCCTTTTTTTTTTCTTTTAAGTACAGACAGTAAGTTCTCTTCTGTTCCTAATTTATCACTGAATGTAACCCTGTGAACTCTTCCCTTTCCTTTCCATCTGACATAGGTACACAATATCAATGTTCCAATAATATCGAGCATTACAGCTGCTTCCAGGGATTAAGGCCAAAAAAAAAAAAAAAAAAAAAAAAGCCAGCAGCTAAACTACAATTGAAGTTTCCAAGGCACACTGAAATATACAATGGAGAATTGCTGCTAAATCAGGTCCCATGGATACTTTCTTTTTTTAGTGAGTTAGCAATGAAGCTGGAAGCTGTTTTAAAGCCCAAAAGCTACCATCTAAATAGTTTTAATTAATATATTTTATGAAAACAATTATATATTTTAACTGAGTATTTTTTCATCACAACTTGGTTGCTCACTGATTTTGACAAAAATGACAACATTAAAAAAGAAACCAGAAATGCGGTGAATTTTGGCCTCAGCTATGTACATGACAGCTTACTTTAAGTCTGAGAATATATATTTTACAGAAAGGTTTGGTCTTAGATTATTCAGATCACTTGAAACACTCTGAATTACACAGTAGTGATCTCCCAGGTAAATGAAAGGGTTACATGAGATAATGCATATAATATGCTCTGCAAAGTATGGGGCAGATAGTGAGCATTTAAAAATTATTAGCGGAAATCATCATCTTCATCATTATTACTGTCATCATCTCAAGATCTGCGACAGATACTGTCCCTTATTTTAATTGCTCTATTTCTGTTAACCACACGGAGTGACCTTACTGATCAAGATGTATTTTTTAGCTGAATAATTTAAACAAGGTGAGATGTAATCTTTTTACCAATAATTCCTCAGAACAAATGCTGGAAAATCTGTCTAGAGAAATAGCAAAGTCCCGAAATAGTAACTAGCTGATAAGTCAGTGAATATTTTTAGGACTCTAAATGGGTTAATCTCATTTTCATTATGATGCCTAGGACAGGTTTTGAATACGCATTGATCAATTAAGAGGCATGACTGGATTACAGATAGTCTTCCAAAGAGGCAATGTAGTAGGCAGGAAAGGGAACAGGAAATTCAAGAATTGAATGTGAAAAATAAATGTATAGGGAAAGGGAATACCAATACATACTGGTTTCTTATAGAAAAAAATTTAAAAAGGTTTGCAAAATAGCTCTGTTTGTAAAGTGAAAAAATAGAAACGGAAATTTATATTGCTCTTCTCAACTAACTGTACCATTAGCTGCTTGAGTCAAGAGACAGTGTTTGTCTAACACTTAGGAAATGGTTGATAGGTAAGTATCGAATGAATATATAGATATATGAGATTTAATATTTGATGGTGCTTACATTTAGGACCACATGACCAATTCTCTGAGACATTTAGAATCATAATTAAAATACAATCCCATCTTAGATTTTTGAAGGAACTTACCAATAAGTGGGTATGGTGCTTCTTCTTTGCCAGAATTGACCCATAGCTGGTAATCTCTCTCAGAGCCCTTGGGGATAAAAGAAGTAATAATAATTCTTTCATGTTTGGTAACTGAATAAGGACACATTTTTTTTTTTGGCACTTTTATGTTTTGAAAAAAGTGGGGATGATATAAATGCTATTCAGGTTCATGGGGGTGGATACAGTTTTTGAAGATGGCAGTGCTAACTGCTACAGCCTATATTCCCCTTTCTCATCCCTAGCAGAGGACTCAGGAGTCCTGCCCTTTCCCCCTAGTGATGACAAGGGATCCACAGACTGCAATGGAAGCAGGCCCTCACAATTATGGGTAGCCCACGGAACTCAAAATTATAGGTCTCTTTACAAAGCAAAAAGAAATGTCCTGGTTTTCTACAAGATTAATCTCTTCTTTAGAGTCCTGACTTCTGCTATGTCTCTAGACTTCTCAGAGATTACTGGACTTAAATCTCCAACAAGCCCCTGCAAAGACATCCTTGTTATCCAGAAAGCCAAAACAGTGCTGTGTCTGTGATGAAAAAGTAAAATCTCAGAGGCTGGATTATTAGCTCAGCTATTTCTGAGCAGAAGAATGACCGAGAGGCTCTGAGGAGATAGGTAGCTGGCACAGTCTACACTGGTTTTATTTTGGGCAAGTCCAGTCCTGGGAACAGAAAGGACAAGAATTCTGTCTAGAGAATAGGCCTAGCCATAGAAAACAATGAAATCGTTCACTAGCAGAATTATAGCCCAGCAATACTAAAAATCTTACTTGAAAGAAATAATACTAAATTATGTAGACTTTGCTGCATCCTCTAGGAGAGGATAAAGTAAAAATGTTTTAAATGAGGCTAGAAGAGATTGGCAATATTAAATATTCCTGCCTTTATTTATTTTTTTATTAAAAATCATTGTCCTGACCTTATAATGGAAGATCCTGGCTGTGGAGAATAGCCTCTGGTGCCCTCCCCTACTCTGTTTGTCACTTCCCTCCCCATCCTCTACTCAAAACATTTTATTGCAAATAGGGAGAGCAAGCAATCTAACGAAAATCCTTTCTTTTTTTTTTTTGTAGTGTCTGAAAACACTGTAGTAATCCCTTAGAACAGAACAGTATAACCAAATAGCCTCAATTCTTAATTATAATGAATATAAATATTTTTGGTCTCAGGAGATGGATCACTTTTTTCAAAGGAAAAGCATAAATGAGTCATGTCATTAATTAATCTTCCTTCCTTTTCCTTAAACTACACACTTTCTTTCCAAGACATAAACACATAAGCTTAGAAATCAATGCAGAAGTGCCTGTTTTACCCAGTGTATATAAATCTAATTATAGCTTAAGTATACTATTAAATTTAACTAAAAGAAATCAGATTTCTAAAAAAAAAAAAAAAAATCAGATTTCTTACCCTAAAGTCTGATTTCTCTGAGTGCTTAAGGGCTTATGATAGCACAATGTATAAGTAAATCTAAATATAACTTATTAGACTATGGCATATCTAAAACACTTGACATGTTACATCATAGTAACATTGTGCTTTCATATTTATAGAGAATCTGACTCAAGAAATGGTGTTATTCAAGTGCTTCCTTTAGTTTCCAACCTTCTGAAAGTCACTCCTTTAATACAAGACCCACCATGTGGTGTTTATATACTGGTAGGGAGGAGATGAGGAGAATTTTCCAACGTTCTCCCTACCTCATCCTCAAACATGCCAATATTCTCCATTAATAAAATATCAAACACTTACCTTTGCTCCACAAAACAGAAAGAAGCAGAAGCTAAATGCAAAACTGGGGAACATGTGGTATGCACACTAAAACTCTTTAACTCCATGATCTAATTCAAAGCTTCTTTTTTAATTTACCAATTCATTAGAGGTACCAGCCATCTCATCTTCTGGATCTACAGCCAGTGAATATGGATTCTAGCTATGTGTTCTTCAGGTATAAATTCTACTATAGAGCAAATCCTTCAGAATTCATCATCCTAAGACTGATGGACTCTTGGGATAATAGGAGAATTAGGTAAAGGAGAAGAATCAGAAAAGGAGATAGGAAAGAATAGTCATTGAGTGACAAGTGGGAAGGAGGTCAGAACTTTCTCATCACAATCTTATACCAAGAAACCCCTCCATCTGTATATGTATATAGCATATACAATAAAAATACATATTATTATCACTCTAAAATGATAGCCTTATCTTATTATGCTTTCCAGTTCACATAGGTCTTACAGTGTCAGAAGAGTAGCATCTAATATAAAAGCTTTACTGTCCTTATTTTCCCCATTTTGGGGAATAAAACATGAATTTGGTATTATTTAGTAATAAGTTGTCTTATGACGAAAGGGATAATATTTATATGACTCTGAAGTATCAAAGTTTGTTTTTAATTAAGAGTATCTAGTAGAGTAACTTACAGTTATCCCTAGCATGGGTAGTGACATGTTGATAACTTCATTTGCTGTATCTGAATTCGTTACTGTTATAGTTTTAGACTGCAGAAAAAAAAAAGAAATAAGAAATATAGTTATAAATAAAGGGCATTAATTCAGGTGAATAAGTAATTATTATAAAATGATTACCCAAAGGCAAATTTTGATTTCAAGTGTTAACAGGCAAATGACTTAAGTAGAACAAACCCTTGATGATAATTTACTTTCATTCCATTATATCTTATGCCTTTTGATAAAACATCTATAAAACCTCTTTAATATAAAGGACATGTAGCTCACAAAATATAAGACCTTCAGCAAGAAAGAAAAAGATTAACTACATACGAGAGGGAGTACATGGACTACCCTCCCAAACCACCCCTCCAAAATCTAGTGAAGTTGGTGCTCTGTATCATCTCCATAATTGCATTTCCGTAACGCAAAGTGTGATAAAACAGGGAGCACACTGGATCACTTTCTCCTTGTTCCTGAGCACTGTTTTCACAGTGTGGGTTTCACAGTCCTTTCTTTGCATGGTAAGAAGTTGAGGTAAAATCAGAATAAAAACTGGCTACAAAAAGACATTTAAAATTTAGAATTTTTAAAAACCATTATTTATTGAGCACTATGTCAAACACTGTGGCTTCTGAGATTTTCAGTGTTGAAATCTGCAGACACCTTAAAACCAGTGAGTCTGGCAAACAGGACTGAGAATTTTAGAAAGCTCAATTCTGTTGCCAACTCTGCTATTGAATAGGAGATCTCTGATAGCCTGTGCTAAACTACATTTAGAAATCACTACTTAAGGGGCGCCTGGGTGGCTCAGTCATTAAGCGTCTGCCTTCGGCTTGGGTGATGATCCCAGGGTCCTGGGATCAAGCCTCACATCGGGTTTCCTGCTCGGTGGGAAGCCTGCTTCTCCCTCTCCCACTCCCCCTGCTTGTGTTCCCTCTCTCGCTGTCTCTCTCTGTCAAATAAATAAATAAAAATCTTAAAAAAAAATTACTACTTAAAAATAGTTTGCAGCAAAGAGAAAAGGGATTAACAAGATTTTGAGATATCTATATAGAGTTCACTGAATTCTAAGACCTTTAAATGTGAGACAATGCTATGCTATCAAAAAAGAAATATTTACTATGCACATAGGTTTTACATATTATAATTATCAGATGAATCAGCAATTAGGGCTGTGTCCCTGATAGGGCTTAAATGGTATAAATAAGTATAGGCAGAAACAAAATGATATAAAAACAAAAATGATGTCATTAAGTGAAATCCACTGACAATTCACCACTTATCTTTCCATTATAGTACTTTTTTTTCCTCTATGAGCCGATTATTTGACATGACAAATTGCCTCTTAAAGTTGTTTGCTAATTGATTTCAAATTGTGCTCTTGAGCTCCAAAGATTATGCATAAGTCTCTCAGAAGCCAGGAGGCAGGGCTTAGAGCACCCACACCAGTGTCTGTCTTCTACCAGAGTGGTACAGGTGTTTTATACACTGGGCTTTAACTTGAGATATAATTTTGTGACAGGCATCTGCTTTTTTTTTTAAGTCTGAAAACCTAACCTTAAATTAAATTTTATAAGTCAAACAGAGAAAGACATGTATCATATGACCTCACTGATATGAGGAATTCTTAATCTCAGGAAACAAACTGAGGGTTGCTGGAGTGGGGGGTGGGGTGGGAGGGATGGGGTGACTGGGTGATGGACACTGGGGAGGGTATGTGTTCTGGTAAGCGCTGTGAATTGTGCAGGACTGTTGAATCTCAGATCTGTACCTCTGAAACAAATAATGCAATATATGTTAAGAAAGAAAAAAAGAAGAAGAAGAATGTAGCAGGAGGGGAAGAATGAAGGGGGG
>NW_022589741.1:7519780-7549078 GCF_004348235.1 Phoca vitulina
GGGAGGATGGGTTAGCCTGGTGATGGGTATTGAGGAGGGCACGTTCTGCATGGAGCACTGGGTGTTATGCACAAACAATGAATCATGGAACACTATATCTAAAACTAATGATGTAATGTATGGGGATTAACATAACAATAAAAAAAATTAAAAAAAAAAATGTCTGTTTTGGGGGTACCTGGGTGGCTTAGTCAGTTAAGCATCTGACTCTTAATTTTGGCTCAGGTCTCAGGGTCGTGAGATCAAGCCCTGCTTTGGGCTCTGGGCTGGCTGTGGAACCTGCTTAAGATTATCTCTCTCTCTCTTCCTCTCATACATAGATAAGTACATAAATTTTAAAAAATGTCTGTATTCTCTATTCTTCAGATTGGACAATTTGTATTGATGTATCTTCAAATTCACTGACTCTTTCCTCTTTCATTTCTATTCTGCAACTAAGGCTACACAGAGGATATATATATATATATATATAAAATTTAAGATATTGTAGTTTTCAGTTCTAAAATTTTCATTTGGTTCTTTTTTATATTTTGTATTTCTCTGCTGAGAAATCTTTTCATTCATTTCAGTTGGCTTTTCCTTTTACCTAGTGAGCACAATTATAAAAGTTGGTTTAAAGTTCTTTTCTGGTAATTCCAACATGGATCATTTCAGGATTGGCCTCTGTTGATTATCTTTTCTGGTTCTTTGTATGTGAAGAAATTTTAGATTGTATCTGGACATTATGAATATTTTGTTTTGGAGACTGAGTACTGTTATATTTGCAGTGTTGATGTTTTTATCACAACAGATAACTAACTTGATTAGACTCAACAGCACCTTGGTTCGGGTCTTTTAGCCTTCACTTCAGGTTGCTTTGAGTCTGCTCCATGCATGTCAGCAATCAGTCAGACACGTAGGTAGAATCCATATACAAAATCTGGGGTTTCCCTCCTCTGATACGCTACTTTTTGAGATTTCCTCCCCCACTTTCCCGTGGCTGTGGCTGACTCAGACTCTGTAGTCTGGTTGTTTGGCCAGAAAATTGGGGGTTTCTGTCAGCTTAGTTGCCCTGCACCATGACGTGACTGTAGCCTGCCCTTGGGCCAATGCCTTAAACGTAGGAATCTCACCCCCTGCTGGTGCCTCCTTCCAAGCTTCAATTCCTCTCCAAAACCTGCCAACTTGTGTTCGCTTTGCAGATCCTTTAGGTGGTTGTTGTTTGTATTTTGCTCAGAGTTTACAGTTGTTATCTGTAGGGTGGTCAGTCTGTTAAGGCCTTACTCTGCCATACCAGGGCCAGAACTCTTCAAAGCAACTTTTTTCTTAAAATAATCTTTTAATTTTGAAATAAGTTTAGGCTTTCAGGAAAGTTGCTAATAGTACAGAGTCCTTGGATACCTTTCACCTTTTAGTTTCCTAAAGTTATCCTCTTACAATGGCACACTTGTCAAACTAAGAAACCAATATTGGTACATGACTATTAACCGCATTCTTGACTCTTCAGATTTTGCCAGTTTTTCCGTTAATGTCCTTTTTCTGTCAGAGGACCCAACCCAGGATAACACATTGTATTCAGTTATCATGTCTCCTTAATGATTGGTCTAGGGCAGTTTCTATGTCTTTCCCTGTTTTGTTTTTCTTTTCTTTTTTTTTTTTTAACCATGATAATCTGGAGAAGTGCTGGTCAGTTTAACCTATAGAATATCCCTCAGTTTGTGCTTGTTTGAAGTTTCTCTCATGTTTGTCTGGGCTCTGGGTTTGAGGAGGAATAACACAAAGGTAAACTACTCTTCTCATCACATTCTATTGAGGGGTACATGGCATCATTAGTGATGTTAATTAACCTTAATCATTTGGTTAAAGTACTATACTTTTTGAAGAATACATTGTGTATAAAACTTGTTTCCACATTTTCACTTCTTAAGACAAATTTCATGGAAACTCCTTAATTAAAGACAACATGTATGGGGTGCCTCAGGTGGCTCAGTCAGTTAAGCATCTGACTCCTGATTTCAGCTCACGTCATTATCTCAGGGTTGTGAGATCAAGCCCTGCATCAGGCTCTACACTCAGCAGGGAGTCTACTTGAGGATTCCCTCTTTCCCTCACCACACTTCTCCTCCTGCCATTCTTCCTCTTAAAAAAAAAAAAAAAAAAGACAGCATGTGGTTTTGCCCCTTACTAGGTATTACTTCCTTTCACCTGTAACTCCAAGGAGATCAAGCAACAGAAAATGATACTATCTAGAGAAATCTGTCATGGAAAACAACATATGCAGAGAATGATACAAACATATGTTTCTTCCAAGTAAGTTCTTAAAATCTTATGGTAGGCCAATAATGCATAAAAGAATTTAATGACATGCCTGTTTTTATTAAAAGATTAACAGCTTGGAAAATTCTAGTTATCTGGCTTTAGAATGATGCCTGAGGTGTCTGGTGGTAGTGGGGAGAGAAGAAACCAAAAGAAAAATGTGTGCATGTGAACTCCAACTCTTTAAGTGTAAAACAAACTCTGGACTTGAGTGTGCAGCTATTCAAAATCACAAGTGTGAATTTTGATATGCTCACCCTGACCTGAGAAGTGCCAATTTAGCATGTTCAGGACAAGAGTACAAAGATTATTTATATATTCTCCAACCCTACCCCAGTCAAGGGGTGAGTCTTAGGAAACTGACTTTCACTTCCTGAGTCATAAATTTGCTTTTGATGGTCACATCTTTATGCCAAATCAGAACCTGATGTTCAGTTCAGGCACTCCATTATTTCATGGTATTAACTTTATTTCTATAATTAAAAACTATCTCTTTAGAAAATTGGGAATATAGGGGTGACGGGTAGCTCAGTTGGTTAAGCATCTGACTCTTGATTTTGGCTCAGATCATGATCTCAGAGCCCTGGGATGGAGCCCTACCCTGGGGTCCATGCTCAACAGGGAGTCTGCTTGGGAGTCTCTCTCTCCCCCCCCCCTCTCTGCTCCTCCTGCAGCTTGCTCTCTCTCTCAAATAAGTGAATAAAAAATCTTAAAAAAAAAGAAAATTTGGGAGTATAAAACAGTTATTCAAACTTAATTGGACTGTTTCATAAAATTTTTCAGTAAAAGTCTATCACAGTGGGTTGAAAAGACCAATTCAAAAGCTCACTATGTAAAACAGTACGTGAACACGAAGGAAGGGGAGGCTGGAGAGCGGCGGCCCCAGAGCTCTGACCACTCCATTCCTTTTCCACAGGCCCTAGGTGCTTCAGTAGAGCCCCTTTAAAAATTACTGGTCATACCAAGATAAACAACTCCAAGGTTCTCAATATTTACCATTACTCTCCACACACTTTAGTAAGAAGCTCTTGGGGAGAAATAAGGCCTACAAGTGTCTTTATTGGGGGTATGGTCAAAAGATGAGTTACTGACTTCAGAATAACTCAATCAGAATAAAATATTTCCCTTAAAAAAAAAATCAGAACAAAATTTGATTAACATTTTTCTTTCCATCCTAGAAATTACCTAGTTGACTGTATTTCACATGTCAATACAGGAGAAGCTATGGTTCTTACCTGAAAGTGGCCACAAAGTTCACTGTGGGCCAGCCTAAGACAAAGGATTTCACGGCATTGGTGTGGCCTTCTCCCACTTCATCCACACAACTTGCTGTCCACATGTCACTTAATTTTATTTTATTTTTTATCTTAAAGTTGTTGTTATATCTAGAAAGATAAAAACCAGACAGGACTTCTTGTTATTTTGTTTCTTAAATTTTATGAGAGCTTCTGTACTTGTGATAAGAGGACAGTTTCCACTAATCATGGGCAAAGAATGTCTTATTCATTGTTTGTAACTTCAGTGCCTACCACAGGAAACTGTAAGCCAGTCGGTTACCTTTGGCCCGAAAAGGTCTTTGAAACATTTCGTGTATTAGTCCTCATGCCTGTGTTTATGGGCAGCAAATAGCCATAAACTGCCTACTTTTGTTTTTCTATGTTGAGCATTGCATTTGGATCAAAAATCTAACTTTAAATTTACTGCAATTCTAAAAAATTCATTTATTATTTATAACTTGCCTACTCCAAAAAAATTTGAGTGGCTGAACAAAAGATTAAAGTACACATTATTTATGAAAATATTTATAAAATTTTCACCTTAGGAGAGATAGATGCACTTAAAAATATTATTTGGAATTAATTAGGGGAATTTTCAATGTATTTCCAACTGAATGGTTACAAGATTTTCTAGTCTTTACAAGCAAAGTTTAGTTTAAATTTCCTTTCTTAAGAATTTTTTCATATCATTTTCGCATATATTCTGACTAAAATTAAAAAACTATAGCCTAAAAACAGACCCTAACCTAAACTGGAAAAAAAAAAAAAGAAGAAGCAGGAAGTACTATATCTAAGTGGAGTTAACATACTTAATATTTATCTCCAAGGACCCAGAAGGTGATCTACTACTTTAAGTTGGCAATGAAATTGCTTTTTGACAACTTCTACCTAATCTCCCTTAGAACCTGACATTGAAACCACCATTATCTCTTGATCTAAATTCATAGATTTAATGCTCATCATGGACCCGAGAGTTAGTTAGAAGGCACTGGGAAAGATAAAGAGAACGCTCACAGAAACTTGCATACTTCCTACCATTCAGAACCATTTGTGGAAACGGAAAAAGCTAACATGAAATCAAAGATACTTCATATGGCAGTATTCCTAAAACTCCTTCATGGAATATTTAAAGGCAGAACTCTTCAGTTAGGATTTATAAAATGAAAAAGGATCTTGCAGGAACTACACATGAAGGATAGTCTGGATTCAAAGCTTCATTTATACTTCCTGTAGGGCACACTTAATGTAAGTGTAATAGGAAAGAGCCTTGTAGCATAATGATGTCTTTCTACGTTTCATTTCAATATTTTTCATCCTGTTGCTATGAATCTTTAGATTTTTAAAAAATGAAACAGACTCAATTGAAGATAAAATCTTATTTCTTTTTATTTTCTTGCTAAAAAATCTTATTTTTTGATAGTGCCTATTTAGGTAATATAAAACTGAAACTACAAATCGTTTGGAAAGAAAGGTATGTTCCCCTTTCTCTTTTTACACAGTTTGTGTTTCCTAATGCAGGTCTCTCTCTATATCAGAGACTTCAGATACCAGGTGGGAACGTATCACATTTACTGCCTTGGAAAAAAATCATTGCAATGATTCTTTCCCTAGATCAATAAAGTGTCAAGATTATCCACCTCCTGCTACAAGAAGTTAATCTAAAAGTGTAAACAATCACTTCCATTCTATTGGCTAATATTTACTGAGAACTTCTCATGTGCCAGTCAGTCATTGTGGTAAACACTTTACACACATTATTTAGTTTAATCCTCACTTTATAGATAAAGAAATGGAGCCATGGAGAGATTTAGCTAAGTAACTTGCCAGAAGTCAAATAGCTTAACTAGAACAGCTAGAATCTGAACTTGAACAGTGTTGACTTCTGAACTTATTTAATGCTCTTAACTACTATGTATCTATAAAAAGCCCTGGATATTGTTGGTCTTATAAAGCATCTGGATGGAAGTATCTTACCATGAAGTTCCCTTCAGCTTTTCTATTTTCAGCCTTTTTTTTTTTTAAGTTTTATTTATTTGAGTAATCTCTACACCCAACGTGGGGCTCGAACTCCTGACCCTGGAGATCAAGAGTTGGATGCTCTTCTGACTGAGCCAGCCAGGCGCCCCCAGTCTTACTTTTTTCTCCCTCTGTACCTACAAGGCTTTGTGATAAGACTGTTTACTATGGAGGTGGAGAGGAATCTCATAAACACTTATGTCCACAAAGATAAATGGAGTAGCTTCAAAGTACTTAAAACCAGTATTAAATAAAATTTTACATTTAGTCCTGGTGTCATAGTGTCTCTTCATATTTTTCACACTCAATTTCCAATAGTATTAGACTATTCTAATTGAAATTTAAAAGTATGAATCTAATGTGAACTGGCTGAAAAAAACAAAATAACAACCCCAAAAGTAATTCTTTATTTCCACAGTGTAGTCCCTTACTACAGATTTGTTAAGATGAGAGATCTATTTCCCTATTTTCCTGTGTTCCAATCTTTATACTGGAAGGAATCCCAGTGAACTGTTGAAATACACAGGATTCTAGGGAGATTTCCCTCCATTCGAAGATGGAGATGTTTTACTAAGTATGTTTGGAGTAGAGGACATGGTGTCTGATGGTAATTCTACTGATAATGAATAAATAACCACAACTTTTTTTTCTCTTCATCTTACTGACATAAGTAGATCTCATCATTATTTCCCTGCTTGCTCAGGAAATAACAATCTGAGAAAAGTGGAGGCTTGAGAAGGTGTGAGGTCACTACAGTCACTTCCTCTCAGTAAATTCCACATGGCTGCTCTACAGTTATGGATGGAATAGTGACTTCTTTCTACATACTTTCACGTTTTCAAACATTATCTTAAAAGATGAAAAGCCATAATTCTATTGGAAAAGTATCTTTTTATTTAGCTTTCTAATGAATATCAAAAGTGGTCACAAAGGTCCCTTTCAGTTTTAATACTTATTCTATGACGTATGGAAAAGAAGGACAATAAACTCAACAGAATTTTAGGTAAACACTGTTAACATTCAGCACAAAGTGAATAAAATACTTTGGCCAATAAAAGGAAAAAATTAAAAACCCTTTGTGCTAGTTCACTCACTAAAATCCACTTGGTTTCACTAAGTAAATATGGGGCAGCTGGTAATTAGTTATCTCACTGGAATTTATTTCTATACCATCAACGTATGGACTGAAAGCAGTTTCTAAAGGGAGCCTGAAGATGAGCTGAAGTAATATCGAACTTAACGTAGTGAATTTGTTCACCAAGTACATGATTAAGCACTCATATCATTTCAACAAATTAATGATCAAGGGTACAACCCAATCGTCCATCAAAGGGTGAGAAGTGACAGGGAAGACATAGGTTTAGTATTACAGGGGACTAGTTCTTCTTGGTTGCTGTTTATTTCAGGAAAAACATAAAGTTCTTATTAAGAAGCATCTGTGAATGTATCAAATGTTATCTATTAGAATGACCATATAATGATAAATTCTTGGCAACATTTTTGCAAGGTGGCAGTATTCAATAATAATTACTTTCTCAAATCTATATGTTCTCTTTATCTCAAGAGTCTTGGGCTTATGCCCACCTACTCCCCAAATTAACTTAGATCACTCACACTTTTTAATATCCACAATAAATGTAGAAAGTTCTTAAAATAATCTTTCATGAACCGACTCTCTTAAATACAGAATTAAATCACTGTTAATAGATTTTGTCATACATTTAAGTAGACACAGAGTTCTTTCAAAAGCAGTATGTGAGGGCGCCTGGGTGGCTCAGTCGTTAAGCGTCTGCCTTTGGCTCAGGTCATGATCCCAGGGTCCTGGGATCGAGTCCCACATCAGGCTCCCTGCTCAGCGGGAAGCCTGCTTCTCCCTCTCCCACTCCCCCTGCTTGTGTTCCCTCTCTCGCTGTGTCTCTCTGTTGAAAAATAAATAAAATCTTAAAAAAAAAAAAAGCAGTATGTGAAAAAAATGGTGTTCACCTTATGTGAGAAAGGGACAGTCAAAATAAAGTCAGCTCTACAGGTAAATGATAGGCCTAGATTTGACATATTTTTAAAACAGCAATTTTCTAGTGGTAAAGAAACTATATAAAAGGTTTTCCAGCAAAACACTATATGGGTTACATAAAACCACTTAGACGTTAGCAAAAACCAGAACAATAAATGACAGGTAAGAAAACAAAAGTTTTCTACTCTAAATATTATCATAATTGTTAAGGAAAAAGCATCTAAAAAAGGTGAAGAAAATATTTTCCTACATAAGAACTGAATACATATTACAAGTAAATAGTCTCTAAGGTCCTAAAGTCCAGGAAATGGATTATTAAAGTAAGTTTTTGTTGTTTGCTTATCTACCTGCAGGCTGAGCAGAAAACTAGGCACATAATGGGTACAATGGGGGAACAGCACCAAGGGCCAGCCACTGGGAATGAGGCCTAGATTAAAACCCCAGCTCAGCCATTTCCTATTATATACCCTTGGACAAACCCCCGAGTCTCAGTATTCATTATCTAAAACAACTCTTGTCTTGGAGGATTGTTAGGAAAATGTAATAAGATCTTTGTGAGTCTCTTATCATAATACCAAGCATACAGAACCCATCCAGTACATTTTAAGTAAAGAAATGGCAACTAATCTACATTAAAAAATGATTTGTTCCTCTATCAACAACATATAGCTTTAAATGCACTTAGTACAAAGGCTTGGAGGGAAAGAATTTTCTTTCTCTATATTCTTTATAACATTAAATCTACTTCCAAAACTACATTGTAGGCATTACTTATATTCAAAACATGTTTTAAGCTTTGCCTGATTTTGAGTTGCATTCCATTGTGGTTGGAAAAGATACGTGGTAAGATTTCAATCTTACTAGTTTTGTTAAGACTTGAGATATCACGTCACACTGTCAGAATGGCTATTAAAAAAAAAAAAAAAAACCCCAAAAACAAAGCAAACAAAAAAAAAAGCCAAAAAGACAACAAATATTGGTAAGGACATGGAGAAATTGGAGCCCTTGTACACTGTTGGGGAATGTAAAATGGGGCAGCCACTATGGAAAACAATATGGAGGTTTCTCAAAAAATTAAAAACAGAAATATTATATGATCCAGAAATCCCACTTCTGGGTATTTATCAAAGAACTGAAATCAGGATCTTGAAGAGATACTAACACTCAAGTTCAGTGCGGCGCTATTTACAATAGCCAAGGTGTGGAAACAACCTAAATGTCCACTGATGAATGAATGGATAAAAAAAATGTGGTCTATACATACAACAGAGTATTATTCAGCCTTAGAAAAGATGGAAATCCTTCAATATGCAATAACCCGGATTAACCTGGAGGACGTTATGCTAACGAAATACACCAGTCACAGAAGGACAAACACGGCGTGATTCCACTTATATGAGGTATCTAAAATAGTCAAACTTATAAAATCAGAGTGGAATGTTGGTTGCCAAGGGCTACGGGAGGGAGAAAATGAGGAATTGCTAATAAACGAGCATTAAGTTTCAGTTATGCCAGATGAATACATTCTAGAGATGTTAACTAATAGGCACGGTGTTGTATGTATGTTAGTTAACACTACTGGATTGTACACTTAAAGATTTGTTAAGAGGGTAAACCTCATGTTAAGTGTTCTTACCATAATGGAAAAAAAAGACATTTTTTTTTTCCTAAGGAAAAAACCTAACACATTCTGAAATCATTTTCTTATTTTTATCTTTGCCTTTAACTTTTAAAAAATGTATCAATGGTTCACTAAGCATTCTATACAGTTTCTTACTAGTTAAGTATTTAGTTAGATCCTTTACTCATCGCATAAGAAAGACTATAATGCTATAAAAGCAAACAAAAACTTTCTATGGAAGAATTTTCTATGAAATCCATAAGAAAAGGAGTAACAGACACAGCAGACTCTGAAGTAAGATGGACCTATGTTCAAATGTGGGCTACTAATTACTACCTTTGGGATCTCGGTAAAGTAATTTAACTTCTCTGAGTATCAATTTCTTCTGTAAAAAGAGACAAATAATATCTGCCTGATAGAACGGTTATGCAGGTTAAAGTCTCTAGAAAAATACCTAACATACAATAAGATCTAAATAAATGTGAGGTCTCTACTGTTACTAAAATCATATTAATACTGTTATTAAATTATATTACAATCCCTTTGAATAAAATCCCAACTCCTTATCGCAGCCGTTGTTGCACCCGGCCTCCGAGATGGCCCCCAACGGTCCTCGCTTCCTGATACTCGCACCCCTCGCACAGCTGTCTTCCATGCTGCACTAAGGCTGGTCTGTGTGGCCAATAGCATATGTCAGAAATGACAGTATGCCACCTCCAAAATTAGGTTATGAAGGACTGTGGCTTCTATTTGGGGTGTTCTCTCGCTTGCCTACATCTATCTCACACTCCTGGATCTTCCACTTCGGAGGAAGCAATACCATGTCATGAGCAGCCCTGTGGAGACACCCCCATGGAGAGGAACTACAGGGTCTGGCCAGCAGCCAGGGAGGAACTGAGGCCTGCCAGCGTCCACACAAGTGAGCGGGGAGGTCAACAGCTTGATTGCAACCTCACGAGGACCTGTGAGCCAGAACCACCAGCAAAACCACTCCTCAGTCTGAGATTCCTCAGTCTGAGATGAGTGTTCCTGAGTATGAGATGTCTGTAGTTATAAACTGTGGTTTTGGGGTAATTTGTTACATGGGAATAGATAATACAGCTGACAAGGTCCTGATAACCTGATCCTTGTCTATTTCTCCAACCTCAATTCATATTGTCCTCCTGGCTCCTTATGCTCCCGTTATAGAGGCTTTCCTTTGGCTCCTTCAAAGGGCCAAGCTTTTCCCACCACCTTTGGGTCTGCTCTTCCCTCTGCCTAGAATGCTCATCCTCCTAATATCTGAATGGCTGGTTGCTTTTCAGCCTTCAATGATTTTCTTTTTCCTGACTATACCTACTTAACATATATCCCATATTTTACTTCACCCTGTACTCAATTTTCTTCATAGCACTAATCACAATCTGTAATTTCTCCCACACGTTAGGATAAAAGTGCCAAAAAAGCAGGGACCATACCCATCACATTCTGTACTGTATCCCCTATACGTATTCAGAACAGGGCACAGAGTGGGACCTAAATGAACACTCACTGAATGAATAAACAATTGAAACTTTCTTTTTGCAAAAATAAAACTATAAAGCTCACTTCAGATATTAGTTATGGTAAGAGAGGCCTGACATTCTTTACAGTACGCACTGACTAGAAAGGTTATCTTTGTTAGTGGGAATGCAATTTTATAATGATAACTGGGAGAGGTTTACAGTATACTTACTTGATTTTGGCCACAACAAACAGATCGTTGAACAGGAAAAGATGCCGCTCCTGCCTCTGCAGACCTCGTTTGAGCTCTACCCGGCCATCAATTAGCAGAGTCCTACTGGAACACACAAATGAGGAGAGAAATGTACATGTGTCCACACTGGCAGCAGGACTTTCCCTGGAACAGATCAAACACCACAGATCTTTAGTCAAATGATCAAATATAGGATCGAGCTCTATAAAATTATAGCTTCTGGTTGGTCAAGAAATATACAGCTCTCTGTCTTTTTAATGCAATGGCATAGTTTCCTAATTGGTCCCTCAGTCTTTCTCTACACCGTGGTCTTTTACATCTCATTATGAAATTTTTCAAATGTGATGCAAAATTGTAAGTTTTATAATAAACCCATTTATACCCCAACCTTGATTTTACCATGAAAATTTTACTGTAGTCGCTTTATTATATATATATCCAACTATCTATCCTTCTATCTATTCAATAATCCATTCCATTTTTAGCATTTCAGTGTAAACTGTATACAGCAGTACATTTCTCCTTAAATACTTCGGCATGAACATCATTAACTAAAGTTCAATATTTACTTATGATTTAAAGAAATGGGTGTACAATGAAATGCAGAGATCTTAGGTATATATTCACTGAGTTTTCACAAATGTATTCACCCGCACGGTTTAAAACTTTATCAAGTTAGGAAGATCATCATCACACCAAGGTATTCCCTCTTGTCCCTTCTCAGTTGGATATTTTAGCTGAAGACGGCTTCTATGTACTGGCCTCTGGGTTGTTTATTTCTTCACTGCAGGCTGAGACCATCAGCTCAAAAGTATACTGGCACCAAACTTACATTTTTACCCGCCCAATTATTTTAAAAATCACCCCCATTTGTAGCTTGACTGCTTTGCATGTGTCACATAACCACACCCGATCTCTGCTAGCCTTGATAAGACAGAGCAGTGATGATAAGACTCCAAGTCACTGCTGCCCATCAGAGTTCTCTTCCCTGCTGTGCTACTGAACTAGCTCCCCGAGATGTGTAAGCTCCAGGGACCCCCTGTCCAATCTTCCTCACCTCAGGAGTTCCCTTGCCCTTCTCCCCTTCTGGATGGTGGTCCTTTGACCACAAGCCTCAAGACAGTCTCATGCCATAAGGGACTTCCTTTCTCCTGCAACCCTGCCCAATGATATCTTTTTCTTTGTTCAGTCCCTAAATCCCTCAAATTCCTTACAATAGTCAATCCCCACCCTGTCACCCTCAAGGCAACCACTCTTCTTTTTCTCCACTGAAGACTAGTTTTGCCTGTTCTACGATTTCACATAAACTGAGCCGCCATATGCACTTCTTTGTGGAAGCTATTTTTTAGTCAGCTTTTATCAGTAATCCATTCCTTTATGCTGCTGAATACTATTCCACTGCATAAATCTATCAAAGTTTGTTTATTCATTCTCCTATTGATGGGCCGGGCTCTTTCCAGTTTTTAGCTATTACGAATAAAACTGCTATTAAACACTGTACTGGTCTTTTTGTGACCCATGTTTTAATTTCTCTTGAATAAAATCTAAGAATGGAACTGTTGGGTCACAGAGTAGGTAGATGTTTAATTTTAGAAAAAACTGCCAGTTAGTTTTCCAAAGTGGTTGTTATCAATTTTTATTCCCAACAATATTGCGGGGGAGTGCCAGACACTTGACAACCTTACCAACACTTGATGTTGTCAGTCCTTTAAATTTTGGCCATTCCAGTGGGTACACAGTAACGTCTCATTACAATTTTAGTTTGCACTTCTCTGATGACTAATGACGTTGAACGCTCATGTTCTTTTTGGTTGTTTGTATATTTTCATTTCTGAATCATCTTAAAATCTTTTGCCAATGTAGAAAAACTGGGTTATATATCTTTTTATTACTGAGTTATAGGAATTTTTTTATATATCTTGGATACTCGCGTCCTTTGTCAGATATGTTTTACAAATAGTTTTTCTTTGCTGCCTGTATACTTTCTTGTGTTTTTGATGAAGTTTTTAAATTTTGATGGAGGCTAATTTATCATTTCTGTTGACCGAAGAAATCTTCACCCACCTCCAAGTCAAAGAAGATATTCTCTAATGTTTTTCACTAAAATCTGTATAATTTTAGTTTTTACATATAGGTATATGATCTCTCTCAAATTAACTGCAGCTTATGGCATAAGGCAGGGGCTAGGGTTCATTTTGCCTTTCTATATGGATACCATATTACTCAGCACCATGTGCACGGAAGACTTTCTCTTCCTCAATGGATTGCTTTGGCACCTTTGTTAAAATTACATAAGTATTAAGCATGGGTCTATTTCTGGGCTTTCTCTTCTGTTCCACTGATCTGTTTGTTAATTCTTATGCTAGATACACATTGTCTTCTAATTTTACCTTTACAGTAAATCATGAAATCAGGTAGTATATATCCACCAACTTTTTCTTGTTTGAGGCTGCTTTGGATAGTCTAAGTCTTTTGTATTTCCATATACATTTTAGCAATTAATAAAGATGAACACAAGAGAAAAAGGCTATTGTGGCAGGGGAAGAAGAGATGACCTCAGTTTCAAATATACTTTGTTTGAAATTATCAGTGGACTAGGTGGTATGGAGAAACCAGCCAGGCAGCTAGCACTTAGAAGAGATGTCAGAATGAGATGTAGATCTGGTGATCATACAAAGACAGGTACATATATGCTATGGGAATGGCTGAAACTGCATAGGGAAGGAGCACAGAATATGAGAAAAAGGCAGAAAACACCTCCTGAGAAAAGATGTGATTTGAAGTGGTGAGGAAAGGAGGATCTGTGAGCAAGGTGGAGGCTGCTGAAATTGGTAGAGGGGTAACAAGTTGAAGCCTGAAAAGATGTCTGGGAAAAAAATCAGTTGGTCATTAAGACCTTCAAGAAAATAGTTCCAGGAGATTGGTGAGGTTCTGCAGAACGTGAATGGCCTGGAGCTTGAGGAATTAAGGAATGAGAAAGGAAGAATTGAAGTCTGGTTCTGGTTATTTTTTAGCAGCTTAGCACTACAAGGTCACTTTAAAAGGAAAGGCAGGAAAAGGAGAGAAACAATTAGCCCTGAAGGTGGGTGTTATTACCCCTCATTTTGCAGATTTGGAAGCTGATGTTCAGAGCAGTTAAAATACACAGCTACTAAGTGAAAGAGATTTACAAGTAAGTATGGTTTCAAAACATGTACTTAAAAAAATTCCATGTAGCCTTTCAAAAGGACAAGCATTTCATTCATATTGACTCATCCCTCATCCACCCAAGGTAACTGAGATTACTAGTTTAGGACTTAATGGGAGTGGGGGAAGAAGTGGGTTCATCCAAGCTTTTTTGCCAAGCAGTGTGACACGGTGATTCATTTGGCTGCCTCAGTTTCCGCATCTGTAAAGGCAGCTGGACTGGAAGATCTTGAAACAGTTTTTATAATCTGTATACCAGACTAAGTATAAAAACATGTACTCACAAGGTGGAATTAATATTACTGATGAGAAGGAAATAGATAATGGATATGGTTAGCAAGCAACCCTAACCTACAGTTTATAAATACAGAGATAAGTATACTTGAGAGTCACCTCAGGGAAACAAGTCAGAGTTGAAATAAAATAAAAACCAAGAGACATAATAACAAAAATAGCAATAAGAACTGAAAAATGTTTATTAGTCTAATGGAGTTCAAAGAACAAGAATTTGTCAGAGTCTCCATCAAAGTACAGGGTATAAGAGGCCATGTCCTGTCATCCCAAGTGTCTGGTTCAGGTGATAGCCACAATAAGCGGAGATTCTCAGTTATCCATGTTTCTTGGGTTGGAACAGTATGGGTCACAGGGTCTGTTCTCCCTTGGGTATACTACACAACTGAGGGCTCTCTGAGATAGTATCTGAGTGGTCAGCCATCTGTTCTCTGTTACAATTATCCTTAAAGTGTGGTCCCCAACAAGCAGCATCAGCATCGACTGGTAACTTCTTACAAATGCAAATTCTCAGGACCACCACAGACTTAAGGAATCAGAAACTCGGGAGGCCTGGCTCAGCATTCTGTATTTTAACAAGCTCTTCAGATAATTCTAATGCACGCTGAAGTTTGAGAACCACTGCTGTCCAAAACTCTGTAACACCTTCCGGCTCTAACATTCTAAGAGTCTACAACTCCGTATTCGAAGTATTAGTGGCATGTATTTCTACTTCAGCTAAGGTGAACTTCTGAGAGCTGTTCCATCACTTCCTGTAGTTTTGAGGCTACAGTTAACTCTCTGAGGAAGTGAAAGCCATTATGCTCACTACATACTAATTAAGCACATACTATGTGTAATTTAAAGAGATGTATAAATGAGGAACAAAGACAGTAAACCAATCAGAGTCCTTTGAAAGAAAAGGGAAAGGGAGTTTCTCTGTTTAATACTGCAGATTGGAATTAGGCAATGAGAAAAGGCCCATCATAGAGAAAAATCATTTCTATTTCAAATTCTTTTGGGATGGGGAGTGGGAGGAGGCATAATGGCATCTTTTATTATGTAGTAATTTTCAAATTTATAGAAAAAAAGAACAAAATTTCACTTGCTGTTATGAAAATTGAGCAAGGACAAGGCTAGCAAGCAATGAATAGATGAAGGAATGGTTAACACAGATAGCATTTTACATAGCTTTTCAAGGAGAAAGGTCATCTTTTGCATTTTGGTTTTAGGTTCAATAAGTAACTGCTTTTTAATTATAATTATAAACCATCAGATAGGGGCGCCTGGGTGGCTCAGTCACTTAAGTGTCTGCCTTTGGCTCAGGTCATGATCTCAGGGTCCTGGGTCGAGCCCCATGTTGGGCTCCCTGCTCGGTGGGAGCCTGCTTCTCCCTCTCCCTCTGCCTGCCCCTCCCCCGGCTTATGCTCTCTCTCTCTCTCTCAAATAAATAATTAAAAAAAAATAAACCATCAGATAGCAGTATAGTTTAAATTAGGGATCCTTAAACTATTACTCAAAGTTTGCAACCATAAATAGTTTAGGCTTTGTGGGCCATATGGCCTCCGCTGTCAACGACTCAGCTACCTAAATGAACACATGTGGCTGTGAGCCAATCAAACTTTATTTGCAAAAACAGGCTGCTTGTCTGGGCCATAGTTTGATGACTCCTGGTTTAAACAATAGTTCTAAATCATTTAAATGCTCGTAAATAAAGACTAATCTGAAACAATTAGGGAATTAGAATTTTGTTTGTTTCTTTGTTTGGGGTTAGTGTAGGCCAAAATTTAATTAGGTTATTGTTTAAAAAAAAAATGTTTTGCATTTTAAAGCAACTCCAAAGGATTTTCATACATAATAACTCACTTTCCACCTCACAACACTTTCAAATAAGTAGATGGTGGTATGGGGGAGAATCCAAAATGAAGTTAAAATATTTTTCTTTTTCATTGTGGATTTATCAATATACGTGTTGGCAGTCTGTCATGTTGAAGATCCACATATAAGTATGGCAAGAGATACCTCACGACTTTAGCAAGCTAAGCATTGGTTAAAAAAAATACAACCAACATTCATGCAGTAGTCTGGAGTAAAGATAAACATCTCAGTACTCACATAATTTAAAATGAAAAAAATCTGTCCTAGAAGGAAACAAAAGCACACATAACCTTTGTGTTTTTAAAATTACAATCTTAATCAGTGTTTCCTACTTAAAAATGTATTTCTCAATTATGTGACTCTGAAGTGTTTATTTTTATTCTGAGTGCAATGTAGATGTGTTTATTTTAGTCTTTTAGAGTATGGAAATGGGGAGGAGGGCAAGATTGTAACCTTCTATTTAGCCTCTTAATATAGCCTGATTAGGATTTACAAGTTATAATTAACAGAGCTCTAAGATGATCTAACAAATACAAGCTGAGTCTAAGAATTAACCTGCTGCCGGTTTCTTATATATTAACATTCTATTTTCAAATAGGTTTGTGAAGTCATTTCTAAAAGGCAAAAAGGAATTTTAGAATCTTAGTAATGTTTTACTAAAACTAGATAATAGCTTTCACAAAACTTGGCCACAGTAATACCTCTTAATATTTATTACTAAGGCTCATTGTAAAAGTGAGTTTACTTTTAGGTACAGTTTTAGAGGTGGTGTTGTTTCATCTTAAATCACAGAAGAAGAGAAACTAAAAATCAGAATACTTTTTGAAAATGTCTATATTTGTAAGTGATAATTAATTAGTAATTATGATGGCAAGTACTAGGTAGGATCTTGATAACCTCAAAGTCTAGCACATGGTCACCGCTCATTCCAAATGTCATCTCTTCCATAAAAATTTTCTTTCAATTGAACTCTTGATTGGTATCTCTTAGGTGATATCTAGCACTTAGATCCTGCCTTGTACCTCTGAAATATTCTCCTTCAACATGTATTGAGTCTATGACTACTGCATAATAAATTGATTCTTTGTACAGTGATAGGGTAGACTTTGGTGCATGCCTGCCATGCACCAGGTGCTGGAGATAGTCGTGGTCCCTGGTGGCAGGGGGTTAGTCACATGACAGCTGTATTAGACAAGTAACACAATGACAAACTAGTGAGGTATGTGCAGTAAGAGAACTTCAGAGGACTGGGGGTACAGAGGGGACAACAATAGGAGTCCCTATCTGAGACTGGATTGGTTAGAAAAGTTTCTTGGAGGAACCAAAGTCTTAAAGATAGGCTGACCACTGAAGGCTGAAGGGCAGTCTAAGTAGGAAGAAGAGCACAGCAAACATGCCTGGTTTGGGGCAGTAACTGTGGGAAGTTCAGAAAGACCAGAGTGACGAAGGCCTGAGAGGAGGAGTGGCACATGAGGAAGGGGCCATATTACGGATCACATTTAGACTTTATGTGAAAGCACAAAAGATTTTAAGCAAGACAGGGTGTTTTGTAATTTGTTGAAGAAAACGGATGAGGGCAAGCTTAGCGGAAAAGAGACCTTTAGGAATTTACTGCAATAATCTTAGGCAAGAAATGTCATGAACCTGGGGCGCCTGGGTGGCTCAGTCGTTAAGCGTCTGACTTCGGCTCAGGTCATGATCCCAGGGTCCTGGGATCGAGCCCCGCATTGGGCTCCCTGCTCAGCGGGAAGCCTGCTTCTCCCTCTCCCACTCCTCCTGCTTGTGTTCCCTCTCTCGCTGTCTCTCTGTCAGATAAATAAATAAAATCTTTAAAAAAAAAAAAAAAAAAAAAAGGAATGTCATGAACCTGAGTTGGCAGCGAGAAAAGGACAGAAGATATAGGAAAAAAAAACATATCAAAGAGATATTAAAAATACAAACTGTGCAAATTTGCAAATTGATTAGTTATGGGGGTGAGATAAGAGATAGAACTAAGAAAAGAATATAATCTCAGCACCCAGACTTTATTTACTTATTTTTATTTTTCATCTAACACATATCTGCTAAGCATCTCTATGTGTCGGCGAGGCATCGGGCTAAATGGTGAAGATATGGGGTAGGCCACTTAGATTTATCCTCTACTCTTGTGAAACTCTGAGTCTGGCTCTACCGTCAGCCACGGTCTTGACATCACCCATCATTTTTGCTCAGTTCCATTTGTAGCGGAGGTTGAAAACCACAGTCCACAATAATTTTACCTGGCCCACCCAGAGGTTTCAAAAACATTTGGTTTTGAATATCTAGTTCACCACATTTCCCTCTCTTGCCACTTTTTTCTGTTTACTGCACCTCCCAGGGACCTGAAAGCATTTAAGTCTGTGATTCAAGCCTTAGTGTTACTGTCTTTTCAACTAGCTTAATTTTTAGTTTTTTTTTTTTAAATCATGATAAAATATACGCAAGATAAAATTTGTCACTTGAAGCATTCTAAAATGTTTTATTCAGTGGCATTTAGTATATTCACAGTGTTGTGCAACCATCACCACTATCTAGTTCCCAATATTCTCATCATCCCCAAAGGAATACCTGTACCTATTAAGCAGGTACTACCTGTTCCCCATTCTACCCAGTCCCTGGCAGTGACAAACTTCTTCCTGTCTCTATGGATTTGCCTAGTCCAGATATTTCAGATCCCATAATATGTGGCCTTTTGTGTCTGGTTTCTTTCACCTGGCATCATGTTTTCCAGGTTCATCCGTACTGTAGTATCTGTCAGTACTTCATTCCTTTTCATTGCCAAATAATATTCCATTGTATGGATGGACCACATTTGTTGATCCATTCATTAGTTGATGGTCATTTGGGTTTTTCTACCTTATGACTATTGTGAATGGTGCTGCTTTAAAAGTTCACGTACATATTTTATCTGAACATCTGTTTTGGGGTCTTTTTTTTTTTTTTTTTTTAGTATATACTCAGGAGTGCAATTTCTGGATCATACAGTAATTCTATGTTTAAGTTAATGAGAAAGTGCCAAACTCTTTTCCACAGTGGCTATACGATTATACATTCCCATCAGCAGTGTGAGGGCCCATATTTTGACTCTTCTCTCTTTGGTCTCCACATACAATCACATTTTATCTTTTAAGGGTATTCAAATAAAAAATAAAAAATAAAATCTCCTGAGTCTAGACACTCACAACCTCTCCTATAGTTTGTAATGAACTCCTAACTGGACTCTCTACTTCCTTGCTCTCCCTTCTTTAATCTATACTACTCACTTCTTACTTCTATCTCATCAATCTTCTGACACACATTGTCAATGATCAGGGCATGTACACTGTCTAAAGAGTCATCCCAATTTATTAACCTAGCTTTCAAGTTCTAACATCTGTTTTAACCTAACTGGTTGATGATATCTCACATTGGACCTCTCCATATTGCCTGTGTAAAAGGTAACCTTTGTGATTCTTAAGAGAATTAGTCCAGAAGCAATTTAGAACAAAAAGACTGGACTACTGAAAGGAAGCCACAAAACCTACTATCAACATCAAAATTTTATCTTATTCAGCAATAAGAATTTGTCCATTAGATATTCATCTCAAACAGGTAACATTAAAAGCACATTTTCAGAAAATCTAGTCTAAAGCGATTAGCGGTCTGACAGGATAAAACATGGGAAAGCCTATTTACATTTCAACAGTCATCATCCAGAAAAAATTACATTCAAATTACTGAAGAAAACTGTACATAGATGATAACGTGATGTGGCTGCATGCAATTTGTGCATCATGTCCACCTCAAATTCACTTCCCTGCTGCATCCTGTAGCTCATATTATACGGTCTGAACTCTGACTTTGTGTTGTAGAACCTCAGAGCCTAGTGATGATGTTGATAATCAAAATCAAAATGAACGAAGTTAGGATAAGCGTTTGTAGAGTACACAGAAGAATGGCTGGATAAACAGTGTGAGCAAGGCCTTAAAAGCAAGAAATACAAAAGGGAGAACTTTTAAATTATCAAAATTCTGATCAGAACAGGCAGCATAAGTGATATAACGAGACCAACAATCTTATGCCAACAATGCTAATATTTAAAGAGCCAGGAAAACATAAACATTACAAAAGCAAAGACAGAACAAGAATAAGAAAGGAGAGAGTGAAGGACCTGGAAGGACAGTGATAAAGAGTTACACTACCAGCGCACGATCACACACAAAGAGATACTACTTCCAAAAAAGGGACTAAGCTACATAACTGCTTTACAGCCACAGGAAGTTGACACAGAAGTTGCTCAACAACAGCTATCAGGAATTCACTTAGTACAAGGCACGTGACAAGACATTATAAGAAAGGAGAGAACAAGATCACAGGAGCATTGCCTCTGAGAGCTTAAAACAACAACAAAACAACCCAGTTTGCATACAAATGATACACAATG
Organism: Phoca vitulina; assembly: GCF_004348235.1. Taxonomy (NCBI): domain Eukaryota; kingdom Metazoa; phylum Chordata; class Mammalia; order Carnivora; family Phocidae; genus Phoca; species Phoca vitulina. Next base: position 7,540,511 of record NW_022589741.1, read on the forward strand.
ATGGAAGCCCAAGTAGACAAAAACCTGGGCTTCAGAACACTGAAGACTGCAGTGAAAATAGCAACTCTCTGAGAACAATCCTATTTGATTATGAAATAATCAGCAGGAACAGAGATTCCAACTAAAGACTGGAGAAACCTTTAAATTTAGTCACTTATATGGCCTGTTGACTAACAATACTGTATATCTTATTTATCAACTAAAATCAGTTTGGGTCAAATTCTTGAATCAGATGAGAATGCTGACCATATTTAAGCTACTCAAGGAAATTTCTATGTGTAGTGATTACAGTGTGATATGGTTCTATGTTAGCTTGTTTACTGACTCAACAATGAACCAAGTTACCAACATGCTGGCTGGGCACTCCAGTACTTCAACTAGTTTGGTTCAGGTAATAATAATGGTACACTGAAAGGAACAAAAGAATCATACCTGATTAAAGGTAGTTCTAACTACAGTTTCTGGATCTGCTAAAGTTAAAAAATATCGTTGGATAACTTCTAGTTAGAAAATTAAGAAATATCATATTATATACCTGTGAACTAGAAAGTCCTCAAGGTAGTATCCTAAAGTCAGGGACTTAAGTTATCTGCTACCTCCAGCTCACTTAGGCCAAAATGTTAATATTCAGGTTGATACATAAGTGAGGTGAATCAATTAGTTGGTTTGGAACTAACAGAGAAGAGTTGCCTTTGATAGGAAACTTTACTATTTTACCAAAATACCTACATAATATATTACAGAAAGAAAAAAACACACAATAGATACTTACTTTAAGCCTTTTTTTTTTTTTTAAAGAAAATTGCAGCAATGAGTTGAAGTCTCTTAAAGAAAAAACTCTCGGGAGGTTTTAAATTTTTGAGCACCTTCTTGGTCTTGATAATTTTATTTCAAATTAAGTCAATTTGGGAAATAAAAGAGAAAATAATTTTTTTAGTGGATGCTAAATAGAAAGTTCAATATTAAAGGAATATTTTAATCCAATGTGTTGTTTTTATACATTGAAATAATTAAACTGTTTGATGAAGTTTAACCTTTATTTTTTAAGTCCCAAATCCTATTCCATATTTATAAATAATTTACTTACTCACATATTAATGACTGCCTAGTATTCAAGATACTAGGGATATAAGCCAGTGAAGCAGCCAGAGGCCATGAAAGAATTTCACCTTTCATTGGAGTGAGTCAGGAAGAGGGGATGGTTTGAACAGAAATGACATGACCTATATGGTGAACAGGATGGAGGAAGACAAAAGTGGAAGCATGTAGTACTTGCTTAAAGAAAATTTAAAAGAATTAATAGTTATGAGTTGGCTAAATTTCCTTAAGTAAAAACTCATTAGAGGCTTTCTGAAAAGTAGTAATTAGAAGAGAAATCCTGGAGGTTGGCAGCTGTGGAAGTGGTTGGATATATTTCAAAGGTAGACCTTAATAGGATTAGATGATAGACTGATTTCCGGTGTAAGCAACTGGAGGAGGGGTGGGGATAAGGAATTTGGTTTTGGGTATGTTAAGTTTGAAATACCTATTAGATGTCAAAATGGAGATTTTAAAGCTACGAAAGCGATCAGGCCATCTAGGGAGTTAATATAGAGGATTGGCTCAATTACTGAGCCCTGAGGCCCACTAACATTTAGAAGTTTGTAAAGAAGGAGAAACTAGCAAAGTAGAATGAACTGGCTGTCAGTAAACAGAACCAAGAAGCCCAAGGAAGAAGAGAGAGACTGGAGTGTCCAATGCCAATGTCAAGGAAGATGATTTAACCATTGGACCTACCATTATGGCATTCACCAGTGACCCTGTCAAGAGCAATTCTGGTGGGCATTCATGAAGAAAGGATTCCAATCTGGTTAACATCAAATTTTTTGTAATTGATGATTCTGCAGAGTCACCCTCTAACTTGTCCAAAAGCACATTCAACTTTTGCAAAAAACAAAAAAAATTGTTAAAAAGATACCAGATAAAATTGGAAACACACAAAAATGTATCTAAACCCAAGGAAGTGCTAATAAAATGGCCTTGGTCATTAGTTGGGAGGGCTATCACAAAGCTCCAAGAGTATTCTCTCATTATAAGAGATAAAGCAACCAAGCTTAATAGAACATAAAAGCTATCTCATAATTTCATATGTTCCAGAAATTTCTCCCTCACGGTGCTAAGAAGTACTTTCCCTTGGAGAATGCAAAACATACTTTCTTGTGCTTAGCAGCAGTAACTTCTATCAAACACTAGCAGTTTTTCACAAAATCGGTGATTAAGTCAAGAATTAGTTAATATGTTATAAAAAGATGTCAGAACTTTCTTTGACAGACATTTCAGTTTTTGAGAAGAATATGTTTTAAAACTACTAGGTACATGAAAAGGACTTGAATAACTACCAAAAAGCCTAGGGTGCTGTCTTATTCAACCTTTAGGACTGAACACATTTTCTGTCTACCAAACTCAGTCATAATAGGTGACTGAATTCTAGAAAATAGGATTTAGAAACTGTTAAGGACACCAGCAGTTATAATTCCAGAAAAAGAAATGGTCTCATAAGTCCCATACCATAACATGAAATGCTTTTTATTTTTTTAATTTTTATTTATTTTTGAGAGAGAGGGTGCATGGTGGGGCGGGAGGGGCAGAGAGAGAGGGAGAGAATCTTCAGCAGGCATCGTACTCAGCATGGAGCCCGATGTGGGGCTCAATCCCATAACCCTGAGACCATGACCTGAGCTGAAATCAAGAGTCAGATGCTTAACCGACTGAGCCACCCAGGCACCTCTGAAATGCTTTTTAAATAAGTAATTCTCGGGCACCTGAATGGCTCAGTCGTTAAGCGTCTGCCTTCGGCTCAGGTCATGATCCCAGGGTCCTGGGATCGAGCCCCGCATCGGGCTCCCCGCTCAGCGGGAAGCCTGCTTCTCCACTCCCCCTGCTTGTGTTCCCTCTCTCGCTGTGTCTCTCTCTGTCAAATAAATAAATAAAATCTAAATAAATAAATAAATAAATAAATAAATAAATAAATAAATAAATCAATCTCTGCTGTTGGCTTGCAATAAAATATTCTCATATTTCCCTTTTGATAAAAGTACCCAAAGTTCAAGTTAACTGAGCTTTCCAGATAACCTGGTTGTTTGTTTTACTGTAGTAAAATTCACTTATTGTAGAATAAAAACAGTAACATATTTTTTTTTTTTTTTTTTTAAAGATTTTATTTATTTATTCATGAGAGACAGAGAGAGAGAGAGACAGAGGCAGAGGGAGAAGCAGGCTCCCCGCGGAGCAGGGAGCCCGATGTGGGACTCGATCCCAGGACCCTGGGATCATGACCTGAGCCGAAGGCAGACGCTTAACCGACTGAGCCACCCAGGCGTCCCTAAAAACAGTAACATATTAAAAAGATGTTTTAATTTGTTTGAGTTAGGGCCGACTTAATATATCTCAAGTGTTTCATTCAAGCCTATACTGGGAAATCTAATGTTGACACTATTAACCTTTTAAAGCATTCAAATTCTAACATACCTTCCAATTTCAAACAAAAGTAAACCCAAGCCATAAAATAAAAGCTTTATGTAGAACATATACAATATATACTGTCAACAAATGTGCTAACATTTTTTTAAACGGTAAAGAAAAACAAGTTTTATATTTACTACTGCATAAGAAATTATTTACCAGTTACTAATCCTTTTCACCTGGGACTGTCACCATTGGTGCAAGTATCTGAATGAAATTATGATGTAACATAGCACTTGAAAAGCCTGGTATTTTAAATAAGTCCTTTTATCTAGGACAATTTTAACATCTGTCACTAAAACAAGAAATGAAACACAAAAAATCCTCTAAATTGACCAGGCATGTGTTGACTGGCATCTCGATGTGTTGAACACAGTGTAATTAGATATAAAAAAGATATAATGTCACAGAAAAGAGGTACAACTCCAAATATTGAGGGAGTTTAGGAGTCAGAAAGTGTCAAGACAACTAGGGAGTGAAGCGGGAAGACAGATGGGCTAGGAAGACGATGAGAGATCAGAAAAAGTTCCACAGAGGAGTCAGCATTTGATTTGAGTCCTTTGGAGAGTTAGGTTTTGGACAATAGAGAAAAACTTCAGCACAAAAAGATCAGGCGATTTGCTAAAGGTCACAAAACTACTCATTGCACAGTCAAGTCTGCAACAATGGCTTCTCAGTGCCCAAAGCAAGTAGGCTTTGGATTAGGCATTACATTTGGGGCAGAAGCAGCAGTTTGGGCAGTACTTTTTGTACTGTTTTTCTCATAATAAATGAGAAAAATTTTTCCATTTTTCTGGCTAAAATAGGTCACAATAAAAAAGGTATTAACAAATATTTAGCAAAAAGGACACAGAGAACAGGAAAAATTTGTTTATGTTTAAATAACTTACAGAATATTCCTTCTCTCTAAACACAGAAACTATATGAAATCTTTTTAAAAAAATGTCAGTATCCTGGTATATCATAGTATCTGACTCATGATAGGTATTATAACTATTTGCTGACAGAACATACTACAAATACGCTACGTGGCACTTAATTATATACTACTTATGTCCTCTTCTTATTTTGTATCTGTATGCCATGTTTCCCAGTGAGCACTTTATACTGTGCATCAAGGTAGGATCCATGTCTTCTTTCTTCTTCTTTTTTTTTTTTTAAAGATTTTATTCATTTATTTGAGAGAGAGAGAGTGGAGCGAGAGAGCAGCAGAGGGAGAGGGAGAAGCAGACTCCCTACTGAACAGGGAGCCCGACATGGGGCTCGATCCCAGGACCCTGAGATCATGACCTGAGCTGAAGGCAGATGGTTAACAACTGAGCCACCCAGGCGCCCCTCCATGTCTTATTTCTAATCCCGTTTCTAGAACTGTGGCTAGTATAGAGGCCTCAAATGTTTGCTGAATAAATTGCTAAACAAAACAACCTTAGTTTCTTCTCCACCTACAAAAAAAGTAAAGTGGAGAAATCCCCCAATTTATCTGGATCATTCAGAAACCAAAACCAAACCCCAAAGCCACTCTGCTCTGATTCTGCATTGGTACTAATACTTTTTAGCTGGAGTAGGGCAGGGGTGGCTTCCGGCTGGTGATTATCATGGTTCCAATAGCCAGGGGAGCAGTGCGTAAAGAACAGAACTAACTCCCTTGAGTGGAGGCAGACCTATTTGATTATTTGCTCCTGTTCTCTACCTTATTCTGTGATTGTAGTCGAACCTTGACATCCATGCCACTCTATTTCTGGAATTCTTTTCCATCACTGCTCCTAAATAAAAATAAAAGAGGAGGGGAGTAGAATTCCAGAAAGATGAATATTTGACTTCACACAATTTAGTTCATAGTGGCAGGGCTTTTTTCAAGCGATCAAAGCATTCCAAAAAGTGAGAAAAAGCTAAAAGCTATTAGAAATAACCTAAGCCAACTGTCTCTCTTGCCCAAGTTAACAGACTCTAACTCAAACTCACCCCCTCAAAGATTTGGGCTGTGTGCACATGTACAAAAGCATGTACTGGGATGCCCAGCATGGTTTTGAAATTCTAACCCCTGACACAAGGGCAAATCTTTCAATTTTGCTCCTTACAAAATACAAAGCTTGGCATATACTCAACAAATGTTTGCTGAACTGAAACCCAAACTAAAGAAACACAAGAAACATTACTCTCCAAATAGATTACAGTCATGGGGAACCATCTTTTTATTTATTTATTTATTTTTATTGATTTTTTTTCATGGGGAACCATCTTATTAAAATCATATTAAAAATCGTTTTATCATTCTCAAAAAAATTTTTTCCCTCATGTTCCAGTTATCAAGAGAGTAATCACAATGATCATAAATTATAAATAAATGCTTAATTTTTATTCTCCTCTAAGTCTTTAAAAATGTTAGTAATAAATGGGATACTTACAAATAACCGCTGGTGCATGTTAAAGTATGAAATTCACATATTTAAAGCTAGACAAAATAAAAATTGACAGCTCAACTAAAACCAAACCACATTTTAAGTCATTTTTCACATAGCTAAAATGACATCATTGCCTTAACAAAGCAAAAAGCACGCATTGCATCTGTGTTGGTAGAGCTGAGCAGACACACATGTGGCCCGATTTATTTCCAGACTGTGAAAATTTTAATGCACTGCTCTGAGGTGCTTTCTCTGACCATTCAACACAAGCGCTAAAGCAATATGCCCTGTCATAGAGGCCTTGCTGGGAAGAGAGACTAGTGAGAAAGTGCTCTACCATTTCTATCATTCCCAATAAAATTACATTGGAAATAAACTCCAGAGGTTTCTGAATCTTGAAGTTTTGAGAAGATTTGAGAATAAACCTTCAAGCAGAACATGATTAAATTCCAATGGAAGTGTCATTCTCCTGATTCTTCAGAAAAAGCTTCTCCACTAACCTTAACTCTGGATAGCTACGTGAAGTGTTAGTATTAGTATTCCACAAAATCAGAGTCGAATTTACTACATTTGAGTTGCCTAGACTCTATTCTCCCTTTTATAATCAGGAAGCTAAGTAGATTTAACCTTTGGAAAGAGAAGAAAACAAAAGGGTGGTGATGGTAGTAGGGGAGGAGAGGGGACAAGACATCTCTTCTAGAACCAGACCTTAATGTGTCCCAAATATTCAGAACAAAATCAGGGTTCCTGCCTTCCTTGAGGACAAGGGTTTCTATCTTGCTCACTGATGTGCTATCAGCAGTGCCTGGCCACAGGAAATAATAAAATATTTGCCAAATGAATTATGATGATGAATGCTTATTATGACTGTTATAATCATGGGTCTTTTTTGAAGGTGGTAGATCCTGTCAGGTTTATTGACTTGGGAAGAGGCAGGTCTCTGAAGTGGGTAAGAGTGCCCAGCTCTGCCTTCTCACTCTTTCTTGGATCTGGTGCCTTATAAAAGAGCTCCTTGAGGTTGGCATTGAGATGACCAGAAGAAAGGGAGGAAAGAACAAGTCCTAATTTACAAATGGTATTTTCTAATGGTATGTTACTGTCTTTATTTCCCGTAGGGCCCAGCATTTCTCTGAGTATCTTCTCTGGGATGTTAATAGGTGTCCAGCTCAGGGAAGACTGCCTGACTATCCTCCCTAGTCACTCCCTCTCTAACTGCCCCCTTTTATCTTCTCATACTAGGTACTTTTTTTTCTTTTTTCCTTATTTATTATTTATTTTTTTAAAAAAAGATTTTATTTATTTATTAGAGAGTGAGAGAGAGAGCGCGTGTGCAAGGGCGCACAAGAGTGGTAGGAGCAGAGGGAGAGGGAGAAGCAGGCTCCCCACTGAGCAGGAAGCCTGATGTGGGGCTTGATCTGACCTGAGCAGAAGGCAGCCACTTAACTGACTGAATCAACCAGGGGCCCCTATTATTTATTTTTTTAAGTAACCTTTACACTCAACATGAGGCTGGGACTAACGACCCCAAGAAAAGTCACATGCTCTACCGACTGAGTCAGCCAGGCGGCCCCTAGGTACTACTTTCTAATACTCTCATTTGTTGGTGTGTTTTGCTATTCACATCCCCCCACTAGAATGTAAACTCCATGAAAGCAGGGACTTTACAGCTATCTACCCAAATGCCCAGAAAAGTGTCTGATACATAGTTGTCACTTAAATATTTGTGGAATAAATTAACATTTGCTAGGCAACGTTCTAAGCGATGAGACCAACAAAATGCCTGTCCTGTTTATGTTCCATGATGACATGATATACATTATCAGGAAAAAGAAACTGGAGGGAAACACCAGATTGAAGGGGTTTCTTTACTTCCCTATTTTACAGAGCTTTTACTGTGCTATAAACACAGTGAAATTGATGAAAAACTTTTCTTCCCCCCAGCTGAACATCTGAGAGGAGTAATGTTTCTCATTTACACTGACACACTGAGAAATGCAGTCTCATGTCTTATTTAGGTAATCCCACTTAGTCTCCCTTGGCTGTGACACTGGTACTAAGGGAAGACCCTTATATTTACACTTGGGCCAGAGTCTTAAATTGACAGTGTAGTGATATCAGTGATACCTGGGAGAGATCTTCCATGGTGTTCAGAAGACAAGGGATAAGACTGAGTTGAGAGTTGTGGCCTTCCCTCCCTGTTTGGATATTCTCCCTCCACTACCAGTGCAGGATGATCTGGGTTTTATTTATTCAGCTTGAGAGTTTCTGAGCACCTTCATTAATTTTGTAAAATTCTTGACAATAATCTTCAAATATTTTTTGTCTCATTTTTCTCTCTCTTCTTCTTGGACTGAATTACCTGTATGTTAGACCACTGGATATTGTTCCACAGTTCCTGGATGCCTCACACTTTTCTCTGTTGTGTTTTACTTTGGAAAATTCCTATTAATCGATCTTTATGTTTACTGATTCTTTCCCTAGCTGCGTCAAGTCTGCACATAAACCTATTGAAAAGATTCTTCATCTTTGGTATCAATGTTTATCTCTAAGATTTCCATTTGACTCTCTTATAGTTTCCATTTCTCTGCTAATATTTCCCATCTGTTCATGAATGCTGTTCATCTTTCCCACTAAATCCTTTATATATATATATATATATATATAT
>NW_022589741.1:7549178-7638209 GCF_004348235.1 Phoca vitulina
CCCACTAAATCCTTTATATATATATATATATATATATTGTTTTTTTTTTTTTTTTTTTAAGTAATGTCTATGCCTAGATTGGGGCTTGAACTCACAACCCCAAGATCAAGAGTCCCATACTCTGCCGACTGAACCACCCAGGTGCTCCTAGATCCTTTATATATTAATCACAGTTGTTTAAATGTTCCTGCCTGAAAGTTCCAACATATAGTTCATTTCAGTCTGGTAGACTGCTTCGCCCTTTTTGTTGTTGTTGTTTAAAAATAACATTTAAAAAAAAGTTTTTATTTTTAGTTAACATATAGGTTTATATTAGTTTCAGGTGTGCAATATAGTGATTCAACAATTACATACATCACCCAGTGCCCATCACAAGTGCACTCCTTAATCCCCATCACCTATTTAAACCATCCCCCTGCCCACCTCCCCTCTGGTAACCATTTGTTTGTTCTCTATAGTTAAGAGTCTGTTTTTTGATTTGTCTCTCTTTTTTTCCTTTGCTCATTTGTTTTGTTTCTTAAATTCCACATATGAGTGAAATCATATGGTATTTGTCTTTCTCTGACTTATTTCACTTAGCATTATACCCTTTAGCTCCATCCATATTGTTGCAAATGACAAGATTTCATTCTTTATTATGGCTGAATAATATTCCATTGTGTGTGTGTGTATATATACATTTTTATCCATTCATCAATCAGTGGACACTTGGGCTGCTTCCATATCTTGGCTATTGTAAATAATGCTGTTATAAACATAGGGGTGCATGTATCCATTTGAATTAGTGTTTTTCTATTCTTTGGGTAAATACCCAGCAGTGTGATTGCTGGATTGTAGGGTAATTCTATTTTAAACTTTTGAGTAACCTCCATACTATTTTCCACAGCAGCTTACCAGTTTGCTTTCCCACCAACAGTGCACGAGGGTTCCTTTTTCTCCACATCCTCCTCAACATGTTGTTTGAGTCATTGATTTTAGCCATCTGACAGGTATGAGGTGATATCTCATTGCAGTTTTGATTTGCATTTCCCTGATGGTAAGGGATAATGAATATCTTTTCATGTATCTGTTGGCCATCTTTGGAGAAACATATGTTCATATCTTCTGCCCATTTTTTAAACTGCATTATTTTTTGGGTGTTGAGTTGTACAAATTCTTTATATATTCTGGATACTAACCTTTTTTTGGATATGTCATTTGCAAATATCTTCTCCCATTAAACAGGTTGCCTTTTAGTTTTGTTGATTGTTTCTTATGTTGTGCAGAAGCATTTTGTTTTGATATAGTCCCAATAGTTTATTTTTGCTTTTGTTTCCTTTGCCTCAGGAGATATATCTAGAGAAAAGTTCTACAGCTGATGTCAAAGAAGTTACTGCCTGTGTTCTCTTCTAGGATTTTTATGGCTTCAGGTTTCACATTTAGGTCTTCTAGTTTGAGTTTATTTTTGTGTATGGTGTAAGAAAGTGGTCCAGTTTCATTCTTTTGCATGTTGCTGTCCAGTTTTCCCAATACCATTTGTTGAAGAGACGGTCTTTTTCCCATTGGATATTCTTTCGGCTCTGTTGAAGATTCACTGACCATATAACTGTGGGTTTATTTCTGGGTGTTCTATTCTGTCCAACTGATCTATGTGTCTGTTTTTGTTCCAGTACCTTATTGTTTTGATCACTACAGTTTTATAATATAACTTGAAGTCTGGAATTGTGATACCTCCAGCTTTGCTTTTCAAGATTGCTCTGGCTCTTCGAGGTCTTTTGTGTTCCATACAAATTGTAGAATTATTTGTTCCAGTCTGTGAAAAATGCTGTTAGCATTAAATGTGTAGATTGCTTTGGATACTATAGACATTTTAACATTTGTTCTTTCTTTTTTTGAAATATTTTATTTATTTGATAGAAAGAGTGAGCAAAAGAGAGAGCACAAGCACGGGCAGAGGGAGAGGGAGAAGGAGACTCCCAGCTGAGCAGGGAGCCCGACACAGGGCTTGATCCCAGGACCCTGGAGATCATGACTTAAACTGAAGGCAGTCACTTAACTGACTGAGTCACCCAGGTGCCCCACAATATTTTTCTTTCAATCCATGAACATGGAATGTCTTTCCAATTCTTTGCATCATCTTCAGTTTCTTTCATCAGTGTTTTACAGTTTTCAGAGTACAGGTCTTTCACCTCTTTGGTTAAACTTATTCCTTAGGTATCTTATTATTTTGGGTATAACTATAAATGTTTTCTTAACTTCTTTTTCGACTGCTTCATTATTGGTGTATATAAATCCAACAGATTTCTGTACATTGACTTTATATCCTGTGACTTTACTGAATTTATCAGTTCTAGCAGTGTTTTGGTGGAGTTTTCTATAGAGTATCATGTCATCTACAAGTAGTGAAAATTGGACTTCTTCCTTACTGATTTGGATGCCTTTTATTTGTTTTTGTTGTCTGATTGCTGTGGCTAGGACTTCCAGTACTATGTTGAATAAAAGTAGTGAGAGTAGACATCCTTGTCTTGTTCCTGACCTTAGGGAAAAAGTTCTCAGTTTTTTCCCATTAAGGATGATACTAGCTATGGTTTTTTCATATATGGACTTTATTATGCTGAGGTATGTTCCCTCTAAACCTACTGTGATGAGGGTTTTTATCATGAATGGATGTTGTACTTTGTCAAATGCTTTTTTAGCATCTACTGAAATGCTATTGTTCTTATCCTTTCCTTATTGCTGTGATGTATCATGTTGATTGATTTGCAAATACTGAACCACCCTTGCAACTCAGGAATAAATCCCACTTGATTGTGGTGGATGATTTTTTAAAATGTATTGTTGGATTCAGTTTGCTAGTATTTTACTGAAAACTTCTGCTATCTGTGTTCATCAGAGATGAACATTAGAGATATTGGCCTGTAGTTCTCTTTTTTAGTGGTGTCTTTATCTGGTTTTGGTATCAGGGTACTGCTGGCCTCACAGAATGAATTTGGAAGTTTTCCTTCTTTTTCTTTTTTTGGGGAATAGTTTGAGAAAAATAAGTATTAACTCTTCTTTAAATGTTTGGTAGAACTGACCTGTGAAGTCATTTGGTTTTGGAGTTTTGTTTTTTGGGAGGTTTTTGATTACTGATTCAGTTACTTTTTTGGTAATCAGTCCATTCAAGTTTTCTATTTCTTCCTGTTTCAGTTTTGGTAGTTTATATTCCAGGAATTTATCCATTTCTTTTGGTTGTACAATTTATAGGTACAGAGTTTTTCATTATATTCTCTTATAATTGTGTTTCTGTGGTGTTGGTTGTTATTTCTCCTTTCATTTGTGATTTTATTTATTTGAGTCCTTTCTCTTTTGTACTTGATAAGTCTGGCTAGAGGTTTATCGGTTTTATTGATTTTTTTCAAAGAACTAGCTCTTGGTTTCATTGATTTGTTCTATTGTGCTTTTTGCTGTTGTTTTTAGTTTCTTTTTCTTTTAGATTTTATTTATTTATTTAAGACAGAGAGACAGAGAGCGCATGAGAGAGAGCAAGCATGAGCTGGGGGGGGAGGTCAAAGGGAGAGGGAGAAGCAGGTTCCCCACTCAGCAGGGAGCCCGACGCGGGGCTCAATCCCAGGACCCGGGGATCATGACCTGAGCTGAAGGCAGTTGCTGAACCACCTGAGCCACCCGGTGCCCCCCTTTTTAGTTTGTATGTCATTTATTTCTGCTCTAATCTTTATCATTTGCTTCCTTTTGCTAGTTTTAGGTTTTGTTTGTTGTTCTTTTTCTAGTTCCTTTAGGTGTAAGGTTAGGTTGTTTATTTGGGATTGTTCTTGCTTCTCCAGGTAGGTCTGTATTGCTATAAACTTCCATCTTAGAACCACTTTTGTTGTATCCCAAAGGTTTTGGACCATTGTGTTTTCATTTTCATTTGTTTCCATGTACTTTATTTCTCTTTTATTTCCTAGTTGACCCATTCATTTAGTGTTTAGTAGCATGTTATTTAACCTCCATGTATTTGTGGTCTTTCCAGACTTCTTCTGGTGGTTGAATTCTAGTTTTATATCATTGTGGTCAGAAAAGATGTGCAGTATGACTTAAATCCTCCTGAATCTGTTGAGGCTTGTTTTGTGGCCTAATATGTGATCTATTCTGGAGAATGTTCCATATGCACTTGAAAAAAATATGCATTCTGTTGTTTCAGGATGGAATGTTCTGAATATATCTGTTATATCCATCTGTTCCAGTGTATCATTCAAAGCCATTGTTTCCTTGTTGATTTTCTGTTTAGATGATCTGTCCACTGATGTAAGTAGGGTGTTCAAGTCCCCTACTATTATGGTATTATTATCAATCAGTTCCTTTATGTTTGTTAACTTTTATGTATTTGGTACTCCTATGTTGGGTACATAAATATTATAATTGTTATATCTTCTTGTTGGATTGTCCCCTTTATTATTATATAGTGTCCTTCTTTGTATCTTGTTACAGTCTTTGTTTTAAAGTTCATTCTGTTTGATATAAGTATCTCTACTCCAGCTTTTTTTGGACATCCACTTCCAAGATAAATGTTTCTTCATCCCCTCACTTTCAATCTGCAGGTGTCTTTAGGTCTAAAATGAGTCTTCTGTAGGCAGCATTTGGATGGGTCTTTTTTTTTAAAACCATTTTGACATCCTATACTTTTTGATTGGAGCATTTAGTCCATTTACATTCAAAATAATAATTGACAGATATGTATTTATTATTTTATTATATGTTCTGTGGTCATGTCTGAAGATTTTCTCTGATCCTTTCTTGTCTTTCTCTATTTTATGCTTTGTTGATTTTTTTTAGTGATATATTTAGAACTCTTTCTGTTTATTCTTTGCAATATTAGCGGTTTTTGATATATGGTTACCATTCGGTTGGTATATAGTATCTTCTGTATATAGCAGTCTATATTAAGTTCATAGTTGTTTAAGTTTGAACCCATCTTTATTCTACTACTCCCCATGTTTTATGTATATGTTGTCATTTCTTTAAAAAAGACTTATTTGAGAGAGAGACAAAGAGAGAGAGAGTGCACACAAGTGTGGGTGAGGAGGAGCAGAGGGAGAGGAAGAGTCTTAAGCAGACTCCACACTGAGCACAGGGTCTGATAAAGGTCTTGACCTCAGGACCCTGAGATTACGACCAGAAACCAAGAGTTGGATGCTTAACTGACTGCCATTCAGGCACCTCTATGTTGTCATTTTTTATGTCGTTTTATCTCGTGAATTCCTTGACTGTTTTTTTACAGAATTATTCATTTTTACTGCTTTTTTGTTTCCTACCTTTATACTGTCACTTTGAGTCTCTCCTATCCACTGGGTCCCCTTTAATATATCTTGCAAGGTTGGTTTAGTGGCCATGAACTCCTTTAGTTTTTGTTTGTCTGGAAAACTCTTTATCTTTCCTCCTATTCTGAATGATAGCTTTGCTGGATAGAGTCTTGGCTGCAGGTTCTTCCCATTCAGCATTTTGAATATATCATGCCATTCTCTTCTGGCTTAGAAAATTTCTGCTGAAGAATCCCCTGCTAGCCTTATGGGTTTTCCCTTGTATGTTACTATCTTCTTTTGTCTTTCTGCTTTTAAATTTTCTTCTTTATTATTGTATTTTGCTAATTTAATTGCAATATGTCCTAGTGTGTATCTGCTTTTGTTGACTTTGATGGGAGTTCTCCGTGCCTTCTGGATCTAGATATTGGTTTCCTTCCCTAGATTAGGAAAGTTTTCAGCTGTTATTTCTTCAAATAAATTTTCTCTTTCTCTGTCTTCTTCTGGGACTCCTGTAATATGAATGTTGTTATGTATGATGGAGTCACTGAGTTCCTTAAGTTGATTCTTGTTTTGCATAATTCTTTTTTCTCTCTTTTGTTCAGCTCAATTACTTTCTATTACCTTGTCTTTTAGGTCATTAATTCATTCCTCTGCTTCTTCTAGACTGCTCTTCATTCTGTCAAGCATGTTTCTCACTACCTTTAGTGAGCCCTTTATCTCTGCTATGTTGTTCCTTATCTCTCTGTTGAGGGAGATGTCTTCCACTCTTTTATCAAATCCAGTGAGTATCCTTATGATCATTGCTTCAAATTCTCTATCAGGCATATTACTTCTATCTGTTTTGCTTAGATCTCTGGCCATGGTCTTGTCCCTTTTTTTTTCTTAATTTGGGTTCAATTGCTCTGTCTTCTCATTTTGTCGGCCTGTCTGTGTCTGTTTCTCTGTGTTAGGAGGGTCAGCTATGTCTTCTCTTGAAAGTAGTGACTTTATGAAGAGGTCCTGGAGTGCCCTGCCATGCAGTGTCCCCTTTTCACCAGGACCTGGCCCTTATGTGCGTTGCTTACACCCTGCTGTTTTGTCTGAGTCACTTTGCCTTTCAGTGCAGTCATCTGTACTGACTGTCTGTCTATTGTGGGCTGTGTTTGCTCTCTGTGGTGTTAGTGGGATCCAGGCAGGCCAGCTCTGTAGGGGCAGTGTGCTTGCTGGGGAACTTCGGGGTGGGCAGTGGTGTCAGCAAAATTTGCACTGTGCCACTAGTCCTATGCCAGATCCCCTGAAGTGCTGCAGCAGGTAGGGGCTAGGTGCTAGGGCAGCTGGGGTTATGAGGCTGGGTGTGGTGGCTGGGCATTGCAGGTGCATGGCTTTAACAAAATCTCCCTTGAGCCTAGGGTGGAGGCTAGAAAGCTCAGAAGTGGGCAAGTCCTCAGGAGAACTCATGGGTATGGCACACTGCTACCAGGTTAGGTAGCAAGTGTCTGTGCAGTCCTGCCTCTCCCAGATGGCCTTGTGTTTATACTGGGAGGTGGGCGGGGGGAAATGGCACCCGCCAGTTCCCTTGTTTTCATAGAAGTCCCCCAACACACTCCAAAATCAGTATGAAGAGATCTGTCTCCCATTTGCCCCTGGTGTTGTATAAACGGCCGTTTTTGTGTTGCCTCTCCATGCAGGCTGCTGCCTCTTTAAGGACAGCAGCCCAGCCATCACTGGCCTTCCCAGCTTGCCCAGTCAGTTGACTTTTGAAGCTCCAGGCTCCAAGTCCCACTGGTTATACAACCTCACTGAATTCAGCCCTTCTGGTTTTCAAGCCAAATGTTATGGGAATTAGTCTTCCCTGTGTGAGTTCCCCCTCACAATTATTATATGAGGGCCCATTTTTCTGCCCTCTCTGTGTGCACAGCTCCCTCCCTCCTGTGGGCAGCCTCCCTCCACCTTTCTGACCTTCCTAACTTTTCAGATGTTGCTGCTTCTCTATATTTAGTTGTGGAGTTTGTTCTGCCGGTCTTTGGATAGTTCTCTGGTTTTTATTTACTTGGATGTGGATGATACCTAGTTGTAAATGTGGGACAGGGTGAGCTCAGGGTCCTCCTACCCTGCCATCTTCCCAAACTCTTCCTGACTGCTTTAACAGTGGGTTTCCTTCTTACTACATGATGTGTTGTGAAATTTTTGATTGAACACTGGACATTGTGATAAAACAATGGGGACTGAGGTAAACAGTATTTACTCATGGAAATGGGCATGCCTCTTCTTCTGTTAGGACATTAGCAAGAGAGGTTGAGTCAATTCAGTCAGGCATTGAGTTGGGCTTGCTTTCTGTTGTTGCTATTTTTAATCTCAGTGTACTAGAGGCCTCAGATTCTTCCAGTGATACACTACTGTTGCCTTGTGCTCAGTGTGAGGCCTAGAGTTTTTCTCACTGTCCCTGCTCTACTTTCAGCTTTTAGCAGTCCCAGAATGCCTGCTCTGTGTGGGGACTGGGGGTCTCTTGCCAGCTCTAGCAGCAGAATCCTAGTGCTTGTTGCTTAGCATTAGGCTCTTGGGGGAGGAGGGGCATGTGGGATTCTCAGTCCCCCTGGTCAGTCTCAATTTTAGGCAGAGTCTATGTACCCAGGCCTCTGAAGTGGGGTTTTATATTTCTGCCCCTCCTCAATCTCCATGAGAGCCAAATTCTGCTTTGAATCTGTGACAGCTCTTAGGCAGAAGAGTTTCCAGCTTCTCCCCAGTGGTAGCATACGTCTAGCTTTTATTGGTGCAAAATCCTGGGACCAAGAGGTTCTTCTGTCCCTTCTATAAGGCAGAGGGTCCAGAAGCAGTGGGTATTTGTGAGTTGTGTAGGTGAGGAAGAAGTTCCTCTCCAAGAAGCAGATGGGTTTTGCTTCTTTCCCTCCTCAGGAAGCACTGGAACTTCACTTAGGTCCTGGGAGTGAAAGGATTTACTGAGCCTTCTTCGGTGGCTTAAGGCTTTTGCTTAATAAGAAAGAAGATTCTGACAAAGAAAGTGGGGTTTGAGGCCTGTCTCCTGGAGGCACCCAATCAACTTTTGCATGCCTGTGCCACGCAGGTGGGCTCTTTTCTCCCTCTTGACCTACCTCTAATCTTTCTTGTGAGAAAACCAATGGAGGCCCATGAAAAATAGCCCGCAAGTGAATGTAAACTCACTTTGGGTTCTGAAGGTGTGTCCCATATTTTCTTAGAGGGGCTTGTCACTCTCTGGAATTTAGTTCAACTGGTTGTCTTACAAACTGAGTTTTCAGAGTGGGTTCAAGAACAGTTATAATTTTGAAGATTACATGGCCTTTACTCATTGTTATGATGGGAATGATGGTGTCCTGAGTATTTGTTTTACTAAGGAAAGCAGCAGTTATCAGACACTTAGTATTTTTTCAAGAAACCCTCAGTCCTTGAAGATATGAATTAAATCTTCTTTTTTTGTTGTTAAGTCCATTCCAGTTCTAATTTTGTAAGATTCTAAGAATATCATAGAAGGGAAACATAAATGTAGGCTGGAGCTATGGGGAAAGAGAATAAGAAACTAAATTTGGCTATGAGGTAGTCACTGGCCATTGAGAGAGACAGATACCTAGGAAATGATTACGTTACAATGTGTGGTGGGAAAGATACAATGTAGCTTAAATGAAGAATCATGATGGTAATTTAGTGTGAGGAGCTGGGGGAGGCTGGAGAAGAAAAACAAGAAAATCTGGCCTGGAAAGCAATCATAAGGTATAAATTGAACTGAGTCTTGAAGTAGTTCTCTAGGGAGAAGAGCAGAAAAGAAGTATATTCAAGGCAAAGAGAGGTAAATAAACCAGCAGGGTTTAGGGCTGAGTGGAGTGCCAGGAGGTGAGGATAAGAACAGAAATCATGGACTCAGACAGACCTGAGTTTGAAACCTGGTCTGCTGCTTCAAGACTGTGTGACTCTGGACAGGTGGTTAATCCCTAAAACTGCATTTGACCAGCCTGTCAAATTAAAGTATTAATGCTTACCTCTCAGGGTTGTTATGAGGATTAAATGAGATAATGCACCTAAGGTCTAGCTAACCACATCTGGAGCACATCTGCGCTTAGTGCACATGGCTGTTCCTGCTGGTAGCAGTGGTTCCCCGTCACAGAGCAGAGGCCCCACACATCCTCTGCAGCACTAGTCACCTGGGACTTTTTGAGAAACCTTAAGAAGCCCAGGTCACCTGCTTTAGGAAAACAACTGCCTCTGTGTCCTGAGTATAATCCTCTTCTTCCTTAATATATTACAGTTCCTATCTCTTCCTTGGCACAAAAACCAGAATACATATTTTAAAGTAGCTCAGAGATCCTCCTACTAGAAGCAGCAAGTAACAATTTATGCCTGGCAAGTAGGAAGAACTACTAATTTAATCTGTTTCACTACATCTGTGTAGGAGGGAAAACAGATTTAAAAAAAGTATGTGCTCCAAAACCATTCTTACTTACAGGGCAGAGTTAAACTCAGGTTCACATAATGCAAACATAGTGAAACACAGATATACCGCTCAGCAACGACTCCATTTCTATACTGAGAACTAAGGGTTAGAGCCCATGTATATGACATCCAAGGCTCAGGCTATTGCTGTTTCTTGTTTGCTTGCTTTTGTCTTGGGCTACCAGAGCCGGCAGCAGCTCTCTCCAGACATTTAGTAATCCTGAAGAGGCCTGGAAATTGCCTCCCTAGTGCTGCTAAGAATTCACTACGTTGCACAGATTTCATTCCTTGGGCTACGCTACCTGGCTATGGCTCAATCACTTCTGAGGATCAGACTTAACCTAGAGAATGCCCTAGGACTGCACTTTTCAAATTTTAGGCTGTGCCCGAATTATATGTAGGACTTGCTAAAACACAGAATGCTGGGCCCTAGCCCTGGAATTTTTGATTTGCTATGGGGTGGAGCCTCTATTCGGTATTTCTAACATATTCCTAGTTGATACTGATGCTCTGGGTCTCAAGACCACCCTTGGAGGACCACTGCCCTCAGAGGTTTTTGTTTTCATAGAGTGGCATACCGTCTACTTACCTGAGGGGTGTGTTAGAAGAACCCACTGTCACTGGCTTATAGAAGGAACTGTGAGAATGGGAGAGACAGTGAATAAATGACAACAGGGTAAGGCAAGGGCAGAAAGGAAGAGGGATAAACAGTTCTTCCATCAGTTTTTAAAAGGGGCTGAGGGCTGAGGCTTAACTTGAGGGTCTGTGGAGTGTTGGCAGGTCAGCATTTTTTTTTTTCCTTCCATATAATATTCATTAGACCTGGGAGCACAGAGCCAATATATCCAAACCCATCAACAATAGCTCCATCCTACTTATTACACCAAGGTTCAGTGGACAGTCTCAGGAACACAATCGCTAAGGACAATTATCCTGATCTTTCCCCAAAGGTCATTCCTCTCAGAACTAAGAGAGTTCACTCACATTTCTGGGTACCTATTTTCAATACCTTAGAAAACAAGCAGGCACTTTTGTTTTTCTCTTTACGACTGTCCTGCACTTGAATATATGGGTCTCTTTTATATCCACTTTCCTATTCGTAAGGCCAGATAGGAAAGAAAAATTGAGGCTAGAGTGGGGACAGTGAAAGCCTGGGTCCTATCCCTAGCCCTAGCCCTAGTTCTAACACTCCCTTGCTGGGTAACCTTAGGCATGCAATCTCTCTCACTCTCAGGTTCCTTATTCATAAAATAAAAAGACTAGTGGAAAGAGCTACATGATTATTTCAGAAAAGTCTTTCCCATTCTAAAACCCCATTATTCCTAAGATTCCACATTTCCTTCCTAGTATGAAAAGAGGAATATTTGTATCTGAAATGAAGAGGCACAATAAAGGAACACTGAATTCTACTTGACTTTGTAATGACCCTTTAAAGTTGCCTGGTTCAATGCAGTAGCTTCTGGCCACAGATAGAACACTTTCACTATCATAAAAAGTACTATTTGTCAGCACTGCTTTGGAAGTCTAATCATAAAAGAGTAAATGGTTTTCTTTCCTTTTCCACTGAGGCATGTTTCTTTCCTCCTCTCTCCATTCCCTCACCCCCACCAATATAAACTCTGTCTGGAATCACTTAAGTATTTGCCTTAATCTTAACTTTATGTTGTAGTTGTAACCACAACTATGCATCAGATATACGCAACTTTATAACAAAATTCTATTTCTAGAATAGAAAATGATTAGAAATGAGTTCTTTAGTAGTACAATAGCCTCTAGAAATCCTTAACATAGCACAGCTTCTCATCTGCCTGGAATAGTTTAGGTATGACTCTGCTTTTAAGCTAGGGATTCTGCCTGTAATGTCATGTAGCTGAAGCATAGATAACAACCTTCTTAGCTCACTCCTCATACTTCTGGGTTCCCACCTGTATATTCAAGAGACTTCCTTTCTGCATCATGTATAAAATTCTCTGGGTAAGTTCTCCCTTTCTTTCTATAAGCAGTACTGTCAATAACATGGGTTCCAGAGTCATACATAGCTGAGTTTCAATATCGGAATTGTCATTTACTAGTTGTGTGCCTTAACATTTATATTCTACGAGCTTAGAATTTTCTATAAATGGCGATAGTTAAGAGTAACATAGCACTGTGGAAGTTAAAATGATGAAATGTATTTAAAAGCACTTAGCAGATAACAAATGCACAAAAAAGTTAGCTACTGCTATTAAAGATCACACGAAATTCAAATTCTTGCCCAAAGAACAAGACATCTGGTAAACTGTCAAACTATCAACTCACAGATTACTTTCTAACTGCACCTTTACAAATGATATCAGATCACCTTGGCCGCATATGACAACCTGACGTTATGCACCTCCTGAAGTAATGCAATATGAAATAGATATGAAGCAGTCTTCTTGCACAGAGCGATGACTTGAGTACAATCAAGCAGTTAGACACAACTTCCAGTTTATAAGAAATAAGGGAGTAACAAAAGAACAAATTAAATGACAACACAAAAAAATGAGACAAATCCACAACATAGGCTACGGTGGCCAGCCTCTAAGTTGGCATGCCATGATAGCTGCCTACTGGTATTCATACTCCTTTATCCCCTCCACACTGTTATAGTGTTGGTCCTCATGACTAAGAAAACATGGCAGAAGTGACCTATTTCACTTCCAAGATTACGTTATAAAAAATAATCTAGGTTCCATCTGGTCAGTGTGTATGTGCACGTGCACATGTGTATGTGTGTATCTTTCTCTTGGATTGCTCGCTGTGCATGAAGTTGGTTGCCATGTTGTTAGCAACTCTATGGACAGATCCACATGCCAAAAAATGAGGCTTCTTGGCAATAGTCTATTGAGTGAATGTTACTGGTAGTGGATCCTACCCTATCAGTCAAGCCATCAGATGATCACAGGGCCAGCTGACATCTTGATTACAACCTCATGAGGGATTCTGAGCCACCCAGCTAAATTGCTTCTAGATTTCTCATGCTCAAAACCTGTGTGAAATAATGTTTGTTGTTTGAAGATTCTAAGTTTGGAATAACTTGTTACATAGAAACAGTAAGTCAGCTATTCCACAGATAAAACCAAGATTTAGGACTAGTCTTGATTTTGGCTCAGGTCATGATCTCATGGTGCTGAGATTGAGCCCCATATTAGGCTTCACGCTCAGTGGGGAGTCTGCTTGAGATTCTCTCTCTCCTTCTCCCTCTGCCCCTAACCCCTACTCTCTCTCTTTCTAAAATAAATACATCTTTTTTAAAAAAGGTTTTATTTATTTATTTGACAGAGAGAGAGCATAAGCAGGGGGAGCAGCAGAAGGAGAGGGAGGGAGAGGGAGCAGGGAGGCTGATGCAGGGCTTGATCCCAGGGCCCTGGGATCATAACATGAGCCGAAGGCAGACACTTAACCAACTGAGTCACCCAGGTGCCCCAATAAATACATCTTTAAAAAAAATAAGAATTAAAAAAAAAGTTTCAGGAACTGTTCTATATTACAAGAGAGTAAAGAGACATAACAACCAAATTGTGAACTCTGATTTAAATCCTGTTTTAAAAAATGGTAGCTATTAAAAAAATGTAGGGACTGTTAGGACAATTAGAATATAAACATGTATTAGATGACATCATGGAAATTTTAATTTTCTCAGGTGTAGTAAAGATTTTGTTCTTGTACAGAAGAATGCTCTATTTTTAAGAGTTTTATGCTGAAATCACTATGTCTGCAATATAATTTCAAATACTTCACAAAAAATATAGATACAGACGTAACTAGATGAATACAGATGAAACAACAGGACAAATGCCAGTAATTACAGACAAAATACAGGTAGTGGGTATGTAAGTGTTCATTGCACTATTCTATAAACTTTTCTTTATGTTTACAATTTTTCCCTATTAAAAATGTTAAACAATGGAATATACCCCTCCAAATTAGAGTTATCTATAATTGTCATTAGGTTAAAAAAGACTTCAGCCCAATGAGATCTGAGTCCAGATTTTACACCACAGATTGTTGATATTCAGTTCAGAAGTTTGTATGATTCCAAAACATATCAGAGGACTATTGTTGAACCAGGTTATCCTATTTGTCCAATGTTTGCTGGTGGTTCAAAAATACAAAGTTAGTACTGATCCCTCTGTCTTCTTTTCCTGTTTTCATCTTATTTTCTTTTTCATAAAAAGCAGACAATTACTAAATCCAAGAGGAATTAGTCCATTTCAGTATCCAGGTGCACAAACATAACCATAAGCTCATTTTTATATAATAAATAAAGAACTTATGTGCTTATCCAAAACACAGGAGGAAAAACACAGTGGGGGAAAAACAGCAGGCAGACAAGGAATCCACATAACAGAAGTTAACTGAAAAAGGTACTTTAAAACCAATCAGTTAATTTGCAAGTTAAATAAAATTTTACTTCTTACTGTAATACCAATATGAAAATAATATCCGGGTGTAAGTTCTCAGTTTAAGAAAAATTCAGTGACATTCTCATCATTAACACATCAAAATTATGCTTTAAAAAAATGGACATAGCCAATTTATAGTCAAAACAATACCTCAGCATTTATTTTTATGTAAAAAACATTTTATATTTCTACATTGTACTGATGAGTTTTGTTTTTACATCATGCATTTCCAATTATGCTTGCATAGCAAATATTTTAAAATTTACATTTATTTAGTATAACATATAATTTAAAATATAAGTTTTACTTCCCACCAATAGAAAATTAAATTAAAGCTATCCTGATATATTACATCAGTACACTCTGTTAGTGAGGTTGTGGTGAGAACAGGAACTCTTCTGCATCAGTGGGGTAAAAAGAAATGGCACAGCTTTTACAAAGGGAAAATGTGGCGGTATCTAGCAAAATTATATAGGGCTATCCCACTTCTGATAAGTGCAAGATTTTCACTGCAGGCTCCTTTACAGTAAAAGAATGGAAACAAAGTAATCAGTCATTCATCAGTAAGGGACTGCCTTATGGTACATATAAGCAACAGATTACCAGGAAGCTAAAAAAAGGGAAGAAAAATATCTCTATATACAGGTACAAAGTGATCATACAGATATATTGCTACCTGAAAGAAGTGGGGTAGAAAGTATATAGTGTATTATTTTTTCAGAAAGAGGATAAATACATACATATTCATATTTGCTTATATAAGAAACTGAGGTTTTTCAAAGTTACTAATGGCAAAGGGAAAAAAAACAAAGTTGAGGAGACAGAAATAGAAACTAAACTTATTTGAATATATCTTGTTTTAATAGATTCAACTTGTTCTAAAAAAAGAAAGGAAGAGAGAGAGAGAAAGAGAGAAAGAAAGAAAATATTTACATAATTATAAAAATTTATAAAGCTATATAAATTTAGTTTTTATACAAAACTGTAAAATTACAATTTATAAAATTATAAATGTTTTGTAAAATTTTATAGTTTTATTCACACAGAATTTTATGATATCAGAAAAAATAAAATTAAAACAAATTAGCCAAAATAACCACCTAGAGAAAAACTATTCCAAGTGACTTTATAAAAAACAGTAATATAACTATCACTGCTGGGATATGCCATAAAGATAAGGATAATTGCTTAAAAAAATCAAACTATTTTCAGTAATCATTTGTGGCAGTAATGTTGATAATGTTATTCTGAAAGTGTTATTATGTATATATTTCAAGATAATGTGAGTAATTATTTGATATTCTACTTCCTACATTCCCAGAGTCATTGAGAGTGGTATTCTCAGCATGAGAGAAAGGAAACATAAATATTAACATAAACTATGTTAAGTAAAACACCTGTAGTCTCAAACCTGAGTTGAAATCAATTTATATTCAGTTGTGACATATTTTGTCTCTAAAGAAGTTACAGTCTCCTTATGATATCCACTGAAAAGACCTAAAAATGATGACCAACCTAGAAGCAATGAATGCTCCAACTGCCCAGATTATAGTCTTGAAGAAATACCTGATTCCAGGTCTGAGGCAGGAAATACACAAGATGTACCAAGAACATCTTGTCATACTGAAAACTACACTTTTAAACAACCCATTTATCAAAGAGGAAATAAATCAAAAGGAAAATTAGAAAGTGTTTTCAATTGAAAAGGAAAACATCGCATATCAGAATTTGTGGATGCCACCGAAATAGCACTTGGGGAGGAATTTCTGCTGTTCAATGACGATGTTAGAAGAGAAGAAAGATCTTAGAACAACTATCTCAACTTCTTTCTTAAGAAACTTAAAAACAATAGCAAATTAAACCCAAAACAAGAAGAAGGGAATACTCAAGATCAAAGTGGAAATCACTGAAATGGGAAACGGAAAACAGACAAAATTAATGAAATCAAAAGCTGGTTCTTTGAGAATATTGATAAAAATTGTTAAACCTGGGGCACCTGGGTGGCTCAGTGGGTTGAGCATCTGCCTTTGGCTCAGGTCATGATCTCCGGGTCCTAGGATCGAGCCTCATGTTGGGCTCCCTGCTCAGTGGGGAGTCTGCTTCTCCCTCTCCCTCTGCCCCTCCCCCGTTCATGCTCTCTCTCTCTCTCTCTCTCTAATAAATAAAATCTTTAAAAAAATTGTTAAACCTTTGGTAGATTGACCAAGCATAAAAAAGATACTAATATTACTATTAATAATATACTAATATTAGAAATACTAGTATCAGAAATTTGAGACAAAATATCACTACAAATTCTTCAGAGGTTAACAGGACAATAAGGAAGTATTATGAAGAATTATATGGCTATAAATTTGACAATGTAGATGAAATGGAAAATATCCTTAAACTATGTAATCTACCACAGTTTACTCAAAAAGAAATAATCTGAATAGTCCTATTAGGGACATTGAGTATATAGTTAAAGCCTTCCCACAAAACAAAACTCTGCCCATACAGCTTCACAGGTGAATTCTCAAACATGAAAGAAAGAAAGAAAGAAAGAAAGGAAGAGAGAGAGAGAAAGAGAGAAAGAGAGAAAGAGAGAGAAGAGAGAGAGAAAGAGAGAGAGAAAGAAAGAAAGAAAGAAAAAAGAGAAAGAAAAAGAAAAAGAGAAAGGAAGAGAGAAAGAAAGAAAGAGAGAAAGAAAGAGAAAGACAGACAGACAAATCCTACACAAACGCTTCCAGAAAACTAAATGGAAGAAACATCTCAACTCAATCATAGAAGCTAGCATTAACCTGGTTACCAGAGCTAGACAAAGACATTATAGGAAAAGAAAACTACAGACCAGTATCCCTCATGAACACAGATGCCAAAATTCTAAAAATATTCTTTGGCAAATCGAATTTAACAATACATGAAAAGGATGTTATATCATGACTGAGTGGGGTTGATCTCAAGAATGCAGTTACTTTAACATTCTAAAATAAATCAACATAATTCACATATTAACAAATTAAAAATAAAAAATCTTATGGTTATCTCAATAGATGGTGAAAAAACATCTGACAAAATTCAATGTTCATGATAAAAAGTCAGCAATCTAGGAATAGAAGGGAATTTCCTCTTTCTTCCTAATGTCAAGAGTAAGACAAAGATGTCTACCATCACCACCTCTTTTCCACAATGTACTCAGGCTTTGGCCAGAGAAATCAGGCAAAAAAAGGAAATAAAGGGAATCTAGATTGTAAGGAAGAAGCAGAACTATCCGTGCTTACAGACAACATGATCATCTGTGCAGAAAGCTCAATAGAACAAACAAAAAAAATCTACTAAAACTAATAAGTGAGTTTAGCAAAGTTGAAGGATAGACAATGTACAATGTAAAACAACCAACTGTATTTCTACATACAGGCAACAAACACTTGAAAAAAAAATGCTGTTTACAAATAGCAGTAAATATGAAATACTTATGGGTAAATATGACAAAATATGTAAAATATGAGTGCACCAAAAAAGATAAAACACTGCTGAGGAATATTAAAGAAGACCTAAATAAATGAGAAATACATTTTGTTCATGTTGAGTTGGAAGACTTAATATTATTAAAATATCAGTTCTACCCTGATTGATCTATAAATTCAGAATCCCAGTAAGTAATTTGCAGAAATCATACAGAGTATGTTTTCCAATTACAACAGAAGTAAAGTAGCAATTAATAATAGAAAAACAATGGGAAAGTCCAGAAAGTTTTGGAAATTAAATAGCACAATATAATAATCATGGGTACAAGAAGAAATTACAGGGAAACTGAAAAACATTTTAAACTAAAGGAGAATGAAAATACAACATATCCAAATTTGAAATGTGGCTAAAACAGTACTTAGGAAAAACATCTCACATTAGAAAAGATGAAAGGTTTAAAATCACTAATCCAAGTCTCCATTTTAAGATGTTTGGAAAAGAAGAACAAATAAAATACAAAATAAGTGAAAGGAAGTAAATAATAAAGATAAGAGCAAAAATCATTAAGAGATTTCTGTTCTGGGCGCCTGGGTGGCTCAGTCGTTAGGCATCTGCCTTTGGCTCAGGTCATGATCTCAGGGTCCTGGGATCAAGCCCCGCATCAGGCTCCCTGCTCAGCGGGAAGCCTGCTTCTCCCTCTCCCACTCCCCCTCTGCTTGTGTTCCCTCTCTCACTGTGTCTCTCTCTGTCAAATAAATAAATAAAATCTTAAAAAAAAAAGAGAGAGATTTCTGTTCTCAACCATGTTAGAAAGACTTACACAACTAAAAAAAGAAAAGGAAAGAAAAAGAAAAAAAAAGAGAAAAAGAAAGAAGAAAGGAAGGAAGAAACAACCATTTCAGAACTGGACAACAGGAGCACAGAACAGTGATCCCTAAGAGAAGAGAAACAAAGGAGGTAAGCTCTAAGACTGCCCCTGACTGCTGTGTAGGTAGAGATTCTACTCCACAGTTCGGGGAAGAGGAAGCCAAACAGAGCCCAGCTTGAGGAGACAGAGTTAAGAATTCAAGGAGGCTAAAACTCACAAAGTGGAGTAACCAATGAGGAAAGAGCTGTCCAGAGACAGAACTCAGAGATCTGCTAAGGGTTCTGCTCAAGTTTTCATGTGAAAACTGATCAATGCATGTGTGTGAGGAAGTGACCCGAGGCCAGGGAAATAACCACCAGGAAAAAAGCAGGTAGAACTAATACAGGGGTGGAAATAGTTCATGTTCCCAATGGCCAAAGTGGAGAAACCTCATTAATATAAGCGGCATTGAGTGAAGGATGATGTGATTGTGAATGCAGAAAGTCCTGATGACTCTACCAAAAAATGCTATTGGAACTAACAGTACATTTAATAAACTTGCCAGACACAATTACTATGTGATTTCTCTATATATTAGCAGCGAACAATTGGAAATTAAAAATTTTAAACTGTACCACTTATATTAGCATCAAACAATTTAGAATACCCAGGGATAAATTTGACAAAATATATGCAAGACGGTGAAAACTGTAAAATATTGTTGAGAGAAATAAAAGCAGACTGAAATAAATGAAGAAATACTGTGTTCATGGATGCAAGTCTCAATATTGCTAAAATGTCAATTTTACTCACATTGATGTCAGTAAAATGTGATTATCAATAAAATCCCAGCAACATTCTTACAGAAACTGTCAAACTGATTAAAAAATTTCTATGGAAACTTATAGGACCTAATACCAAAATGATTTTGAAAAGTAAGAACAAAGTTGAACTCTCACAACCTGATTTAAAAAACATACTTTAAAGCCACAGTTATCAAGAAAGTGTGATACTAGCATGAAGAAGAGAATAGTGTCCAGAAGTGGACACACACTTACACAGCCAAATGATTATCTGACAATAGTGCAGACATAATTAAGTGGGGACGGAAAAATCTTTTCAAAAACAGTGCTGAAACAACTGGATGGCCATATGCAGTGTAAGTATCGACGCTGATCTCATACGATACAAAAATTAACTCAAAATGGATCGGAGCCCTAAATGTAAAATCTGAAACTATAAAAATTCTACCATAATGCACAGGAAGAGATGTTGACCTGGGGTTTAGAAAAAAAATTTAATAGTACATAGAATGCACAAAAGTGTAAAAGAAAAAAAAAAAAACCAGACTTCATCATAATTTAAAACTTGGCTCTCGGAAAGACATCATTATTATAATGAAAAGGCAAGCTACGTACTGGAAAAAAATAGTCACAAAACACATGACTCAATAAGGGACTTCTATTTAGAACTATACTGGCAACTGAATTTTCTGAGATTATGGAAATATTTTCTATCCGCACTAATAGGCAGCCGCTATTCATATGTAACTAAATGAGTACTTGAAATGTAGCTAGTGTGATTAAAGAACTGCATTTATAGTATTCAGTTTAAAGTGAACTTTTGGGAACAGGGCGGAGCAAGATGGCGGAGGAGTAGGAGACCTAGATTTCGTCTGGTCTCAGGAATTCAGCTGGATAGGGATCAAACCATTCTGAACACCTACAAACTCAACAGGAGATCGAAGAAAAGAATAGCAACAACCCTCTCATCAGAAAAGTGACCACTTTCTGGAAGGTAGGACGTGCGGAGAAGTGAATCCGAGGCGATATTCGGGAGGATAGACGGCGGGGGAGGGGCCTCCGTCGGCCGCTTCTGGCAAGTGATAGAGCCGCGGAGCACAAAATCGGAACTTTTAGAAGTCTGCTCCGCTGAGGGACGTCACTCTGGTGGCGAAGTGGGGGGTGGGACCCTCGCGGGACAGTGTGGTCTCAGGACCCTCGGGGTCACAGAAAGACCGGGGGTGCCTGAGTGCGGCAGAGCTCCCAGGTATCGGAGCAGGGAAGCCGGCTGCAGAGACGGAGCCCAGGCGCGGGCTCTCAGCTCGGGGTTGTCATAGACCGTGATCCGCGGCACAGTCGGGCCACTGCTCCTCCAGCAGGGACCCAACAAGCGGCAGATCCAGAGAGACACCCCCTTCCTCCCCGGGGAGGAGTGGCGCGGGAGCGCACCGCGGGGATCTGCTGGGTTTGGAGACTCCACACGGGGTCGGGTGCCAGAGATAGAAACGCTCGGTCACAGGCCGGGTGAGCACGGAGTGTGGCCGGAGACCGGGGAGACGGGAGTGACTGACTGCTTTTCTCTGGGGGCGCACTGAGGAGCGGGCCCCGAGTTCTTGGCTCCGCCGGGGCGGAGACTGGGAGGCCGCCATTTTCACTCTCCGCCTCCAAAGCTGTACGGAAAGCTTGCAGGGAACAAAAGCTCCCGAGAGCAAACCCGAGCAGATGACTTAGCCGGGACCGGGCAAGGGCGGGACAATTTTGCCTCCGGCAAAGACATTTGGGAACCACGGCAACAGGCCCCTCCCCCAGAAGATCAGCGAGAACAGCCAGCCAAGACCAAGTTTACCGATCAATGAGAACGGCAGGACTCCAGCGCTAGGGGAATACTGCACATAGAATCCATGACTTTTTTACCATGATTCTTTAGTCTTTCAAAGTTAATTTTTTTTTTAACTTTTTTTTTTTTGAATTTTTTTTCCCTTTTTCAACCAACATCTTATCAATCCCTTTTTTAAAAAACATTTTTATTTTTCATTTTTAGAGTCATATTCTATCCCTTCATAGTAGTTACCTATATTTTTGGCATATATATATAAGTTGTTCTCTCTTTAAAATTTTGAGATAGTTTCTTCTAACAGATCAAAATATACCCTAAATCTCTAGTGTATGGTTTTTTTCCTACTCCCCTGCCTGATCACATTCTCTCCCTTTTTTTTTTTTTAAATCCTCTTCTTTCTTTTTTCAAACAACTTCTTATCAATTCCTTTTATAAAATTTTTTATAATTTTCATCTTTACAGTCATATTCCATCCCTTCATCATATCAACCCTTATTTTTGTACATATATAAGTTTTTCTTTCTTTAAAATTTTGGGAGGCACTTTCTTCTAACAGACCAAAATACACCCAAAATCTAGTGTGGGGCACTGGTCTGTGTACCAGCCTGATCATATTTGATCATATTCTGTTTTTTTTTGTTTTGTTCTGTTTTTGTTTGTTTTTATCTTTATCTTTTTCTTTTTCTTTTTTCTCTCTTTCCCTTTCTTTTCCCCCTGCTTCAGGTCTTTTCTGATTTGTTTAAATCAGGGGACGTGGTTACCCTGTTAGCATTTTGTTCTCTCATTAATCTATTCTCCTCTGGACAAAATGACAAGACGGAAAAAATCACCTCAACAAAAAGAACAAGAGGTACTACCGAATGCCAGGGACCTACTCAATACGGACATTAGTACGATGTCGGATCTAGAGTTCAGAATCATCACTTTAAAGATACTAGCTGGGCTTGAAAAAAGCATGGAAGTTATTAGAGAAACCCTTTCTGGAGAAGTAAAAGAACTATAATCAAGTCGAAATCAAAAAGGCTATTAATGAGGTGCAATCAAATATGGGGGTGCTAACTGCTAGGATAAATAGGCAGAAGGAAGAATCAGTGATATAGAAGACCAAATGATGGAAAATAAAGAAGCTGAGAAAAAGAGAGATAAACAACTACTGGATCACGAGGGCAGAATTCGAGAGATAAGCGATACCATAAGACGAAACAACATTAGAATAATTGGGATCCCAGAAGAAGAAGAAAGAGAGAGAGGCCAGAAGGTATAATGGAGCAAATTATAGCAGAGAACTTCCCTAATTTGGGGAAGGAAACGGGCATCAAAATCCAAGAAGCACAGAGAACCCCTCTCAAAATCAATAAAAATAGGTCAACACCCCGACATCTAATAGTAAAACTTACGAGACTCAGAGACAAAGAGAAAATCCTGAAAGCAGCTCGGGAGAAGAGATATGTAACCTACAATGGTAGAAACATTAGATTGGCAACAGACCTATCCACAGAGACCTGGCAGACCAGAAAGAACTGGCAGGATATATTCAGAGCACTAAATGAGAAAAATATGCAGCCAAGAATACTATATCCAGCTAGGCTATCATTGAAAATAGAAGGAGAGATAAAAAGCTTCCAGGACAAACAAAAACTAAAGGAATTCGCAAACACAACACCAGCCCTCCAAGAAATATTGAAAGGGGTCCTCTAAGCAAAGAGAGAGCCTAAAAGCAACATAGACCAGAAAGGAACACAGACAATATACAGTAACAGTCACCTTACAGGCAATACAATGGCACTAAATTCATATCTTTCAATACTTACCTTGAATGTAAATGGGCTAAATGCCCCAATCAAAAGACACACGCTATCAGATTGGATAAAAAAACAAGACCCATCGATATGCTGTCTGCAAGAGACTCATTTTAGACCCAAAGACACCTCCAGATTGAAAGTAAGGGGGTGGAAAACCATTTACCATGCTAATGGACACCAAAAGAAAGCTGGGGTGGCAATCCTTATATCAGACAAATTAGAGTTTAAACCAAAGACTGTAAGAAGAGATGAGGAAGGACACTATATCCTACTTAAAGGGTCTATCCAACAAGAAGATCTAACAATTGTAAATATCTATGCCCCTAACATGGGAGCAGCCAATTATATAAGCCAATTAATAACAAAAGCAAAGAAACACATTGACAACAATACAATAATAGTGGGGGACTTTAACATCCCCCCTCACTGAAATGGACAGATCATCTAAGCAAAAGATCAACAAGGAAATGAAGACTTTAAATGACACATTGGACCAAATGGACTTCACAGACAGATTCAGAACATTCCATCCCAAAGCAACAGAATACACATTCTTCTCTAGTGCCCATGGAACATTCTCCAGAATAGATCACATCCTAGGTCATAAATCAGGTCTCAACTGGTACCGAAAGATTGGGATCATTCCCTGCCTATTTTCAGACCACAATGCTTTGAAACTAGAACTCAATCACAAGAGGAAAGTCGGAAAGAACTCAAATACATGGAGGCTAAAGAACAGCCTACTAAAGAATGAATGGGTCAACCAGGAAATTAAAGAAGAATTTAAAAAATTCATGGAAACCAATGAAAATGAAAACACAACTATTCAAAATCTTTAGGATGCAGCAAAGGCAGTCCTAAGAGGAAAGTATATAGCAATACAAGCCTTTCTCAAGAAACAAGAAAGGTCTCAAGTACACAACCTAACCCTACACCTAAAGGAGCT
This sequence comes from Phoca vitulina, assembly GCF_004348235.1. Classification (NCBI taxonomy): domain Eukaryota; kingdom Metazoa; phylum Chordata; class Mammalia; order Carnivora; family Phocidae; genus Phoca; species Phoca vitulina. The sequence continues at coordinate 7,572,968 of NW_022589741.1, forward strand.
GGAGAAAGAACAGCAAATAAAGCCTAAACCCAGCAGGAGAAGAGAAATAATAAAGATCAGAGCAGAAATCCATGAAATAGAAACCAAAAGAACAGTAGAACAGATCAACGAAACTAGGAGCTGGTTCTTTGAAAGAATTCGCAAGATTGATAAACCCCTGGCCAGACTTATCAAAAAGAAAAGAGAAATGACCGAAATCAACAAAATCATGAATGAAAGAGGAGAGATCACAACCAACGCCAAAGAAATACAAACAATTATAAGAACATATTATGAGCAACTCTATGCCAGCAAATTAGATAACCTGGAAGAAATGGATGCTTTCCTAGAGATGTATCAACTACCAAAACTGAATCAGGAAGAAATAGAAAACCTGAATAGACCTATAACCACTAAGGAAATTGAAGCAGTCATCAGAAATCTCCCAACAAACAAAAGCCCAGGGCCAGATGGCTTCCCAGGGGAATTCTACCAAACATTTAAAGAAGAATTAATACCTATTCTTCTGAAACTGTTCCAAAAATAGAAATGGAAGGAAAACTTCCAAACTCACTTTATGAGGCCAGCATTACCTTGATCCCCAAACCAGACAAAGACCCCATCAAAAAGGAGAATTATAGACCAATATCCCTGATGAACATGGATGCAAAAATTCTCACCAAAATACTAGCCAATAGGATCCAACAGTACATTAAAAGGATTATGCACCATGACCAAGTGGGATTTATCCCTGGGCTGCAAGGTTGGTTCAACATACGCAAATCAATCAACATGATACAATACATTAACAAAAGACAAGAACAAGAATCATATGATCCTCTCAATAGATGCAGAAGAAGCATTTGACAAAGTACAGCAACCTTTCTTGATCAAAACTCTTCAGAGTATAGGCATAGAGGGTACATACCTCAATATCATAAAAGCCATCTATGAAAAACCCATAGCAAATATTCTCAATGGGGAAAAACTGAGAGCTTTCCCCCTAAGGTCAGGAACACGGCAGGGATGTCCACTATCACCACTGCTATTCAACATAGTATTAGAAGTCCTAGCCACGGCAATCAGACAATAAAAAGAAATCAAAGGCATCCAAATCGGCAAAGAAGAAGTCAAACTCTCACTGTTTGCAGATGATATGATACTTTATGTGGAAAACCCAAAAGACTCCACCCCAAAACTGCTGGAACTCATACAGGAATTCAGTCAAGTGGCAGGATATAAAATCAATGCACAGAAATCAGTGGCATTCCTATGCACCACCACCAAGACAGAAGAAAGAGAAATTAAGGAGTCGATCTCATTTACAATTGCACCCAAAACCATCAGATACCTAGGAATAAATCTAACCAAAGAGGCAAAGGATCTGTACTCAGAAAACTATAAAATACTCATGAAATAAATTGAGGAAGACACAAAGAAACGGAAAAACGTTCCATGCTCATGGATTGGAAGAACAAATATTGTGAAGATGTCAATGCTACCTAGAGCAATCTACACATTCAATGCAATCCCCATCAAAATACCATCCACTTTTTTCAAAGAAATGGAACAAATCATCCTAAAATTTGTATGGACCAGAAAAGACCCCGCATAGCCAGTGGAATGTTGAAAAAGAAAAGCAAAGCTGGCGGCATCACAATTCCAGACTTCCAGCTCTATTACAAAGCTGTCATCATCATGGTACTGGCACAAAAACAGACACATAGATCAATGGAACAGAATAGAGAGCCCAGAAATGGACCCTCAACTCTATGGTCAACTAATCTTCGACAAAGCAGGAAAGAATGTCCAATGGAAAAAAGGACAGTCTCTTCAACAAATGGTGTTGGGAAAACTGTACAGCCACATGCAGAAGAATGAAACTGGACCCTTTCCTTACACCACACACAAAAATAGACTCCAAATGGTTGAAAGACCTCAATGTGAGACAGGAGTCCATCAAAATCCTAAAGGAGAACACAGGCAGCAACCTCTTCGACCTCAGCCGCAGCAACTTCTTCCTAGAAACATCGCCAAAGGCAAGGGAAGCAAGGGCAAAAATGAACTATTGGGACTTCATCAAGATAAAAAGCTTTTGCACAGCAAAAGAAACAGTCAACAAAACCAAAAGACAACTGACAGAATGGGAGAAGATATTTGCAAATGACATATCAGATAAAGGGCTAGTATCCAAAATCTATAAAGAATTTATCAAACTCAACACCCAAAGAACAAAGAATCCAATCAAGAAATGGGCAGAAGACATGAACAGACATTTTTCCAAAGAAGACATCCAAATGGCCAACAGACACATGAAAAAGTGCTCAACATCGCTCGGCATCAGGGAAATCCAAATCAAAACTTCAATGAGATACCACCTCACACCAGTTAGAATGGCAAAAATTAACAAGTCAGGAAATGACAGATGTTGGTGGGGATGCGGAGAAAGGGGAACCCTCCGAACCCTCCTACACTGTTGGTGGGAATGCAATCTGGTGCAGCCACTCTGGAAAACAGTGTGGAGGTTCCTCAAAAAGTTGAAAATAGAGCTACCATACGATCCAGCAATTGCACTACTGGGTATTTACCGCAAAGATACAAATGTAGGTATCTGAAGGGGTACGTGCACCCCGATGTTTATAGCAGCCATGTCCACAATAGCCAAACTGTGGAAAGAGCCAAGATGTCCACTGACAGATGAATGGATAAAGAAGTGGTATATATATACAATGGAATATTATGCAGCCATCAAAAGGAATGAGATCTTGCCATTTGCAACGACGTGGATAGAACTGGAGGGTATTATGCTGAGTGAAATAAGTCAAACAGAGAAAGTCATGTATCATATGACCTCACTGATATGAGGAATTCTTAATCTCAGGAAACAAACTGAGGGTTGCTGGGGTGGGGGGTGGGATGGGAGGGATGGGGTATCTGGGTGATAGACACTGGGGAGGGTATGTGCTCTGGTAAGCGCTGTGAATTGTGCAAGACTGTTGAATCTCAGATCTGTACCTATGAAACAAATAATGCAATATATGTTAAGAAAAAAAAAAGAAGAAGATAGCAGGAGGGGAAGAATGAAGGGGGGAAATCGGAGGGGGAGACAAACCATAAGAGACGATGGACTCTGAAAAACAAACTGAGGGTTCTAGAGGGGAGGGGGCTGGGAGGATGGGTTGGCCTGGTGATGGGTATTAAGGAGGGCATGTTCTGCATGGAGCACTAGGTGTTATGCACAAACAGTGAATCATGGAACACTACATCAAGAACTAATGATGTAATGTATGGTGATTAACATAACAATAAAAAAATTAAAAAAAAAAGTGAACTTTTGGGACTTCATCAAGATAAAAAGCTTCTGCACAGCAAAGGAAACAGTCAACAAAACTAAGAGGCAACCCATGGAATGGGAGAAGATATTTGCAAATGACATTATGGGTAAAGGACTAGTATCCAAGATCTATAAAGAACCTCTCAAACTCAACACCCCCCAAAAAAATAATCCAGTCAATAAATGGGCAGAAGACATGAACAGACACTTCTCCAAAGAAGACATACAAATGACTAACAGACACATGAAAAAATGTTCATCATCATTAGCCATCAGGGAAATACAAATCAAAACCACAATGAGATACCACCTCATGCCAGTTAGAATGGCAGGAAACAACAAGTGTTGGCGAGGATGCAGAGAAAGGGGAACCCTTTTACACTGTTGGTGGGAATGCAGCTGGTACAGTCACTCTGGAAAACAGTATGGAGGTTCCTCCAGATGTTAAAAATAGAGCTACCCTATGACCCAGCAATTGCACTACTAGGTATTTACCCCAAAGATACAGACGTAGTGAAAAGAAGGGGTACCTGTACCCCAATGTTCATAGCAGCAATATCCACAATAACCAAACTGTGGAAGGAACCAAGATTCCCTTCAACAGATGAGTGCATAAAGAAGATATGGTTAACATATACAATGGAATATTATTCCTCAGCCATCAGAAAGGATGAATACCCACCATTTGCATCGACATGGACGGAACTGGAAGGTGTTACGCTAAGTGAAATAAGTCAAGCAGAGAAAGACAATTATCATATGGTTTCACTCATATGTGGGACATAAGGAATAGTGCAAAGACCACAGGGGAAGGGAGGGAAAAATGAATGGGAAGAAGTCAGAGAGGGAGACAAACCATGAGAGACTCTGGACTCCAGGAAACAAACTGAGGGTTACAGAAGGGAGGTGGGTGGGGGGATGGGGTAACAGGATAATAGGCATTAAGGAGGGCACGTGTGGTGATGAGCACTGGGTGTTATATACAACTAATGAATCGTTGAACACTACATCAAAAACTAATGAGGTATTATATATTGGCTAATTAAACATAATAAAAAAATTAATTAATTAATTAAAATTTAAATTGCCAGTGTTTCGTGGCTACCATAATGGGCAGCATAGATCTGGAATTTATAGAGAATACTTAAAATTCAACAGTAAGACAAAAAAAAAAAAAACAAAAACCCTCAACATGAATAAGTGATGTGAACTGACACTTTACCAAAGATGATATATGGATGCCAAATAAACCCATGAAAAGATGCTCAACTTCATTAGTAATCAGGAAAATACAAATTAAAACCACAAAGAGGTATAACACACATACAAGAATGACTAAAATTTTTAAAAGATGACCATACTCAGTGTGGGTGAAGATGTGGAACTGTAACTTCCATATACTGCTACTGGGGATATAAAATGGTATAACCACTTTGGAAAACACTTTGGCAGTTTCTTAATACATCTACCATACAACCCAGAGATTGTAATTCTTGGTACTTACCAAAAAATAAAAACATATGAAGTAAAAGTACACACAAATGCTGTACATGAATGTACACAGCAGCTTTATTTTTAATCTCAAAATTGTCAAAAACCCTACCAGTAGGTAAAAGGGATAAACAATTTGTGGTATACCCACACAGTACAATACTGCTCAGCAATAAAAAGTAACATGATATATTTATACGAAATTCTCAGAAATGCAAACTAACCTATAGTGACATCAAACAGATCACTGATCGCCTGAGGACAGGTTGGTAGGGTAGCATGAAAAAAAGAATCACAAAGGCACATGAGGAATCTTTTGGAGGTTAAGAAAATGTTCATTATCTTGATTGTAGTGGTGGTTTCATGGACATAATATGTAAAAATTCATCAAACTGCATACTTTGAGTACTTTACTGATAATTACAATAAATCTTTAAAAAACAACAAAAAAATTGATGAAATAAAAAATGAACACACAATGGGGAAAAGCAACAAAACCAAAAGCTGGTTCTTTGAAAAGATAAATAAAACTGATGCATCTCTAACTAGACTGATCTAGGAAAAAAAAAGAATTCAGAAATTACTAATATCAAGAATGAAAGAAATAGGGATGCTTGGTTGGGTCAGTTGTTAAGCACCTGCCTTTGGCTCAGGTCATGATCCCAGGGTCCTGGGATCAAGCCCTGCGTTGGGCGCCCTGCTCAGCGGGAAGCCTGCTTCTCCCTCTCCCACTCCCCCTGCCTTGTATTCCCTCTCTCGCTGTCTCTCTCTCTCAAATAAATAAATAAAATCTTAAAAAAAAAAAAGAAAGAAATAACTGTAATGACAGTTCTTACAGATATTAAAAACAAAAAATATTATGAATAACTTTGTGGTGATTAAGTTGACAACTGGGATGAAGTGTACACATTCCTTGAAATAAACAAATTACCAAAACTAACTCAAGAAGGAACGTTTTATCTCTGTTAAACATATTAAAATCATAATTTAAAACCTTTCCAGAAAAAAACCCCTCAAACCCTAGATAACTTTACTAGTGAATTCTACCAAGCATTTTAGGAGGACATACTGGGCATTCCCTTATACACCCTTCTGGAAGGAGGAGGGAACACTGCCCAGATCATTTTATGAGGCCACCATTACCCTGGTGCCCAAACCAGACAAAGATAGTACAGGAAAACTGCAGCCCTATCCCTAATGTATATGGACTGCAAATACTTTATAAATCCACACATAACCCCATTCTAACTGTAAGAAAACATCAGACAAACCTAAAATAAGGACATTCTACTAAATGCCTCAAAAATGTCAAGGTCATCAAAAACAAGAAAGGTCTGAGAAACTGTCATAGTCTAGAGGAGCTTAAGGAAGATATAATGACTAAATCTAATACTGTACTTGGGATGAGATCCTGGGATAGAAAAAAGGACATTAGGTAAAAATCTGGTAAGTATAACCGTCAGTTAATAACAAGGTATTAATACTGGTTCATTAGTTGTGACAAAGGTACTACAGTATTTTGAGATGTTAACAAGGTACAATGGTTGATGGTACCCAGAAACTCTGTAAGATTCTTGCAACTTTTCTATAAATCTAAATCTATTCTAAAATAAAAGTTTATTAAAAAAATACTGTAATTCACTATATTAAGACTAAAAAAAGAAAGCAACAACAACATATGATCATTTCAAAGTTGCGTGAGAAATGTTTGACAAAATTCAATACCCATACATGACAAAACACTAAAAAACTGGAATTAAAAGGTAATTCCTCAATACTGGAAATCTACAAAAAGACTCTATAGCTAGCTAATATCATATGTCATGGTGAAAGGCTAAATATTGTCCTGCCTAAAATGAGGAACAAAAAAGTTAAGTCTGTTCATACCACCTCTATTAAACAATATACCAGAGGTTCTAGCTAGTACATTAAAGTAAGAAAAGAAAATAAAAATTGAACAGGTTAGAATGGAAGAAGTAAAACTGTCTTTATTCTCAAAGGAAATAAATGTGTATATAGAATATTCTGAGAAATTTACATTAAAGCTAATAGAGTTTTTTTAAAAAAAGCTAACAACTAATAAGTGAATTTAGTAAGATCAAAGGATTAAAGGTCAAGAAACAAAGACAGCTATATTTCTATATATTAGCAATTATCAAATGGAACATGTGATAAAAAGTTACAATATCAACAAAAACCATGAACGAACTATTAGAAAGTCCAGTAATGAAGATATTATGATATTGGCAAGGACAGACATATAGACTGATGGAAAAGAATGGAGTTTAGAAGTAGACCTACACAAATATGGTGAGTTGGTTTTTGACAAAGTTTCCAGAAGGAAAACATAGGCCCTATTTTCCCAACTGGCAAAAGAAACTCTTTACAGTCATTGGTATTTCAACAACTGGATATACGTAAGGAAAAACAATAAACCTCTACCCTTACTTTATACCATATACAAAAATTAAATCAACTTGATCATAGGCCTAGCATAGAAGAAAACATAGGATACTATCTTTGAGACTTTTAAATACTCAAATATTTCTTAGATAAGGCACATACATATAAGCTATAAAAGAGAAAACTTGTTAAATTAGACTTCATCATAACTACAAATTTTTGTTCTTCAAAAAGCACTATTAAAGAAAATGAAAAGACAAGACAGACTTAGAGGAAATATTTTCACTATACATATTTGACAAAGGACCTATATATCCAGAATATATAAAGAACTCTTATAATTCCCTAGGTTTACAAATAAAGAAATACACAAAAGTTACTTCACAAAGGAAAATGGGCAATAATTACATGAAATGATGCCCAATATCTTAGTCTTCAGGAAATGCAAATGAAAACCATAATGAGATACCACTATATACTCAGTAGAAAGGCTAATTTTTTTTTTTTTGTAAAGATTTTATTTATTTGACAGAGAGAGACATAGCGAGAAAGGGAACACAAGCAGGGGGAGTGGAGAGGGAGAAGCAGGCTTCCCGCGGAGCAGGGAGCCCGATGTGGGGCTCGATCCCAGGATCCTGGGATCATGACCTGAGCCAAAGGCAGACGCTTAATGACTGAGTTACCCAAGCGCCCCAAGGCTAAAAAATTTTAAACTGTCATTCATTTACTAAGTTTGGGCCAGGATGTGAAACAACGGGAGATCTTATGCATTGTTGGTGGGTACGTAAAATAGTAAAAATACTTTAGAAAAAAGTCTGACAGTTTATGTTAAAGGTAAAGAAACACTTATTATATGATCCAGTAATTTAACTCTGTGGCATTTACCCAGTAGAGTGAAAACAGAAAAGACTTGCATACAAATGTTCACAGCAGTTTTCTTCATAATAGCCCCAAACTGCAAACAACTCAAATGTCTATCAACAGGCAAATGAAGAAGCTAACTGTGGGATCTCCACAAATGGAATACTGCTTGGCAATAAAAAGGAACAAACTTCTGATGTATGTAACATGGATGAATCTCAAACACATTCTGCTGAGCCAAAGGGGACAGAGACAAAAGAAATAAATAGGACAAAAGAAAGATATTTCCACTTGATAAAAGATACAACTATCCTGAGCTTTATCAGTCTCACAATATAGGTTTAAAACTAACAGAATAACAAGAAGAAATTGACCTGTCCACAACTGAAGTGGAAAACACTACACAGCTCCCCAGAGCTCCCTTAGTGAGTGACTGAGCAAGAAGACCGAGTATCAGGAAGGGACTGATGATTTACATAATGGGTAACGTACTTTTCAACATACATGTCTATGTAACAAATCATAAAGAAAAGTTAGAAATCATATACCATACAATCATATTCTCTGGCACAGGCCAGAAACTTAGATATTAACATTAAAAATTATAGTAAAAAGTGAAAACAAACCCAAGTAATATAAAATGCAATATATAACATTTCAACTTCCCTGCTTTATACTAGAAAATACCCAGAGTTAAGTAAATAATTACATTAAACAATGTAATTTATAGGAATTTTTAGCTTCTTTGAGTTGGAGATAAAAGTAGCAGAATCATTTCAGAGCAATTCTATCACTTTCATTTAAAGTGATGATCTCTCATTTGTCCACATGAAATTACAACAGACAGAATCTAATGGCCACAAAGAGATTATAATAGTAATAATGAAGTTTCATAAACCTAGCTTCTAGAAATGTTCTTTATCTTATGAGATAGCAAATTCTCAAAATTGAAATGATTTTATTGAGGCAGTATATAGTATGTTGGGTAAGGTCACAAATTGTAACATCACAGAGAAATAAATTTAAATTTCAACTCCTTTACTTGACAGCTGAGAGGCTTAAGCTAAATTATTTTAAATTTCTAAGATTAAAAATCTTTACTATAAAATGAAAAAGTCACTTAAAAATATATACACAAAATACTTAACTAGGAACCTGGTAAATGGTAAGCATTCAATCTAAATTAGAGCTTTTATTAGTATTGCCAACATTAACACATTGTCCTATACCATTAAAATTCACCATGTTGAAAATTTGCTCAATTAGCCAATCTGTTAATGTCACCATATTTATCCAGTCTTCAAGAGCTAGAAACTTCATTCTTAATTCCTTCTTCTTTATATCCAAATTTGATTCTCACTCTCTAAATTTTTCCCCTTCACCATATAAGCTCTTCATTATCATTTGTCTGAATTATTTTCACCTGTCTCCTAAATAGTCTACCTGCCTCAACCATCTCTCTTCCAATCAATTCTTTGTTAGGGCTGTCTTTCAAAAACAAAAATTAAATCAAACCACTAATTCTGATTTTCTTGATTATTGCTCTACTACCTAGAAATCCAAAGTACTCAGCCTGACAAAGGCAATTCCCATTCTGGTCTTTGTTTTGCTACCCTCATCACTGTCACTCCTTCCTAAAAACTCTGAGCTCTAATCTATATTCTCATTAGTAGAACGTTATGTCACCTGTTCCCTCTGCTAAGACACTCCTACACATCCATCAAACCCCAGCACACACAGCGTCACCTCTGCGACACTTTCCCTCAAGGCCTAAGGCAGTTGCTTTGTTGTTTTATTTCTACCCTCATTACAGCACGTATAGTCTATTAAAGTAATTTATTTCTGACTTTTTTTTCCTTATCTACTTGATTGCGAGCTCCCTGAAGGCTAGTATAGAAAAACTCTTATCTATTAAGAGTGCCTCCCTCATGGTGGGCAGTCTGAATAAATGACAACATTTTTGTAGGAAAAAGCTGAGATATCAGAAATAAAACATATACGTTGTTACAACTTCCAAAAACTTAGCATATTTATTCCTTAACTCCATACTTCATGTTATAAGTTAAAGCAAATCCTTAGAATTTTATTTATTTTCAATATATTTACATACACGACACATAAATACAGTAGGTAGAGAATATTTCTACCATACACAGCATCAGATATGATGTTGATGATTCAATCATAAAATTATGTACATAAACTTGGAAGCCAAATGACAGAAAAAGGTACCAAGAGGGATATCCATGAATACAGATCAAAATTTCATTTTTACCTCCCTGCATTTTTCAGATTTTCTAAAACACACATGTATAACTTTCTGACAGCTATGTTTTTAAAGAACAAACAAAAACTAGATACTCCAGAAAGCCAGATTTATCAAAAAAGTTAGGATTATTAAATCTCTTAAAAGTTAATTTATAGAGTATGCATCACAGAAATCTCCTAAAGGACCATGCTTGTAGAAATTATTTTTTTCCCAAAAACAGACGGGTTAGTTTCAATGAAGGACAAAAAAAAAAGCAACCAAAACCAAGGTATAAATAAAAAATAAAGTGAACAACTGAAGCTAGGTTGGTCTTCAATTATCCAGATGTTTCAGGTTCAAGTGCTTTGGGGGCCTCACAAGCCTCAAATTACTGCCACAATCCTGTGTTTTGCTTTGTATATATATGCACATAATATTAAGAATACTGTTTGGCAATACATAAAGAACTCTTACAACTCATTAATAAAAAGACAAGTAACCCAATTAAAAATGTCTAAGTTTTAAATAGAACATTTCCCCCAAAAGATACAAATGGCAAGTAAACACATGAAAAGATGCTCAACATCATAACGCAATGAGAACCAGGAAGAGGCGCCTCTTTGCTCTGGCTGAGAGAGCTATAGTCAAAAAGCCAGAAAACAACAAGGGTTGTCAAGGGCGTGGAAAAAGCAGAGCCCTTATGTGTTGCTGGCAGGAGTACGATGGTGCAGCTGTGCTGGAAAACGAGTTTGGCAGTTCCTTAAAAAGCTAAACACAGAGTTATCACATGACCCAGCAATTCCACCCTAGATATATATCCAAGAGAAATGAAACATACAAAAACTTGTATATGAATTTTCACAGCAGCATTATTCATAATAGCTAAAAAATTGAAAATACCCAAATGTCCATCAACGAGCAAATAAACAAAATGTGGTGTATCTATCCACCTAATGAAATATTATTTCACAATTAAAAGTAATGAAGTACTAATTCAAGGTACAACATGGAAGAACCTTGAAAACATTACGCTAACTGGAAGAAGCCAGTCAAAAAAGACCACATAGTGCATGCCGGCATTTATATGAAATGTCTAGAAGAGATAAAGCTATAGGAACAGAAAAGAGAAGAGTGGCTGCTTAGTACTGGAGACAGGGGAAGAAGGGACATGGGAGATAAAGAGGAAGGACAGCTCATGGCTATGGGGTTTCTTCTAGGAGGGATGAGAATGCTTTAGGTCTGTGGTAATAGAGGGTGCCTGGATGGCTTCAGTTAGTTAAGCATCCGACTCTTCGTTTTGGCTCAGGTCATGATCTTGCAGTAGCGGGTGGTGCCCTGTGTCCACCTCACCGCTCAGCAGGGATTCTGCTTCAGATTCTCTCTCCTTCTCCCTCTGCTCCTCCCATCACTTGTGCCCACGCGTGCACTCTCTCTCAAATAAATAAATAAAATCTTAAAAAAAGAAGACTGTGGTAATAGCTGCACAATTCTGTGAATATTTTTAAAACAACTGAATTGTATACTTTAAATGGATGACTTATATGGTATAAACTGTATCTCAATAAAGCTGTTTAAAGAAAGAATGTCATCTGGCCCCTTTTCCAACAAATTATGTGATCTGGAAAGTGAGCATTTTCATTGACAAATGAAAACAGTATCTGTTTCCATCTTTCCACTTCTAGTTATGAGAATACATAAAAGGTACATGGGAGAAACACTCTAGAAAGCTAGTTTAATAAACTGAAGATGACTATTGGCTATCTATCACTGCCTAACAGATTACCCCAAACATCACAGCTTATACCAACATTTATTATCTCACACAGTTTCTAATGGTCAGGAACCAAGGAGTGGCTTAGCTGGCTGGGCCTGGCTCAGATCACTTACGAGGCTGCAGTCAGGTGAGGGCTGTGATCTCCGAAAACTTGACTGGGGTTGGAAAACCCAAGCTCATTCCTATGGCTGTTGGTTGGAGGCTTCAGTTCCTCCCCTATAGACATCTCCATAGGACTGCTCAGGACATGGTTTCCCACAGAACAAGTCATCAGAGAGACAGAGAGAGTATGACAATTAAGACAAAGGCTCGGCCTTAATCTTAAAAGTGATACACCATCATTTTTGCAATATTCTACTGGTTACACAGATCACTTCTGATCAGTGTGGGAGGGGACTAGACAAGAGCGTGAATACCAGGAGGTGGGAATCACTGGGGCCCTTATGGAGGCTGGAACCAAATGACATTAGAATGATAAACAGCAAATGCTTGACCTTGGCAACGAAAGAGGACAGAAGGGATACATAGTCCTTAGTAGCGTGACAGACACACTCCTGGGGATGTAAGAGTTGCGATAAAAAGGTTTGCAAGGAACATTCATACCATTTTCCATTCTCCATGTGGTGAAGCTGCAATTAGCATAAAGAAACAAAACTGTGACGTTGGGGGCTGGAGGAAGAAGTACATAAACGATTTAGTCAACCTCACTCTCCCCTCTTCCCCACCACTGACAGATGAGCAGACAGTCCCTGTTGCAGAAAGGTTAGGTGACTCTACGAAGGTCATACAGTGACTGAGCAGGAACGAGACCCCATTCTCCGTGTCTTCTCGATACATCAGGAGCTATCCACAGAGAACTGCTGGCAGTGACCCACAGCACAGAGGAGACATAAACGTGCGGGCAGTACTTCACACCCATCAAACACTCAGTCACTCCAGAACTGATACTTCTTTTTGTGATTTTCTGACGCTGGCTGTGTTACTTTCTCAGGCACTAGTGGACGCTTAGCCTTCTTTCCACTCCAACTGAGAGCTGTCCTACTTAGCTGGGGGAGGAAGGAATCACTCATTCAGCTCAGCTAGTATTACAGAGTTTCTGTTCCATAGCCAGCACTGAACATGCAGATGTGAAGAACAGAAAACACTTGGTCCCTTCACTCACAAGGCAGATACTCAAGTTGAGAAAACAAGACCTACATGTGGAACACTAAGAAATTATACATCATGTGACAGGGCAGAGCAAGGATTTATGTATTTTCAACAGTTTTATTTACCAAAAAAACTTACATAATATTACAGTGTGCCAGATACATTACATATCAACTCTCTGAATCCCCTATAAGTTATCCTCATTTTATAGATGAGGTAAGTGAAGCCTTAACAGGTTAAGGAGCTTGTCAAAGTGCTCTCTCCTGGTAAGAAGCAGGGCCAGATTTGACCCAGGTTGGATGGCTGCAGGGCCCGCACTTTCTCAACCACCATACTATGACGCTTCTTGATAATCGTGACAGTTTTTCTTCCTCCTCCCTCATAAGTTCTTTTTTCAGGGTTCTGAAGGAAAGTCGATAATGGGACTCTAAAGCTCCTCTGAGAAGTCCTAGCTTTCACGCTGCACAGGGGAAGGGAGGCCCCAGCCCAGCACAGTAAGGATGTCTCAGGGCAGTGGCTAGCCCTGTGGACAGGGGTGTGGAAGGGGGAGTCAACATCACCAATAAGGCAGTCAGTGCTTCCCTGGTGCCAATATGAGAGATAAGATTGAATCATAACTGCAATTAGCAAATTAAGCTATAGTTGGAAAGAAGAAATTAAATGGATGCATTGTTCTGCAAGTGCAAAAATAAATTAATTTAACTCTGCAAAAGTCCACTAGAATGTGGAGAGACTTAATATAATCTAATGATGTCCTCCCAGCACCATGCCATAGGAAAACAGCACAATACACCAGGAACAGATGTATCTGATCTTTTTAAAGAATATGAAAAGTAGTTTGAAAAGAATAAGGTGATCTGCGGGTCTGGAAAGCTTTTTGCTTAAGAAAGCAATGAGTTACATTTTGGTAAAAATTTGCCACCTTATAAAGCAATAGCTGTCTCTTTCCTTTACAACCAAATTTTACAACTTTGGAAAATGTTCCTCACAAGGAAAGAGGAATCTTGCAGGCGGCTGGCAATCTTCATGTATCAAATTTCTACTTCGTGTTCTTCTGATCACACACCTTGAATTATCTATGGGTCTCTCAATGAAAACCTATGGACACATGGTCCCAAACTGTAGGAAGAGGCCTCCTGCAGAGCTGGCTGGCATAGAGTGCAGCACGATGAGGGGTATCTGGCACAGGTTTTCTTCTAAGATAATGTGTCTATATAGTTTATTGTGATTTTGAAAAGGTATTAAGGATTTTTTAAAAATCCCTCTAAAATTCAAAATTTTATTTCAAAGTCTTGTACCAAGAAACTGTATCTAGATATGGAAGGTTTACAGAATTCCAAAAGAAAGTCTAGTAATTGACCTTTCCTATAAATTATTATCAAACTGTTACCACAACTATCTTAGAGTCTTCAGTATGAGAATGGCCTTTATGAGGTCATTCAATTCATTCCAGTTACCATATCTGGAAAGTTCACACTAAACAACCATAGGTAGAGGTGGATTTTCATTGTTATGAAAGTAGATTTAACCACAATCCTCAGTAAACCACTCCAGAGTATAAATGTACTCCTTGCATATGAAAGAATGATGTGTTATCATCTACTTCAGATGAGTACTAAAATGATAATGATAACATAACAGAAAAAAAGGAAATGAGGTAATGAGAAATTTGTAGAACACAATGGGGGATTGCCTAGGTAAGGCAATGTTAGTGTGCATGCATGCCCGCACGTGTGTGTGTGTGTGTGTGTGTGTGTGTGGTCATGCACAGCAGGAGTGAACTGACCAAAAGGAAGCAGAAGCCAGCCAGCAAACAGCTGCTGCCCTAGTTCTCTAACACCTTCTGATGTGGATCTCTCATCCTAGCATCCTTATCTCAAACCGGCCAATTCTCTATGTGTCTCATCTTGACTCATAGCTTTGGCGCATACGGCTCTCCTCGAGACCCTTCATCTGGAGGGGCCAAGCAAACCAGGTCAATCCTCCGTGTCTCAGGACCTTATTTCCCAGAATCATTCCAAGCATACTTTGAACTTCTGCCTAGGGAGACCTCAAGAGTGGTCAGGGTCTGCCAAGAATAAATCCAAAATGTTCTGAGTTAATCTTGCATCAGGCCAGACCTAGAAATATAATTGTCTTGTAAAATGAATTTAATATTAGAGTCCAGCTAGCTTCTAGACTGCATCTTTCATCCTTTTTATTTCTAATCTGCTGTGGTTCTCAGACAGTCTTTCTATGAGGATTCTGTACACTTCCACTTCTGCTGTTACTACTGTTACTACTACTAGTAGTAATAATAATAACCTTCATACATAGAGCACTGATTATGTGCTGGTGATGACATTAAGGAATTTACATATATAAGACCCATTTAGTCTTCCTTACAATCTTACGAGATAGGTTATTATCCCTGGTTTAAAAACTTACCCAACATCATAAAGCTAGTAAGGACCAGTATCAGGATTCAAACCTGGCAATCTGGCTCCAGAATCCATGCTGTTAGACATTATATCAAGCCCTTTTGTTTGAATAATGCAAAGAATATACCATCAAAACCAGAGGCCTGCATTTCTAATCCCGTCTCTAAGTCTACAATCAACTGTGTGACCTAGGGCAAGTCTTTGACTCAATTTCCACTTTATAATGAGCCAGGCTCAGTGATTTGCTTCTGGTTATACAATGCTATGATGATGAAGTAGGAGCTTTTCACTAACAAACTTGACTTTGCTGGATGAGTCAGAAGGTTTAAAGCTTGGAAATGAACTATATCTAAGGGAAGGAAAGAGGCCACTAATAATAACTAAGTCAATCTTCTAAGAATTTTCACACTTCATATTTTGTGATACAAGCATTAGATTCATACTTTACAGAGGAAAACACTGAGACTCCGAGATCAGGTGATTCTTCCAAGGTCACACAGACAGGATGGACCGATGCATGGGAACGCTGCTAAAGCTCCAGCCCTTCCTACAGCACCACGATGCTTCCCTGCCTGTCCTTTCAGCAGCAGTGAGCAGAGATCAAAAAGGGAATCTATACAAAGTCCCTAGCTCGAAGTCTTGCAAACAGCATATATGCAGTAAATTAATTTGGATGTGGGGATGGAAACAGGTGAATATCAACTTAAAAGTGCTAACACATTGTAACTTAAAACAAAAGTGGGTACATTTTTGTGTAACTTCTACAGCGCGGGCTGAGTAACTATCAAAACAAGTGAATTTCTGGAGGGAAAGTCTATATGACTTGAATCTATCCCTGAGTAAACAATGAAGAAATACCACGAGAATGCCAATAAATGTGGTATTTCCAGATCGTATGAGTTCGTGGGGTATTTGGCTGCATGAAATAATTTCCTAACAATAACTCAGAGTCACTTTGTCAAAAGGAATCTGCCTTTCTCCCTAGCCAGAATTTCACCAGTAATACTGACGAACAAGGAAAGTCTCTCATGTGTTGACTACCTAAAGGAGGGCAGGAAAGGCAGAATCTTATGAAACTACTCAACTGTGCAAACTTACTAAGTTTCTGTTCTGGTTTGGAAATGGAGTCACTTACTCACTCACCAATTCATCCAACAAATAATAATTGAACACCCATACGTACAAAATGGAACACGACCCAGATGGTGATGCTAATGCAGTGGGAGGAGTGCTTACGACGAAAAGCTCCAGAGGCGTGAATGTTACCTATGACGGGTTAGAGGAGTGCCTGAAGGAAGTGACATGTGAGCCAACGCGAGCGCACAGTGTGCTTAGGAAAGTGCAAGGAGTTAAGAATGATTAGAATTCAGAGTATACATAAGGAAGTCTTTTGAGTGACTGAATTTCATAATTATGTAGCCATAGAACTAGAGGTAGAAGGGTTTTCAGATCAGACAATAAGTTCGACACTCTCATTTTACGTTTAAGGAAACTAAGTCCTCTAATTAGGTACCCAGACTGTTACCACGAGGACGACTACTACATGAGGTGAGGCTATTCTCAAATACAGAACTGAACGCTGTTGTGTCTGAGAGTAAGAACAGCTGAATGCAGCCACGTTGGAAAATCACTAACCTTCTTAGTGTGAAGGCCTGTCGTCTGCTATGACACATACTAAAATGCTTAGAGAAATCACATCTCGCTGATCTGAATGGTATCCACATACAAAAAAGAAAAGTTAAAATCTATAAACCACCCCTCCTTATGTATTGTAAGGGCTGATCCAAGAACACTGGAGATAAAACTTCAACACATACAGTTAACTCATCAGTTAACCGAAGTCTTCCCTCTCTTTTAAAACTAGCTCTTGTTCATTAAATTTAATAAAAATTGAGGTGCAACAGCTATTAAATGAAGCCATTCTTTTAAATCTCCTGTGGATGTTTGCTAAACTTTGGACAAAAATTTTATCATCATTAATTACTAAGCAACACCTTACTGGGAAACCACAGTAGAAACAGCGACATTCTGTCACAAAGCCAAAATCAAGTAAGGGTACAATACAAGAAATATGCAATGCTATGGTGACTGTGTATTTAATTCAAGAAATATGAAGTGCTAAAGTACTCTATTTCTTTTACAGGTTAGTTCCCATGATATTACATGTAAAGAAAGAGTAGATTCTTTTTAGGTACTAGAATTTTATCGTACAAAGTTCTACTTGAAATAAGTGTGCTATCAGCTTGGACTTAGAAGATTTTCATGTTTCCTGGGTGCAACTGATAGTAAAGCAAAATTCTTTTTTTTTAAGATTATTTATTTATTTATTTATTTATTAGAGAGAGAGAGAGTGCAAGCACATGTATGAGGGGGTAGGGAGGTACAGAGGGAGAAGGAGAGACAGAATCTCATGCAGACTCAGTGCTGAGCATGGAGCCCGATGCGGGGCTCAATCTCACAACCGTGAGATCAGGGACCTGAGCTGAAATCAAGAGTCGGACACTTAACTGACCAAGCCACCCAGGTTTCCCTAAAAGCACTCTTTCAAAAAAGGGATTCTTTTGTAGCTTGTCATAGTGGTTCTCCACCAAGGGGGTACTGGAATCAACCATGAAGAGTTTCTGACAATTATGCAGCTGTCTGGATCCCACTGCAGAACACTAACTAGAAAACTTTGGAAACCACCAGACTAGAAGAACTTTATGGTTCTTTCCAATCCAGAGATAACATTACATACAAAAACCTTGTACACATTCAACACCCAACAGCTTTCTTTTTGTACACATTAACCGCCCAACACTACACAGAGTAAAAGCACTATTTCTGTATGATAGATGAAGGCCCTGTTCCCCTGCGCTATGCATTCACTTTACTGACCTGGAGAAACTCATAAGAAATAAATTGAAGATTAAAACATATACAACTTCAACTTAAATATCCTTTTTCCTCTGGTAATTTTGACAGAAGTCCATCATATTTCATTATTTCTGAGGCAGAAATTTGGGGAACTGGCTCTAATGTAAGCCCTAATTATTGCAGAGGTAATGGGAAGGCAGGAATGGGGAAGGACATGGCTGTGTATTAGTACGTTGGTTTTCTAACTCACAACAATCCCGGTAAGGTGGGTAAGTGTTGTCAGTATTACAGACCTGGTACTTCATCTGCCTTCTCAAACTTATTAGACCCAATTCCCCAGTGTAACACTCACATCTACACCTATGTATTCATTTCCATTCCTCCTTTTCTACCCTGAAATGAAATTCACAGATATTTAACAGAATTTCAAAAGTATCAATAAAATGCCCTAACAGTAATACAAAGGAAAATAAAATAAAAGTAATTAATAAATTATGTATTTCAATAGGTGTATGCTCCTGATTGACTATACTAAAAGACAGTGAAGTAGTCAGATGCTTACACTACTTACAATTCATATATTTAAATTTAAGAGACGTTGGATAGTAAGAAACTGTAAAACACAAGTACAGGAAAATGAAATAAAGTCAAACGATTTTCTGAAATGATCCCAAATAATATAAAGTACTATTATCTTTTGATATGCAAGCTAGTGGCATTTCTGGAAAATTTTTATTAAGACAAAAGTATATAAAAATACTTTGTCTTTATATATAAAACAGAGTTAGGTTATAGGCAGAGACAACCCTTCACAAACATGCCATGCATGATACCCTCAAAGCCATGTAGGTACCCCACAATTCTTTGACGTGCAAGATACCCTGTGCATTACATGATGTCTACCATCTCTGGCCATTGCCCACTAAATCGCTGAGATAAACTCAAATGCTCCACAAAATTCCAAACTTCCAAACATGAACTTTAAGTATCGACATGCATACTATTACAGATTCTCACAGGCTTGGGAGTAAGTGGGCCACTACTGACCCCTGATCTTGGGCTAAAGATTCTCTGATATAAGGTCTACTTATAATTGAAAAGCCTAGGACACATCTATCCTAGAAGCTTCCAATAAGAAATTATACCCAAAACTGTTTTTTAAAAGTAGATAATAAAGCTATTTTTATATGTATAATATATCTATATATACAGTTGTACTAATAATTCTGCCTCCTCTACCTCTCCCAAAAAATACTTATAACTTTTCTAGATAATCAAGGTCAAACTGTGAAAATATTACCATTCTCTTTTTTCCACACTAATGCAAAGATACATTAAGGCAAATAATCCAGAAGTCATTTATATAGGCAGTCAAATGTATTATTTATTTGGAAGAAGAGTATCTTCCTAATTAAGTTTTGATTAGGCATCTATTAAAAGTAATTTACATTTCCTGATCTGATCAACCCAATGCCTAAAGTACGTGTCTTTTAGGGGCAGGTGGGGGAGCTGCCTGAGTCTGAGAACATGCTGAGTACTAAGAGAGTGACCAAAGTATTTTGGAAGTTTCACTAATTGGGATTTGGTTCTATAATTTATTTTTGGCACTGAAAAAAAAAACCCACCATGCCTTCATACAGATTTTATATTAAGTTAGCACATTATTCATAGAAATATCAGGTATACCCTCATTTTAAGTAAAGGTGATAAGGACTTCACTTTATATAAAAGGATTCACAGATTAGAGGAAAATCATCACAGGATTCCTTTGAACATAAAAACCCCTCCTGGTTAAAGTGCCATTTAAAAATTAATGAATAAGTTAATGACTGAATATTCATTCAATTTCTGCATATTATGAAAGACTTGCTTAAAATGTCTATTGAAATGGGATTTAGTCTTAATAGGTGAAATGGTCATTTCCATAGTGAGTTAACTTGTTTTCCACTTCAAATTCTACAGATTAATTCACTAATTAATTTAATAATGCATACAAGAAATCAGTATTCCATTTTTTATAACCTCAATTTGGTTATCTTTCTTCATATCTAAAATTGGCAAAAATTTTCCTCATGCCCAGGCACAGGTATCAACTTATGATAAAAAATAAGGTAAGGTTTGTGCATAACCAAGATACGTGGTGGTTAAAATAACTCATCTTTTAGTATTCTGATTGCTACTTGTTTCTATAAATAAACCTCAGCAATATGTGTAGACTGCACATTTGTGTACTAGGTGATAGGAGATTTTTGAACTAGTTTTAAAGCAACTGATCACACAGAACAGCTCTAAAAGGCTTTGAGTCACATAAAACACAGACCTTATTAAATATTATTTTTTTTCAGCACAGAAGCCATATTTTCTATTATTAAACAGAGAATTTTGATGCTGATGAAAAACAAACAAAAAAAACCTCACACATAAAAAAAATTAAAAAACATAGCACATACCAAATGTGTAATGCAAGGCTATTCACTTACTTGGTACTGGGCCTTTTTTGTAGGGCTTTATCCAGGATAAGAGATGGGGCACTCCTCCTCCTTTCTGCTAGTGTTTTCATTTTCTGTTGAGAAAAAAAAAATTAAAATGAAGACCATGTGACTTGTAAAGCCAGTAAATGCCAACTTTCAAACCAATTTAGCAAATTTTG
This sequence comes from Phoca vitulina, assembly GCF_004348235.1. Lineage (NCBI taxonomy): Eukaryota > Metazoa > Chordata > Mammalia > Carnivora > Phocidae > Phoca > Phoca vitulina. The sequence continues at coordinate 7,594,133 of NW_022589741.1, forward strand.
TATTGCCTATCCTGGCCTCTCGAAGAGTCTGCAATCTCATTGTAGAGATAAAATAACATCTTAACTAAGATAATAAGTGTCAAAAAGTGGTAGAGGCTTTAAATATTTTTTATAGCTAGAGAATAAGGAGGTTAAATGTTGATCAGGTATTTGGGAAAGGCATTATCATAACCATTATCATCCACTGTAGCTAACAGATATATTGTTTATTATGTTCCAGCCTCTGCTAAAGGCAAGACTGGAGTATCTCATTTATACCCCAAAATGTCATCTGAGTAACTCTACTGTCTCTCTTTCATGGGCAGGATAGGCACCAAACTGGGCCTCAAGGAAAGTCAGGATTTGAAGATATCAAGTAAAGGGAGAAAAAAAGAAAAACAAACAAAACACAGTTAAAGCAAAAGAGACTAGATTCTTATACATTTAATAGACCTTTAAACTGAAATATTTATACATTTGGGGATCACTTCTTCCAAACAGTTTTTTTTTTTTTTTTGCTGTAACTTAAAAAAAGAACAAAAAGACTGTTTTGGTTTTTTTTTCCTTTTCTAAGTGGTATATAAACATAGGATTAACTGGATAATTCAAGTACTCTGTCTCAGAGGACCTACAATTTTTGGTAAATGGGGATTTATTCAACCTGGATTATCCAGATAATCACTCTCTAAATTCAGTCTTACATATTTCACAATTCTAGATAGAGTCAGTGGGCCTGCCCCTGGAAATGGATGAGTAAAATCACCAATATGCTCATCAACAGCCAGGAGTGAAGTTCAGGCTGTGGCCATTTTTCCTGCTCTACTGTCCCACCCTCTCCTGGCGGAGGTCTCACCTACCGCCGGAGGACCTAGGCCTGCCATCCTGGGAACCAGCTGCTGCTCTAGTAAGAACCAGAGAAAATGAACTGGTTCGGGATCAGTACCTCCTTACACTATTCATAAAGGAACTGCTTCTAGTAAAATCAAACCTAGATCCTGGCACAGGAACAGAGGAATAATCACCGAGTGAGAAGGGGATACCGACCTTCTTTGGCAAAATTCTTATCCCCCAAATTCACCATGTCCCCAGGACCCCTCCACAGTTATTGTCGCCAGCATCCTGCCTCAGTGTTGCTGTCTCCCCGTTAATCTTCTGGCTCACGTGTGGAAACTATATGCGCAAACCTCCTCAGCATCGCTCAGACAGAAACTGACACAATTACATAAACCATGAATCAAAGACAGGAAGCCAACGGGTAAGAAATAGAGAACACCGTTCTCAATCAGGAATTATTAACCAGGAAGGAGCTTCAGGGAAGGTTAAATTGTATACTTTTCTTGTTTACATGATATGTATTTATGCCTTCCTTCTGGAGAGAAAGCCCATGGTTTTCATCAGATTCCCAGAAAAGTCTGTGATTTTGATAACCTACGTTGTATCTTACAGCTTGTCAGCTCCACCCCACTGTTTCCATTACTCACATCTCTTGGGAGTCAGGGGGCTTGGCCTAGCCCAGACCCAAAGGTGAAATCCTCAGAAAATGTGCATGTGAACAAACTGCCACCTTTCTTAGTAAAATCAACCAGTCTTTTACCACTGAGACTCTTCACGTGGGGACAGGCCACTGGACCTCGCAATACAAATATTTGTCTCCCAGATTCTCCTTCTCCTGGCCACCTCTGCAGTCACACTAGCCTTAGAACGGTGGATTCAGAAGAGTTATGTTCCTGCCCGCAAGCCCTCTGACTCCCTTTATTCAGCAACTATTTACTATGCTTTGAACTTTGAAATGTGCCCAATCCTTTAAGCTTTATCTGGGCTCCTTACCCTCAGTTTTGAACTAGACGAGGGTCTGCCTAGTCTACCTTAGTGGAACCACCTTCCTGGATCTATCTCAGCAGCCTTGCTTCTGCGGCCCCTAACCCTCTGACACCACGGTCAGCCGATCTAAGCTCCTAACTGAATCTTCATGCATATAGGATTTCTAATTCTGAGCTCCTTGCCTTTCAGGTTTACAAGGAATTTAGAAATGTTCAAAAGACAGCCATAAATATGATTTAAAATGTTGGGGGAGGAAGAGTCTGTGAGAAAAGCTATAATGATCTGAAGTTCTTCATTTGGAAGGAGAAATAATCTCCAAATTAATGCAGAATCATAATATGGAGGATAGAAAATGTCTTCCAAGGAAGAGACCACAAAAAGAAATGCTGCTAAACTGTAGGCTGAGAAACCATGTTGATTTTGGGTAGTGGTTCTCTGAAAAATCTTACAAAGCTGTGAATTACATTGTGCACATAATTTCAAGGGGTTCAGAGACCTGCATAACATGGATTCCTTAGGGATTCATGGACCCCAAATCTGAAACCTTCTGACATAAAGAAATCTTCCTGAGAGTGATGGCTGTTAAACATGGAATGAATAATCAAATAAGGGTGACCAATTTTCTTCTGTAAAAGTGCTTTTAAAATAGGAGTTTCTCATGGAGACCTAATGCAGAGGTCCATATCCACACTAACTAATTAGACCGTGTTTCCTGAGTTATAAAATTGTCAGATGTATGAGGAGTCAAATGCAGAGTGTATCTACCTCATCTAGTGGATTCATATGCAACAGAATGTAATCAAACTACAGGAAGAATATTACTTTTATTTGAGATCCTACTGTTTGTAGTAAGTCTCATCACTAATGAGATATGCAACCCAAGTCAATTCAGTCACTTCTATGGACTTTCATTTCCTAATCTAGATAATCAGAAAATTTGGACTACACGGTCTCTTAGATCCCTTCTATTTTTGATATTCTCATATTAAATGTCCACCAAAGATTTACCCTGGATATGCAAGGAAATAAACTATTATATGTGCCAATTTAAGATTCACAGGATTCATTCCTCTTGTAAATAATTAAAAGTCTTAGGGGCTCCTGGGTGGCTTAGTCGGTTAAGCGTTGGACTCTTGATTTCAGCTCAGGTCATGGTCTCAAGGTCGTGAGATGGAGCCATGCGTTGGGCTCCATGCTGGGTGTGGAGCCTGCTTAAGATTCTCTCTGCCTCTCCCCCTGCCTCTACTACTCCTCCCAGCTCTCTCTAAAAAAAAAAATAATAAATAAAGAATGGCCAATATAACAAGAGTTTAATAAATAGATTTAGGTGTTAATTCATTAAAAATACACAGATCTCTTTCTTTTGTTCAAAAGTATAGCAAAACAAAGGGGCAACGGTGACTTCAAAACAAATTCACTTATCTATCAAAGAATCTGTTCTCAGTTAATAAAGAATTAGATTTTCTTTTTTGTTTATAACAACTGTGTGAAATATAATACGTGGAAATAGAGACTATGATTCCTCTACAAACAGATTACCGTGTAGGCCTGTCAGGGCAGGTTGAGGCTAAGCCTATATGAGCACCAACAAATTTCAGTTGTTCAGTGACAGTAAAAACTATGATTCTTTGCCTCACAGAAAACAGAGGGTAGGTTTAAAACAGTGCTTTTTGTTGTTACTGTTAGCTTAAAAATCACAATGTACAGTATGATTTTTCAGAATGCCCACATGCTTGATGTTCATATCTAGATGACCTCACAGATACCAGGTGCCATTCTGAAACGGAATATTTTTAAAGAGGTAATCTGTTTTTTTCTTCTTTTTTTTTTAAGAGAAAGAGGGAGGGGGAAGAAAAAGGGGAGGAGCCAGGGGAGAGGGAGAGAGAGAACCTCAAGCAGGCTCCGTGCTCAGTGCAGAGCCCAATGAGGGCCTCAATCTCATGACCCTGAGATCATGACCTGAGCCAAAACCAAGAGCGCGATACTTAACTGACTGAGCCACCCAGGCGCCCCAGTAATCTCTTTTTTCTAAATTGACAAACTACGTATTAGGTTAAAAAATAAATTCCATTAAACTTTTGGAAATGATTTTCTCGATACTGTACCACTTACCTAGTCTTCAAGGGCCCAAAAAACGAGACAAGAATTTTATATGAGCTAAAAAACAAACATGAAGTCGCATTTATTTACCCCTCCACTTCTAATTGGGAAAGATAAAGAGGACTTGGAAGAAGTTGTAAAAGGGAATAAATGTGATTACATTTTTAAAATGGCTGTGTTTTCACTAACAGCAATTTATCAGGGAAGTATAACACGAACAGAAGAAAGTCATTAGATCTGTGATTTTCTGAGCTGTCTCTTCTGCAGTTATATTTGGTAATAAAGGCAAAGACCTACTCTGCCAAAAAGTAAAATAGAGGTCATAACTGAAAATGAGAACCAAATGCCTATAATTCATTTTTAAAAACATTTCAAAAGTAGCAAAATTGCAGCTACATTACCAGCTAATCTGCAAGTTGCTTTCCACTTCGACTCTTTTTTAATCAGTTGTATCAATTATATGTTCAATTCCCTGTGTTCCTATCTTGCTTCACATATTATGCCTCGGTTATGGCATTTCATATTATTTATATTTCTGTCCATTTCTAGAGAGCAGGGACTGTAACTTCTATCCAACTTTCTCCAGTCCTTCAACAATTATTTACTGGAATTCTGCTCTATCGTAGGCTTCTCTTTGTATTCCCAAAGCCTAGTACAATGCCTGGTATAAACTATGTACTCAATAAATGAAGGTTTATGTGAATTTTAAAATCCACTATCCTCCATATCTATATCACTATCCCCATACACACACACAGGAAAACAAACAAACCTTTAAGGGGCTCTGCTCGAATGCTGTCATTAAGGAAATGTAAGCATTGCTATGGAACTGGATGGTGAAGAGTCATCCTTGTGTACTGCAAACTACATCTTCTAACATAGTGCTGACATTTACCACTTTGAACTACAGGGTAAACATCTGATGATTGAAGTTAATTACCTGCGAACAAATGGTGCAGGGACACCTGGATATATACATGCAAAAGAATTAAGTTGGACTCCTATCTCATACCATATATAAAAATTAACTCAAGATGAATCAAAGATCTGAAAGTAAGATCTGAAATTACAAAAAAATTTAGAGAAAAACATAGGCAGAATATTTGTGAACTTGGAGTAGGAAATGGTTTCTTAGATATGACACCAAAAGCACAAACAACAAAGGAAAAAGAATAGATAAATTGGACACTGTCAAGATTAAAAACTTCTAGGAGCGCCTGGGTGGCTCAGTCACTAAGTGTCTGCCTTCGGCTCAGGTCATGATCCCAGGGTCCTGGGATCGAGCCCCACATCGGGCTCCCTGCTCAGCCGGAAGCCTGCTTCTCCCTCTCCCACTCCCCCTGCTTGTGTTCCCTCTCTTGCTGTCTCTCTCTCTGTCAAATAAATAAATAAAATCTTAAAAAAAAAAAGATTAAAAACTTCTATGCTTCAAAGGACACCATTAAGAAAGTAAAAAGAAGACCCACAGAATGGAAGAAAATTTTTGCAAATCATATGTTTGATAAATGATTTGTATATAAAGAATTGTTATTGACTTGTCACAATTAAATAAAGATAAATAAGCCAATTTCAAAATGGGCAAAGGAGCTGAATGGACAGTTCTCTAAAGAAGATATACAAATGGCCAATAAGCACAAGAGAAGATGCTCAACATCATTAGCCATCAGGGAAATGCAAATCAAAACCATGAAATAACACTTTATACTCATCAGGATGGCTATAATAAAAAAGACATAAAAAGTGCCAGCGAAGACGTGGAACTCTCATAAACTACTAGTGGGAATGTAAAATAGTGCTGTCACTTTGGAACCTAGTTCAGAAGTTCTGCAAATGGCTAAACACAGTTACATAGGATCCTGCATTTCCTCCCAGGTACATAAACAAGAAAAATGAAAACATGTCCACACAAAAACATGCATGTGAATGTTCACAGCAGCATTATTTATAATAGTTAAAAAGTGGAAAACAACCCCAATGTCCATCAACTGATGAATGAATAAACACATTGTGGTATATCCACATAATGGAATATTACTTGGCAATAAAAGACATACTGACATGTGTAACAACAGAGATGAATCTTGAAAACATTATGCTAATTAAAAGAAGTCAGTCCCAAAGGACCACATGTTATATGATCTCATTTGCATGAAAAATCCAGAATAAACAAATCTATAGAAACTTAAAGTAGATTAGTGTTTGCCCAGAGTTTGGGGAGATAAGGCGATTGGAACATGATGACGAAGGGGTGTGGTGTTTCTTTTGGGGTAATGAAAATGTTCTGAAATTGACTGCGACAACAGATGTACAATTCTCTAAATATACTATGGCATGTGAATTATATCTCAATAAAGCTGTGAAAAAGAAAAACAAAGAGCTAAATACTAAACTACTAAGCCACTGGGTTCCATCCCAGCAAACAGGCTCATAGCCAAGAGCCATTATTTTCTTTATTTGTATAATAATCATCTGTAGTACAATACAAGAAAATGAAAATTATTTGCTTTTTGTCCAACATATTTTTGTATAAAATGTTTAAGTGGCTCTCCATTGGAATTCCTCAGAGGAATATGTCCACCGATCGTCCCCTACTGCTCCAATGCCCGAGCCTTACCATTTTCACACAGTACATTTTCAGTAGCAGTGTATTAAGTCAGTGAATTAACACTGCCCATATCTGAGAGTTTAAGGTGGTGATACAAGTGTGCCTATGTAGGAAAATGAAACTGTAAACAGGTAGCTGAAGAAAAAAATTTTTGGTCTTTTATTTTCAACAACTCAGAAAACACTGTTTACATAAAAACCTGCATGTAGTCTCTCATTAGAAGTTTAACTTCATATCAACCGAGAGATACAGTACTATTTTCGGAACCTCTAAATCGTTCTGAATCTGGTCATTCTTAATTCTCACAGAGATTATAGGAAAAAATGCCTATCAAAAGAAAGGAACAGGATAAAAGGTTTAAGTCAGGTGAACTGCAATTTTTCATCCTTCTGTTACAGTCACTTTAGGAAGAAAAACATCTAAGCATTTTAGTTGAATTTAAGTCAACTGTGCTGAAGTCACTTCCAAACATTTAAAATTAGCATAACATTAAAATGAGGACTTTGGAGTGCTTGCTTCAGCAGCACATAGGAAAGCTTTTAAAGAGTTCAAGTTTCAAAGCTAGAAAAAAATCTAATCAAATTTACAAATTAGCATATTCAAATTTGACTATTAATGCTATTGTGGCTAGTCTATACAATTTTGTAAGCGATGAACTGTTTGTTTCTTGTCTTCCCGACACACCTGCAGTATTTAATTTGTGGAGGCCTACCTAAGAGACACCAGCTCTGCAAAGAAACAAGAAAATTATTTTTAACCCTGCATCCTGCTTCTAGGTCCTATTATCACAACCAGGTTTTGACCACTGGGTGAGCTGAAGCTTCTCACTATTGTCACTTTGGTCTGTGATGTGTGTGATCCTCTATTTACTCACAATCATCTCATCCAGAATCAATTTGAGCATTTAATTAAAACAAATGTCATCACAGCAGATCGTTATAGAAGGATATAGGTTCTTTTCTGAGATTAAGAAAGATACACTTTTACTTTTGGCTTCTTTCCTCCTTCTATGAGACAGCCACTTTGAAATAAAACAATAAACATGAGAATCTATGTAATGTAGGAGAACAGGCCCTGGGCTAGGAGACTCTGGACCTAAGTTCTGCAGCTGGTTCAAGCACTTAACTTCGGAGTCCTCTCCATAAGATGACATAACCATCCGACCTACCACAAAGAATAGAATAAGATTATATGCAAAAAGTCCTCTGACATGGAAAACACCACGACAGTGTAACATACAGAGTGATGCTTTAGAGCTCGTAAGTACCGTATATAAATAAATAGAAGGATAGCAGAATTCCCCTTATACCTTATGCTCCGTTCCTCTGCCTCCGCCTGACCCGTGCAGGCTTCTGGAGTGTCACTGTGGGCCTTGAAGTTGGCTGGACTTTCTTCTTTGGGAAAGCCACCAGTTTCAACCTCTGGTCATGATTCCTTTTCAGCAGCACCCTAGAGTAGACAGGGTCAATCACCAATGCCCTGTCCCTAATAATCCCTTACAAGGCAGGGCCCATACAAGGTGATAAGATTTACACACCCATGACACACTCTGATAAACAAAGAGGCTCTCCGGCTGCCCTGGTAGCCATCTACCCGCCTAGTAGATGAAGGGCTGACTGCAGCAGACACATCTCTACCGGGAAGCTTGGGAAGCTCTGCCTTACAGCAACCTCTCACTCTCCTCATGCAGAGGGGAAGGGAATGGTCATCCAATCCAGAAACCATAATGGTAAAAAACAGAATGCATAAACAGGGAATGGAAAACAGGCCCAGGTCTATCCAGATTCAGACGTAGTATCACCGAGCAAAGACTACTGCCAAAGCTGCGGTTCAAGAGAGCAAATGCAGGGGTAGAAGAGGAAGCAGATTCTCTCCTCGGTGTAAATTAGGACCCAGGTAAACAAGGAAAGCAAAAGGCCACAGAGCAGCTGGGTTTTCCACATCTTTGAAATGTGAGCTCATGTGGGCACACATACATGCCATTTTCAGAGTCCACACGCAAGTGACCAAACATCCAGAAATAGGTTTTACCTTTCAGTTGTGCCATGTGACAGCTGTCTGTCAAAATGAGGTCAAGGCTGCTCAGCACAGCACCAACACAGTGCTGACAGGACTATGTCTGCTGTTGGTCGGATGTTTCTAATCTAAACTTGTCCTAGATAAAGAAAATCAGACTGAAACAAAATTATAAAATAAACTGGGCTGTGTTGCCTGCAAGCCCCACTACTGGTGGCTGACAAGGTAGTTCCTCTGTCCCCTCTCCAGCCTCCCACACTGTGGCTAAGTCCTCCGTAAGTAGACAAAGGCTAACCCTCACCCCCATCCAAGGCTGCTTCAGAAAACCGGGGCAGTGGCCAATACCAAAATCAGCATCCAGCCTGCAGGCTCTCTGCACACACCACGACCTGCAGAGTCCCCGCGACCTACAACACTTGCGATACCAACGTAAAGAATGGGAGAGCAAACTTTCCCCTCAATGAAAATGTCTTTCAGGGGTAGTACGCTCAGGCTACCATGACAGAATAACAGACTGGGTGGTCTAAACAACACACATCTATTTTTCAGTTTTGGAGGCTGGGAAGTCCAAAGTCAAGGTGCCAGCAGATTCAGTTCTTGGCGAGACCCTCTTTCTCATTTGTAGAAAGCTGCCTTCCAGCTCTATCCTCCTCACATGGGGGACAGAGACAGAGAGAGAGTAAGTTCCCTGGTCTCTTACAAGGGCACTAATCCCATCATGGGGATTCTGCCCTCATGACCTCATCTAACCCAGGGGGATTAGGACTTCAACATGAGTTTGTGGAGAGGGCACATTCAGTCCGTCATAGAGGTTTTTGCCAAATGCTCTGAGGATGAGAGAGGTATGAGTCATGAAACTCCAATAAATCACAACAAAATGTACATACATTTCTTCAAAGCACTATGTATACAAGTTTATGTACATATAAGTGTGTATACATATGCATATATAACCTTGGTGTTAGTTATATACCCATTTATTTCTGTAATATTTTATAGTTTACAAGCTGTATTGGTGGCAATTTAAATTGAAATCTAATATATTTTCAGCTACTGATAACTCCCAGGAAAGCAAGCTTTATAATCACATATTTTTGTTAAGTTGTTATGTGGTTCTAAAGATGTCTTTATTTTGAAAAGAACAGCCACCAAGTCCTGGATGGCAGGATAGGAACTTTGAAAGGATTCAGACACCTCAATTACTGAAGTCTCCTTTTCCGTAGGTGCCATCCAGTTGTGTCACCTCTCCCAGTCTACTGAACACTGGGGCTTAGGGGGCGGGAAGTGCCTTCCGAACACCACGCCCCTTCTGTCCTGCAGACCTTTCCCTGAGTCATAGCCTGGGACACTGGTGGAATCACAGACAGTGACAGATTGCTTCACAACCACCCCCACTTCGGAACCAAGAGCAACAAATGCATTAGTTAGTACCCCTGACTTGCGAATTTCCAGTCTCTAAGTTGCAATTCTCTATTTTAACTATTTTACTTAAAATTAATAATTACTTTTTACACAAATGTATAAAAATAAGATTGTCTTTAAGTTTTGTTTTATAAAAAATACAATTTATTCTGTTCTAACATACGAATGTTAGAGTCACAAAAAATTTTTCTTTTGCCATGTTAAAATGCACTATTGTGTTCACATTGTAAGTAAAAATAACTATGGAAGCAAGAGTTTTTTCCTACACTCAAGATTCATGACATAAAATGTTTTCTGAATTGAGAAGGTTTCAACTGGGTGTGCCAAACACGTGACTGTCCATAGAGGCACAGGATTCAGTGCACCCACACCTAACTCTGAAATACAGTTCTGTAAGTTTGGGGAATATGCCAAGCTTTCCAACAGCAAGCAAGACTCAGATATCAGCCTGGAAAGCAGACCTGGCTAAGGAACTCCAGAAGTACGATGAGTGCCTTATATAAAACTGAAAATGACAGATACCAAGGCATAAAAACCACACATTTCCAAGGTAATCAGACTAATGATTATGTCATTTATTGTCACTATTAGTTATATTTACTGTGGTGATTAATTTTATTGGTCAACTTGACTGTCCATAGGGTGCCCAGATTAAACATTTCTAGGTATATCTGTGAGGTATTTCTGGATGAGATTACCATTTATATCACTGGATTTAATAAGACAGATGGCCCTCCCCAAAGTGGGTGGGCATCAGTCAATCTCTTGAGGGCCTTCATAGAACAAAGAGTGGAGGAAGGAGAAATTCGCCCCCTTTTCCCTTCCTCACTGTTGAGCTGGGACATCTCATCTCGCCTCAGGAAAAGATAGTGGTGAATTGAACTACCGACCTTCCTGGGTCTTCAGCTTGCAGATGGCAGATCACGGGACTGGCATTGGTCTGTTTCTCTGGAGAACCCTGACTAATGCATTTACCTAACATTTACCTAATGGCAGCAGTGAACATAACATTCACTGGTAGATGGAGAAAGTAGAGATTCTGCTCCACAAAGAAGGAAATTACCTCTCAGGAGAAAAACCTCTCAAATGTGCTTTTCTCAGCTGGTTATATAGAATTCAGATCTACTCTCTCCTATATCTTATGTTACAAATAGTAACAAAAGCATCTATAATCTAGTTAGAAAAAGAAATAGAGTTGGAAGATCTGGTTCAAATTCCAGCTTTGCTGCTTACTACATGTGGCCTCGGCAGGGCTCAGTTCCTTCTTCTGTAGAAATAAGTTAATAATACTTACCTCATATAATTGACGTGTATTATATATGGTTAGGCATTCACTCAAAGAGGTTTTAAAATTTCCTTTTATTAATCCATAAATTATAAACATTAAATTCTTATCTTTCTGCTCAAGTTTCTACCTTATTTGATATTTATGACCTCAAGAATAACTACTTTGAAGGACAGTGTTATGGACTGAATGCTTATGTCCCCCCCAAATTCATGTTGAAGCTCTAATTTCCAATGCGATGGTATTAGGAGGCGGGGGTCTTTAGGAGGTGATTAGGTTTAGATGAGGTCGTGAAAGTGAGGCCCCCATGATGAGATTAGTGCCCTTATAGGAAGAGACCAGAGATATCGAGTTCCATCTCCACCTCTCTCCCTCCCTCCTCCTTTCCCCTCTTCCCCTCCGTCTCCCACGAAGACACAGGAAGAAGATGGCCAACCACAAGCCAAGAAGTGAACCCTCAACCAGGAACTGAGTTGGCTGGCACCTAGATCATAGGAATTCACAGTCTCCACAACTTTAAGAAATCAATGTCTGATATTTAAACTACCCAATTTATCTTATTTTGTTATGGTAGTCTGAGCTGAATAAGACAGATAGCATCCACTCATTTGCAGGTAAATGTTCTTTTATCAAATTCAAAGAAATAAAACTCTTTTTATTGCTTTACACATCCTTTCACCTGGTAGAAGATACTAATTGGCTTCTGCACTTAAAAGTGCAGAATATACTTTCTTTTGATCCATATGAAACAACTTGTGAAATATACAAGATATGGATTATTACCATCATTTTACAGACAAAGAAACAAAGTACAGTCGTAAGTTTGGAGATCACATCAGTGGTAACAGAGGCCATTTCTGATTAATCTAACTCAGATTTTGATAATTTCAGACTCTTCTGAGCCAAAACAACTTCATGTACCTGATTTTACCAGTTCACTTTGTGAATAACACAAGAAAAGGATTCAGGAAGATATTGGTTTAACCACAGGCATAATATTTGCTCAGTATTATAGAGTAAAACTAAAGCTGACGCACCAAGATGTTTCATTCAAACCCCAGCATAAGACACACACGTGGCCAAAGTTGGCTCTCGGGGGTGTTCTACCTGAGCGGCTATAAACAGATCTGGACCCACAGCATGCAGAGAGACAAGATAGACAGCTGTCACATTTTAATATGTTGGAGCTATTTTAAAATCCTATTGCTACAACTGACTTTCTGTGCCTGTAAGTCTTTCTTCCAAGGAGTTTTCAATTAGTATGTGAAAGCAAAGGGTCAGAGTGCTTGAGTACAACACAAATGATCCCTAATTGAAATTACTCTAATACGTGCTTCCATTTCATTTCATAAAAACTGTTCTATCCAAATGTGGGTATCCTCAAGAATACATTATCCAGAAGATTAATCCAGAATTCTATCCAGAATGCATTATTCAGAAGCATTATCTCTATGCTCCTATTATCTTTTAGAACCACATTTTTAGAAATTACTATACAGATCTATTGTGTATTATTCTGAAGAGTCTAAGTGACAGAAAATCATTGATTTCTAGAAATAGTCAAATTGTCTGACTAGTGAATAAAGGTGGATGAACCAGGTAGGTAATTCTGTTTCAGGTTAAAATACTAAATGTGGCTATAAAATACAGAGAATAGCTTCTCACGCGGCCTCCACATACTGGCTCCTCAAGCCCATCCTGTTCTTTCCTACCTCAGCATCTTCGGATAATTGCTTCTACTTCTCAAAATCTTTTTACAGCATCTTGTTTTCATTCATAAGAGTAAAGCCTCACTTAAAAGAGGCCTTCCCTGAAACCTTAACGACAGAGTGGCCTAGCTCCATATCCATGTTTGTTTGTTCTTTTAGAACAGTTATCACTATTAATTTTTGTCATTATTGCTTGTGTCTCTCTCTCTCAAGCTGTGCTGTCCCATATAGTACCCAATAGATACATGTGGCAACTTAAATTTAAATTCAAATAAATTACAATTAAGTAAAATTACAGGAAAAAATGATGAATTGGATTTCATCAAAATTAAGAACTCTGTTCCTTGAAAAATACTGTTAAAAGAATAAAATTACCAGCCACATAATGGGAGAAAATATTTATAAGTCACATATATGATAAAGAACTTGAATCAGAATATATAAATAACTTTCAAAACAATAATATAAAAACTAAAAATCCAACTGAATTTGGGCAAAATAATTGAATAGGAACTTCACTAAACGTAACACATGGATGATAAGTAAGCACATAAAAAGATGCTCAACATCATCAGTCCTTAAGAAAACGCAAATCAAAACCACAGTGAAATACCATATTATTCCCTCTAAGATGGCTATAATCAAAAAGATAGTAGGTATGGGTGAAGATGTGGAGAAATTAGACCCTTATACACTGTAGGTGGGAATGTAAAACCACTCCGGAAAACAATTTGACAGTTTCTTAAAAAGTTAAACTTACATCTAAAATATGACCCAGCCATTCAACCCCAAAGTGTTTACCCAAAAGAAATGAAAGCATAGGTCCATACAAAGACTTATACATGAATGTACACAGCAGCTTTATGTGTAGTAGCCAAAACCTGGAAACAACCCAAATACCCAATTGTGGCCTCTCTACATGATGGAATATTACTCAGCAATGAAATGAACTACTGATATATGCAAAAACATGATGAATCTTAAAATAATTATATTGAATTAAAGCAAAAAAATACATAGTTTGATTCCATTTATATATAATTCTTGAAAATGCAAATTAATCTACAGTGACAGAAAACAAGACCAGTGGTTGCCTAGGAAGGGGGAGCAAACCAAGGGATTAGCAAGGGACATAAACTTTGGGGGATGATAAATATATTCATTCTCTTGACTGTGGTGAGGGTTTCAGAAGTATATACATGCGCCAAAACTTACAGATTTATATACTTCAAATATGTACAGTTTCCTGTATGTCAATTATACCTCAGTGAAGCTGTTAAATTTTTTTGTTCCTCATTTGTACAGCCACATGTCAAGTGCTCAGTAGCCACATGCAGCTAGTGGTTATCAAACTGGACATTGTAGATAGACAGCAGTACTACTGGCCCAGAAAGTTCTCGTCAACAGTAACGCTCCAAACCAGGGGTGAGCAAACTAGACACCAGGGACACACTGCCTGTTTTTCTAAACTCAGTTTTATTGGAACACAGTTATGGCCAGTCATTTACATACTGTCAGTGGCTGCTTTCTCGTCACAGTGGCAAAGTGGGTAGCTGCAACAGAGACCTTATGGTCTACAAACCTAAATTATCTACTATCTGGCCTTTTGAGAAAAGATTTGCTGATTCCAGTCTAAATCAAACATTCTGAACACTGGGGTTATACCTGTCCTGTTCACTGCTGTATAAGCCATCTAGTGTTTATTGAGTCCCTAATATGTGCACTGTCCTAAGCACTGGAGAGACAGCCTTGAACAGTACAGATGAGGTCCCTATTCTCATGGTTTTCACCATCTGGTGAAGGGTTCAGGTAATGGAAGAAGAAGTAAATAAGAAATTAGGCAAGGATGAATGCTAAGATGAAAATAAAACAGAGGTATAGAGCATGACTGAGGGCGGCAACTTCCACTTAGGCGGTCAGGACAGGCCTCTGAGAGGACCAGACATTTGAACAACATGAGAGAGTCAATGCTACGAAGACCTGTGGCAGAAGCAGAGGGAAGAGCAAAACCCAAGGCCTCAGACTAGGAATGAATTTGAAGACCTGATGTGTGAAAAAGAAGGCCCATGTGGCTGGAGAATACACAACAATGCGGAAAAGGTAGATAAGATGGGAGAAATAGAGAAGACTAAGAAAAGGAGTCCGAATTTTATTCTAAATATGATGAAAAGTTACTATAGGATTTTAAGCAAGTGAGCAATATGATCAACTTACATTTTTAAAGATCACTCTGGTGCTGCTAAGTGGAAACTGGGCCAGGGAAGAGCAAGAAAGGTGTTAGACAAGTTAGGGAGTTTCTGTAAAGGTACAAATGAGAGATGGTGGTGGTCTGGCCTGGGCTACAGTGGCAGCAGTTGATGAAGTGGAGAAATTCAAGATATATTTTGAAGTAATAGTTGACTGGCCCTTCTGATGGTTGTGGTAGAGTAAGGAAATGAAGGAGTTGAAAATGAATCCCAGATTTTAGCTTGAACAAGTGGGACAACAGTATGAACCACAAATATGGGAGAAACTACAAACAATAGAAGCTAATACTTATTGAGTGCTTATTATATGACAGTATTCACTCAATTTCACATTTAATATTCCCAACAATCTTGAATAGATAAGTATTATTGTTATGTTCATTTTAGAAATAGGAAACTGAAGGTTAAGGTCAGAAAGAGAGGACCAACACAGTGGAGACTTGAACCTGGGTCATCACACTCCAAATTTCACCACATTGTATGAAACTGCCTCCTTAACAGTAATTTCTGGGAATATGAACTACATTCTGGATTAATAGTCCTCAGGATGACTAGCTTTAAAGATGCTATCGTTTTGCTTTTTCTATTAAAGATCATCTTGTTTTCATAGAATAAAAGAAGTAATTGTCATCTATATACTTTTCAAAGCACTTTCTGCAACATTATCCCTTTGATTCCCATTTTACAAATGAGGAAACTGAAACAAGTCAAGTGATTTCCTCAAGATCATCAAGATAGTAATAGAATGAGAGCTAAATCCAGATGAACTGACTCCACATAGTGATCTGGCCAATAAACTTGTCTTTAAAAATTTGGGCCATTCAGAAAAAAACATGTTTTACATCACTATCCAAAATACACATACATATATGAAATAGAGAAAAAGAAGTAATACAAAACTCTATTCACCATTACTAATTTGCTAGGATTTCTTTTTCTATTTAATTTTTTTATAATTTTGATTGTAACTGGCAATTTAAACAACACTGATCCACACCTTGGTAATTAACACTACAACCACATAGAAGACTTTTTAAGAAATAAATCTCACAACTCACTAAAACTACCAAACAGGAAGAAGGCAAGATGGAACATAAAGATCAGTCTGTTGAGTATTTGGGTTACATGAAGACTGGTGTCCATAAGAGTGTAAATGGCGATGATTCCATGAACTATACTTTGGAAGTATTTTTTATTATGATTATTTTCTATTGCTAATATGGAGGTCTGAAATCAAGGCATGCCTGCTAATATTTAAAATAAGAGAGGTGCACTTTTATGGAAAAAAATATTAAAAGCAAAAGAAAAAAGCTCTTCAACATCATCTTTGATCCAAAGGTAGTAAAAAGCTGTAGAGTGTCCAGATTAGGAAACTCTATTTCCCTGGAAAAGAAAGAAAGAAAAAAAGAGAAAGACTGCTGGTAATGTGACAACCCGTTAGGATGTATAATGAAGGACAGCATCTTAAGGGCAATAGCTTAAGATGTGAGGCAACCGTTCATTTACTGGACAAGTACTACTTGATAAATGATCAAGCTACTCCAATGCCCTTTGCCAGTATACTTAATTTCCCTCAGTAAAGGAAGACAACTAACTGCCCAGGAATATAAACCTTTGATTTTTCCCAATTCCTTAAGTATACAAGAATTTAAAAAATGCTTTAAAGTCTGTGTCAATTACTTGGAACATTCATTTACCTTCCCAAATGCGGCGCTAGCCCGGTGCATTCTCTCTCTCTCTCTCTCTCACACACACACACACACACACACGCACACACACACACACGCGCTATCCCCGCATCTCAGAAGGGAAGAAGCGACACGGACACGCCACAGCCGCAACACAGGAAAGGCTGGCCAGCACTTCAGCCCACACATGACCCAGTTCACGGGCACCCCTAGGCGGCCCGTGACATGGTCCACGTCCTGGGGAGCGCCCGCTCCCTTCTCTACGCCGGAGCACCATCTCCCCTCTCAGCTGACCTCCGGCCAACCCAGGATCCTGGCGCGCAGAGTCGTGAAAGGCTGCGAGGTGCGGACCGGATCCGCAGGCCCGCGCAGCCCCTCCAGGCTCTAATGAGAACGCAGTGCCTCCAGACATTCCTTAGGGAAGAGTTCGCTGATCCCTCTAATCCCAGTTTATTTCCAGTGAAGCTGGAACGGCACCCCCAGGACACAGGGCAGAAAAGGGCCAAATAACCGAAGGTCTTGAGGGGAGGGCTGGAAGAGGAACGGCCGCGGCCAGAAACACCCAAACCCCGTCCGCAGACGGAGGGGCAGCAGGGGCCGGCGGCTCGCGGCCACGTGCACTTGCGCAGGGGACCCTCTCCGAGACGCCGGGCCCGGTCGGCGCCAGCACGCCGCACGGCGGCCGTGGGCACCGGAACGCAACGCTACAAGTTGTCGCCCGCGTCGCCGCTCCCGGCTCTGACAGGGCACACGCGCGCCGCCCCACGCCCACGCCCCGGCCCCTCTCCAGCCTGAGCGCGACCCGGGGGCCGGGGGACCCCGCAGGGCGAAGGCCCCTGTGCCAGGCCCCCACGACCCTCCGCCGCAGCCCACGGGCCCCGCCCAGCCCGGCTCCAGGCCGAACCAAACCTCCGCGCCCCTGCGGTGCACCGTTAGCATCCCAAGCATACCTGCGGGTCTGACCACCACCTCGGAGACCCCGGAGTCGTGGCGGAAGCGCCGCGCTCGGCGCAGGAACCTCCCGCCCAACCACCACCAAAAAAAAACCCACCGCGAGCGGCCGCGCCTCAGCGTCCAGGTGAGAGGCTGAGCGCCGCCGCCCGCCCGCCTACCTTCCTCAGCGCGGCTTGCCGCGGCCTGGCCGACGCCGCGGCCCCTGACGACTCGGAGCTGACCCCGTCTGCAGGCGGTGAGCGCCCGGGAGACCTCGGGGGGACCCAGGGGCCGAGCCCTCGGGGGAGGGGGGCCGGGAAAGGCGAGGCCCCAGTGCCCGCCCGCGCGCCCCGACTGAAGGAGGAGCCCGGCCGCCGGTCCCGTGGCGGATGGAGACGGGGCGGCAGCCTGGGGGCCGCTCCGAGAGCGACTACGACTCTAGGCGCGAAGCCCGGGAGCTTCGGGGTGACTTGGGAGACCGCGGCGCCGTGAGGGCGGGGAAGGCAGGAACGTGCCGAGACTCACGCAGCGGGCCGCGAGCCGCGAGCCTCGAGCGTTAAATTGCCGAGGCGGCCGGCTGGTGCGCGGCGGGGGCAGCGCGGAGGGCGCGCGCTGGGAGTGGGGTGGCGGCGGGCGCAGGGCGCCGCTCAACGTCCTCACCTTCTTGGTGCCGGGGCCTCCCGCGATCCGAGACACGCCTGTCAGGGAAGAGGAGCGCCCCGGCTGCCCCCCTAGAGTCTCCTGCTGGGGGGACATCGCTTCCATGAAGAAGACTGTACCGCAAACCCCAGCCCAGGAGGAGGCTACGCGGTCATGTCCGCGGCACGGCGGCCGGAGGGGCGAGGACGCGCGGGCCCGAGGCGGCTGCCGCGCTCAGGCAGGGAGCCGGGCTCCGGGTGCGGGCGGCGCGCCTCCCGTCGGGGCCATGCACGGCTGCTGTGCTCGGCGCCGCGGGCTGCAGGCGATTGCGGCTGCGACCGCCCGTCCGCGCCGCGGCCCGCCCCGCCTCGGGCCCGCCCCCTCCGCGCCGGGCGCCCCGCGCCGGGACCCGCCCCCGGCCGCCGGCCTCCGGCCGCGGCGCTCCCAGCGGCTGCCTCGGACTGCGGCGCGAGGAGCCAGGCGTCTTTCTCTGCGTGCAGAGATCTGCTGGGGTACAGGCGACCGACTGACCTTGCCAGCCCGCAACTCCGGCAGGCCCAGCCCGCAGGAGCTCACCGGCCCGTGTCACGAACGGGGGCCTCTAGGGCACGGACGCGCGCCTCTCCCGCCGCCCAGCCCACGCGCACCCGACCCCATCCCTGCCCGCGCTGCGCCCGCGGGGGACGGCGACGCGGCAGCGCGTGCGGCGGCGCAGTCGCGGCCACCTCAGCCCGAACCGAGGAGTTGCGGTGATTCCTGCCTCGCTTTCAGTGGACTGCAGAGGGGTTCCCCCCCCCGCGACCCCAGCCCGGACTCCCACCCCACCCCCCAGGCCCCAAGCTCCCCCTCCCGAGGCCTCGGGTTGGAGCTGCGCGTCGCGGGGTGCTGGGCTGTGCACATTGGGAAGCCCCCCGCATCTCCTGACCTCTTGAGCAACCCCGAACGTTAGCGTGTTCAGGTGGCCCTCGTTGGCTTCTGCAGCCGCGGGTCAGCAGCCCCTGCACAATTTGCACCAGCGGTTTCCGCTGTCTGCGGCTGCAAAGACATGGGCATTCCAAACGTCAAAGCGCAATTAAGGAAAATGCAGGCGAGAGAGGACTCTGATATTTGGCTTAGCCATTGAGAAGGCTACAATATGTGGAAGTGTTTATCAGATATCTGCGCCGAGAGCATAACTTCCTGACAGCCCAAATAGTGGCAAATTTTTTTAAGGCCAGAGAATAATCGGAGGGAGGGGATTTGGAGCCAACCCCGGTCGAGCTGAGTGTTGCTGCACTTTGCAGGACCGACTGACTGGTGCGGACGATTCGGTAGGTGGCATTATTCCCTTGGAGTAAGGACTACATAAAGGGTGGATTAGCGATGAAGGACACCACTCCATGATACCATGTTGTTGAAGGAGGTTTGTTTGTTTTTGTGATTTTTTTTTTTTTTAATTGAGGTTCCTGTAGGGTTGGGCTGTTATCAGGACAGGTTGTAGAAGAATAGGGCTCTGGCCGGCTCTGTTCCAAGCAGGAGATGCTATCCAAAACACACACACATTTACATACACCCCCCCCAACACTGGCATTGTTTATTGTGGAAGTAATGGGGAAAATGTTCCAGCCCATTTTAAGCCTTGTCCACATCACATTGTTCAAAGCAGACTTACATAGGCTGTAAAGAATCTTGATTTATATAATACATATATATATAAATCATTCTAATATATATGTATGTATATGTGCACAGACGCAATTTTTCAGGAGTGGCTCTTTCTGCAGCTTAGACCCCTGTGTAGTGACAGGACTTCGCACCCACTATAGGTTATCATGGATTTTACACTGCAGACAGCTTTGCAGTTCCTTTCATTCCGTTCTGAACTCATGCTATGATGCTTCCTATCATGAATGGATAATCCCAGTTTTCCTTACTTTGCTTCATTTTTTAAATTTCGATAATACTTATCTCCTTTTAATGTTTCATGTAATTAACTTATCTTTAATGTTTATTATCTCTCTTCCAGCGGTCAGAAATCTCTTTGTTATTGTTTACTGTTGCATCTCAGGTGCGTAGAGCAGCGTCTGGCACAATAAATGTTCGTTGATTAAATGAATGAGTGAGACACAAAAAGGATATGAGATCGATCCAGAAGGGCCAGGCCTGAGTTGTTATTTTACGTATTATCAGGGGTTTTATCAGAAACACCTGTGTTATCAGGTGTTTCTTTTTGAGATAATACCTCGTGCTCCAATCACATGTGGAAAACTCACTTTCACTTTAGAATTTGTAAGTGCTTTTATTTCAAATTCCATTAGTTTTGATTTGCATAAAAAACCATCCCACCCGTCTCCTATAAGGAGTTTTGAGGGAGGTCTCCCTTCCTAAAGAACATTGCTGTTTGCTCAGATTAATATTATCACGAGAGTAATGTAAAGAACACGAATAAGATACAGTCACTCCCCAACTTAAACCCTTCCTTGGCTCCTATGTCTATGGAATAAATATCAAATGCTACAGTGTGGTATACAAGGCTGTCTACAGTTTGACCCTCACTCCCACTTCTTTGTGTTATCTCCTGCTCTGCTTAACTCTAGCCCTGTTCTCCCTCACAGGGAACCGTGTGCACTTCCAAGAACGCCTTGACCTCTCACATCTTCATGGCTTTGAATTGCTGCTCTTGTTTAGGAAGTTTTACTTCTCTATGTTCCAAGCCCTATTGTTTTACATGTATTCATCTAGGGCCTGGCGCATAGCAAACATCTGATAAATATTTGTTGAGGAAAGAAATCTTCAAGGCTTACATCTATAATTACCTCAGGAAAATTTTTCTGACTTCCTCTTTACCTAGCTACCTCCACACACCAACCACACACACAAGGTTAAGTGCACCTTCTGTAATAGTAACGTAACATTTATTGAGTTACTTTATACTAGGTATTAGTCTGAGCATTTTACCCATTTTAATTCACTTAAATCTTAATCTGTGAGCTATATTCCCTTACACCCCATTTTATAGATGGGAAAACCCAAGTCACAAGGATGTTAAATAACTTGTTCAAACAGCTGGTAAGTAGTGAAGCCAAACTTGGAACCTGGGAGTGTGCTCCAGGATCGGTGCTCTTCCCCTCTCGTGTCCATACTACCTCTCCTGTGTGCTTTCCTCTCCTTACAGCACACGGTACACTAGGCTGTTACCAGCTGTTTTACTTGACTGTAAGCTCCTTGAAATTAAAGGTCGTGTTTTGTCTTCTCTTTTTTTGTGCCAAGCACAGAGTTACACTCTCAAGGATTCTTTTTTTCAGTGACCTAGCTTTGAATGAATGAGTGAAGTAGTAAAAATAACCATTTTCAGGGCGCCTGGGTGGCTCAGTTGGTTAAGCATCTGGCTTCGGCTCAGGTCATGATCTCAGGGTCCTGGGATTGAGTTCCACATCGGGCTCCCTGCTCGGGGGAGCCTGCTTCTCCCTCTGCCTGCTACTTCCCCTGCTTGTGCTCTCTCTCTGACAAATAAAATCTTAAAAAAAAAATAACCATTTTCATTCTCTATACAGTTTAAGGAAGATGCTCTGATGTGGGAGAAGTAATCGTGGACTAGTCCTATCATTCCTTAGACGGTGAAAGCGTTTTCTCTGCGCTGGCGATGTTACCGTGTAGAAAGTGTGATGCCAGAAAACAATAGTGATGACAAGGCAACTGAAGGAGTGTGATGACCATGTCTGACACAAGCAGGATGCATCCAGAATATTTTGAAACAAACTGTAAAGCAAAGTACTAAGAATAGCATAGTTTAACAGCTGGGAAACACCAATAGCAGACCTTTAACAGGAACTAGTCTAAGAATGAAACCAAAATGTTTGGCCAACCATTAGATTGAGTGACAGTGAATAAATTTAACTATGAAAGGGGATGTCTGCACAATTCATTCATCCAATATATATTTATTGTGTGTCTGCTATGTACCAGACACTGTGCCAGGTGCTTGGATTATAGTCAAGTTGAGTCCACAAGTGTCATCCTTGTAAGCCCCAAAATGCACATAAAAATCACTGGCAGTGCTGTCTGAATATCCTAGAGCAGAGATTGCGAACTAATGGGCCACAGAGTGAATTCAGGAGTGTTTTTCAACATATATGCTTTTTTCTTTTTCAAACTTGTTGCCACCTTAAAAATCAAGATATTTCATGTAGAAATCTGGGCTACATTTCTCCAAGGCAACAACAGATAAAACTGAGTTGTAGCTGTGTGTTATTGCGTTTAATGCTCATGGTTGTCACAATCACCACTGTCTCCAGTGCTGGGCAACTACTAACACCTGAGGTAGTGGAAGATGAAATACCGGCAAGAGAGCTAATGAGGCCAGAGAAGAATGACAAATACCAAGTGTGTGTGTGTGTGTGTTTTACATTAATAGAATTTTTCAGGAAGAGAAGAAGTTGACAGTGTCTTATTGTTGTAAGAGATCAAGCCCTCCCCAAGGTGAATATAAGCCTTGATATAAGAGAGGTTTTGACTTAATTATTAAGATCAGACATGGGGGCTTTCTTTCTCATCCTTTGGTTAGAAGCCCAAAGGGGCTATTTCCTTAAAGAACAGAATCCCAGTTCTAAGAGTAGAAGTTTATGAAGTGGGAGACAGAGGAGTTAGGAAAAGCAGAGGAGGAAGAAAGGAAGAAGGGGAGTATAGAAGGAAGATGTTAAGAGCTGAGGCTGGAAGAAGAGTTTGGCCAGACTATGAAGGACCTTGGATTCTATGGTAAAAATTTAGATATTATCCTCTAGGGAAAGTGGTAAAAATGACTGGCATCTGTTGAATGCCTGCCATGTATTGGATATACATTACATGCATTATCTCATTTAACCTCTACCATCACCAAAGACATTTGTATCATTATACTCATTTTAAATATGAAGATGAGGGGCGCCTGGGTGGCTCACTCGTTTAAGTATCCAACTCTTGATTTTGACTCAGGTCTTGATCTCAGGGTCATGAGATCGAGCCCCGCATCAGACTCTGCACTGGATGTGGAGCCTGCTTAAGATTCTCTCTTTCTGCCCCTCCTCTCTCTCTCTCTCAAAAAAAAAAAAAAAAAGTTAAAAAAAGTTTAAAAATAAATAAATAAATGAATAAGAAGATGAGGCTCAGAGAAGTGAAGCAACTTTCCTAGGTCATTAATCAAAAAGTGGTGGAGTCAGGATTTGAACCCAGATCTGATCGAGTTCAAAGGCCATATGCTTATGATGTCACAGTATTATAATAATAATACCTATCACTTATTGAGAGTTAACTTTGAAGGATATGGAGAAAAGGATTTGGTAGTCAAAACACTAACTTAAGCACTTTACACACTATCATAATCTTTGAAACAACCCTAATGTTGTGTATTTTTATGCCCACTACATAAATGAAGAGCTCAGAGATATTAAAGTACTTATCAGAGTTCATATGGCTATGAGTCGAAGAGCCAGAATCAAACCCAGGACACCCAAAACTCACACTCTTAACCACTACAACTGATGGTATGGTCTTGTTTTTGTTCCTTGTGACTGAAGAACATCCTAAATTGTGTCCCATTCATTTCATGTGAGATAAAACTAGATATGCCCCTAAGCCCTTCCACTTAGTCCATGGTAAGCTTGCTTGCTGGTCAGAGGCTTAGCTTAGTTATTTTTAAAGTATATTTTACAAAGCAACTTGATATTTTAATAAGAAACAGCAAAAAGGAGAAATGTCTATTTTTCATCAAAGTTTAGGTTGCTCTGTGAGCCAGATTAAATTAATTAACTGATTATCATTTGTTGTCTATCACATGCCTTATGTTCTTGCCCATTCTTCAAGGGTCGGCACAATCTGTGACACCTCTCCCCACAAAGGACTTTAGGTTTCTTTTTTCTCTTTGTTTTTCCTAGGCATTTCAACTGACTGCATGTTTTTAGCTCTGTCCACATGTTTATGTCATAACCCTCCCTAGGCATTTGTAGAAATCAGCCCATTATCTGTGCTGATATAGTAGAGATTAGGGAGCTCAGTACATGACTAGGTTCAGTAAGTTGTGCAAGATTGCTCAGCTAATAAGTAGTGCAACAGCATTCCAGTCCAGTTCTGGTTCTCAAAAGTATGAAACTTAAATCCTTTCCCTTAAATCCTATTTAAATTATAAATGAAAATCAATTGTTGCATATTTGCAATGGGAAATAACAGAAGATGGTATAGTAATAAAACAAAAATATGTTTATTGCAGCATTATTTAGAATAGCCAAATTATGGAAACAACTTAAGTGTCCATCAATAGATGAATGAATAAAGAAGATGTAGAATATATATGCAGTGGAATATTACTCAGCCATAAAAAATAATGAAGTCTTGACTTCGGCAGCAACAAGGATAGATCTAGAGAGTATAATGCTAAGCAAAATGTCAGATAAAGACATATGCCATATGATTTCACTCATATGTGGAGTTTAAG
Organism: Phoca vitulina; assembly: GCF_004348235.1. Taxonomy (NCBI): domain Eukaryota; kingdom Metazoa; phylum Chordata; class Mammalia; order Carnivora; family Phocidae; genus Phoca; species Phoca vitulina. The sequence goes on from NW_022589741.1 coordinate 7,619,021, forward strand.
AAACAAAGCAAATGAGCAAAGAAAAAAAGAGACAAGAACCCCCAGACTCTCAAATATAGAGAAAAAACTGATGGCGGCCAGAGGGGAGGTGGGTGGGGGAATGGGTGAAATAAGTGAAGGGGATTGAGAGTACACTTATCATGATGAGCACTGAGTAATGTATAGAATTACTGAATCATTATATTGTACACGTGAAACTAATGTAACACTATACTTGAATTAAAAAAATAAAACAACAAAACCAAAAGTTTATTTTTTAATAGTGCTATGCCAACTGAAAAGAAATTAGATACAGAAATTCTAAAAGAATTTTTGCTTTAAAGCATATTTTCCAAAGTATGTTATATGCAACACTAGTCCATTAGGATACTTTTTTTTTTTAATTAACATATAATGTATTATTTGTTTCAGGGGTACGGGTCTGTGATTCTTCAGTCTTACGCAATTCACAGCACTCACCATAGTACATACCCTCCCCAATGTCCATCACCCAGCCACCCCATCCCTCCCACCCCCTCCACTCCAGCAACCCTCAGTTTGTTCCTGAGATTAAGAGTCTCTTATGGTTTGTCTCCCTCTCTGGTTTCATCTTGTTTCATTTTTCCCTCCCTTCTCCTATGATCCTCTGTCTTGTTTCTCAAATTCCTCATATCCATGAGATCATGTGATAATTGTCTTTCTCTGATCGACTTATTTAGCTTGGCATAATACCCTCTAGTTCTATCCACGTCATAGCAAATGGCAAGATTTCATTTTTTTGATGGCTGCATAATATTCCATTGTGTGTGTGTGTGTGTGTGTGTGTGTGTGTGTGTGTATACACCACATCTTTTTTTTTCAAAGATTTTATTTATTTGACAGAGACACAACGAGAGAGGGAACACAAGCAGGGGGAGTGGGAGAGGGAGAAGCAGGCCCCCCGCCAAGCAGGGAGCCCGATGCGGGGCTCGATCGACCTGAGCTGAAGGCAGACGCCTAACGACTGAGCCACCCAGGCGCCCCACCACATCTTTTTTATCCATTCATTTGTTGATGGACATTTAGGCTCTTTCCATAGTTCGGCTATTGTGAACATTGCTGCTATAAACATTGGGGTGCAGGTGCCCCTTCAGATCACTACATTTGTATCTTTGGGGTAAATACTCACTAGTGCAATTGTTGGGTTGTAGGGTAGCTCTATTTTCAACTTTTTGAGGAACTTCCATACTGTTTTCCAGAGTGGCTGCACCAGCTTGCATTCCCACCAGCAGTGTAGGAGGGTTCCCCTTTCTCTGCATAGGATACTTTTTTTTTTTTTTAAAGGAGGGGTTCCATATTCATGGTTCCATGGGAAATGACACTAATGTGATAATGTACATTATAAAATGTGGTGTAGTAAATCTTTGATAAATTCTGTAGTAAAAAAACCCAAAAAACAGCCAAACCCTGCTTAATTTCTGCTTGATCTTTTTCTGCCTCTATATGTTTAACATGCTAATACAGTCCTATAAGAACATTGCTGGGGTATGCAATGAACTTTAATGCAGTGGAGATGGGAGAATGGGGTGTATTCCCCTTTAAGTCACTTCCTCTCTATTGTTTTTTTCTCTGGGCATACAATGTGCTCACATCCTTATGATATTAAAATAAAGCCTTCTCCATCATGCTCCCTTCTTGAATTATCACTACTGCCCCCCACACACGCTTTCTTTTTTTCCTTCTTGCCAACTTTTGGAAAAAGGAATCCATATAAACTGCCTCTGCTTTTTCATTGCCTTCCCTTTTTGCAAATATGAGATCCCTTTCATGATTTCCCAGTGAGCAAATGCAATAGCTTCTATAATCAAAGATGACACTTTGTAGCATATGTCCTGCCACTCTTCTCTTGGCAGCCATGACACTTGTATTGCATTCATTCATTAATTTTACAAATATATAAAGATACAAAATGAACAATTTAGACATGCTTTCTATTTCTCATCTTCAAAAATTTATATTCTAGTTTCTCTATTTCTCTGAATTCTCTAAGTCACCTTCACTGGATCCTCTTTTCCTACCCACATGTTTAATGTATGCATCTCTTAAGGCCCTTTCATTTCTCTTTTCCCAACATACACTTGTATGTGCAGACACACACACACACACACACACACACATTCAAGGTGTTGAAGAGAAGAATCATGACTTTTGATTCCACAAATGTTGAATACGTGAATTTATGATTTTCCTAATACTGAATATAACTATAGCACCTGTACTATTATTTTTATTCCAAATGAGGATTGTTACATGAATGAAATGGGAAGTTGTTGTTTTATCCTATGATAGATAGGTGTGTATTGAGTGAGAGAAAGTCAGAAGTGGATTTCAGAGGACTGTATCGTACATATGAAAAAGACATATAAGCAACTAGCAGATAGTTATTGAGAACTTCTCAATTTTCTGTTAAGAAGTGATTAGGAAGATGTCAGATGAAAATTTTACCATACCATAAAATTTTACCGTAAAATTTCTCTGGAAGTGCATATCCATAAAATGAGCAAAAAGAGTTTTTAAAAATCACTTACTGCCACAAAGAAGGAAAGGAACATACCTAAGCCTGCAATTCTCAAGGTTAGGTCTCAGACATTGAAACCACCTTGGGAACTTTTAAAAATAATATTTGGGCTTCTTCTCCAGAAATTCTAATTAAATTGGTCTGGGGTGCAGCCTAAATGTACAATTTTTTTAAAGCTCTATACCTGTGTCTAAGGTTAAAAACATTGACCTGGGGTGCCTGGGTGGCTCAGTCGTTAAGTGTCTGCCTTCGGCTCAGGTCATGATCCCAGGGTCCTGGGATTGAGCCCCATATTGGGCTCCCTGCTCCATGGGAAGCCTGGTTCTCCCTCTTCCAGTCCCCTTGCTTGTGTTCCCTCTCTCACTATGTCTCTCCCTGTCAAATAAATAAACAAAATCTTAAAAAAAAAAACCAAACATTGACCTAAGAAAAACATTCCAAAACATGGTTATTGAGGGGGTGAAAAAGATTCCAGAGAGTAGTAAAGAAGAGTAGTGATGTTATGTTCCTTACCTCACTCCAAATCCTAGAGGGCAAACTTCTGAATTGGCCAAATACGATTCTTGCTAATGTCACTAATTCTAGAAAGAAACATAATGAGTAAGTATTATTATTTTTGTCTTTTCCTTCTGATCAGTGATTAGTAGGAACTGCTGCTAGAAAGAAACTGGTGATAATGAAAAATGAACAATGAACCTGCCTCTCTCTTATGGAAGGGAGGACTTCAGAGCTAAATTCAAGAAATAATCTAAAACTTGAAGGTCTTCCTCCGTTGAATGGTATACCACCCTCCACCCCAACTATAAGCAGAGAGAAGCAGAGAGTCTTAGTATAGAATATATAATAAAACCTCAGAAGAGATAGCAGAGAATGAGCAAGATGAAACAAAATGATGTGGCAGTGATGCAGAAATACTATAGCACAACATGAAATCATGCATTGCATGCAAAAGATAGAATCCAACCTAGATGAAAATATAAACTAAAGGAATAGAAAATAATTTATAAATGCTGCATTCTATAGAACTTAATGAGAACCAGTATTCAGTGAATAAGAGCTCAAAGATGAAATGACAGATGAAAAGAGAGGTTGCAAGCTTAAAATAAATGAGGACCCAAATCAATGTCATTACAGAACAAATAAGTAAAAAAGATGCAAAAACTTAACTTTAAGATCGAAAGAACATCCTGTGTTTTTGGTAAATTAAAAACAGAATACTTAGCAGGAGGATATATCCTTATTAAACTATTAAACTTCAAGGTTCCACTATAATGCAAGTTCCATGAAGGCAGGAGTTTGTTTTGTTCATTGCGATATTGTTAGTGCCTAGAACACTATTGAGCAAATTAGAGGTATCCAGTAAGTATTTGTTGAATGAATGAAAGGGTGAAGAAAGATTTCTTCACTTTCAGGCATGAAAACCAACATATCTAATTTCTAGTTCCACTTATAGGGAGGTTGGAAGTCACCACTAGAGCTTAAAAACAAGTAAAAAGCTGAACAGACTGAAAAATTAAGCACTCTTCTTGGATCCATAGGAGGGGAACACACAGGGCAAAGTGCTGCACACAAGATTGGAGAGACAGGGAAATACAGGGAGCCAGGGATTACTGAAGCAGACACTCAAGCAGAAGCTGCTGCCATGTCAGGGTAGGAAAACTTGACTGTAATTGATGAATAGCTAGAGGCTCAATGTGAACAACTCAGAAAGTTAAAATCTGCAGGGGAACCTAGACATGGTGGGGTGGGGTGGAGGGTCCCACAACAGTGTAAGATTTCCAGGATACTAAGTATCAGAGAAAAATCCCTGGGGGCTTCCAGCTGAGAGAGGGAGAAAAGGAACCATTTTGAAATACACCAGAGCATTCTGTTTTTCTTAGTAACACCTGCCTTTCAGGGAAAACTAGTTAACCAGAGCCTAACCTGGTGTATTATCAGAACCTAAGTGACCTGGAAAGGAAATACCTCATTCCAGTCCTCCTTAGCCATCTTGTCCCACCTAAGAGGGGAAGAAAAAAACCTGAGAAACACTTGTGAAGTTCACAGTCCAGAAGCATAGTCTCACTAAAACGCAGACCTAATCATAGGACTATAGAATGTTTTCCCTCTCTAGCACCTCACCAGCACATTATTTTTTTTTAAATTTTTTATTGTTAATGTTAATCACCATACATTACATCATTAGTTTTTGATGTACTGTTCCATGATTCATTGTTTGTGTATAACACCCAGTGCTCCATGAAGAACGTGCCCTGTTTAATACTCATCACCAGGCTAACCCATTCTCCCACCCCCCTCCCCTCTAGAACCCGCAGTTTGTTTTTCCGAGTCCATCATCTCTCATGGTTCATCTCCCCCTCCGATTTACCCCCCTTCACCAGCACATTATTAAAGGCCTACTTACTGCAGTTCCTTTTGCCCATTACAGGATGTCTAGCTATCAAGATAGTTATAAGGCATAACAAAAAGGAAACAAAACAAAACAAAACCCCTCCACAATTTGAAGAGACAGAGTATGTATCAAATCCAGACATGGCAAGGACATTGGAATTTTCAGACTGGGGATTTAAAAGAGCTATCTGTAATATACTAAGGGCTCTACTGGGTAAAGTAGACAGCATACAAGAATAGATGGGCAATGTAAGCCAAAAGATGGAAATCCTAATAAAGAACCAAAAAGAAATGCTATATATAAACAGTAACAGAAATGAAGGATGTCTTTGATGGGCTCGTTAGTAGATTAGACATGGCCAAAGAAAGAATCTCTGAGCTAGAGGATATATCAACAGAATACCTGAAAACCAAAAAGGAAAGAGAACAAAGGCTGAAACAGAATGTAGTTTCTAAGGACTATGGGACAACTATAAAAGTGTAACATACACATAATGAGAATACCCACTGGAATACTCGGTGGGAAGGAGAAGAAAAAGGGAAAGGAACAGAAGATACATTTTGAAACAATAACTAAGAATTTCTCCATATTAATGTCTGACATGAAACCACAGATCCAGGAAGCTGAAGAACACCAAGTAGGATAAATACCAACAAACTACACCTAAGTGTATTAGTGTATCATTTTCAAATTACAGAAAATCAAAGATGAAGAAAAAATTGTGAACGAAGCCAGAGGTAAAACACACCTTACCTAAAAAGGAGCAAAGATAATTGCATGTAACTTCTCAGAAACCATGCTAACAAGATAGTGGAGTGAAATATTTAAGGTATTGTGAGAAAAAAACACTTCAACCTAGAATTTTGCACCCTGCCAAATTATTATTAAAAAGTGAAGGAGAAATAACTTAGACAAACAAAAATTGAGGGAATTTCTTGCCAATAGATCCGCCTTGCAAGAAATGTTAAGAGAAATTCTTTAGAAAGAAGGAATATAATGCAGATCAGAAACTTGGAGCTACATAAAAAAGGAAAAGCATCAAAGAGAACAAGTGAAGATAAGATAAAAACTTTTTTCTTATTCTTAACTGATCTAACAGATAACAGTTTGTTAAAAATAATAGTAGTGATATATTCAGTTATGTGTATGTCAGATATATATATATATACACACACACACACACACACACACATATACAGCTAACGTCATACTTGATGAGAAACTCAAAGTTCCCACTATGATCAGGTAAAAGACAAGGATGATCCCTCTCACCACTCCTTTTCAACATCATACTGGAAGTCTTTGCTAATGGAATAAAGCAAAAAAAATAAAAGGTATACAAATTAGAAGAAAGACATAAAACTGTCTTTTTTCTTTTTTTTTTTTTCAAATGGCACAATCATCTATGTAGGACATTGAAAAAAATCAGTCAAATAACTCCTGGACCCAAAAAGTGATTATAACGAGGGTGCAGAATACAAAGTTAATATACAAAAGTCAGTTGCTTTCCTATGTGCCAACAGTGAACATGTGGAATTTGAAACTAGAAGCACAATAATATTTCAGTTACCATCCAAAAAATGAAATACTTAGGTATAAGTATATCAAAATATATACAAGATCCATATGAGCAAAACTGTAAAATTTTGATAAATGATAATAAAGGGGAACTAAATAAATGAAGCGATATTCCATGTTAATTGATAGGAAGACTTAATATTTTCAAGGCGTCAGTTATCCCCAACTTGATCTTTGGATTCATTCCAATCAAAATCCCAGCAAGTTATTTTATGAATATTGATAAACTTATTCTATAGTTTATACAGAGAGGCAAAAGATCCAGAATACCCAACACAATATTGAAGGTGAAGAATAAAGTTGGAGAACTGATGCTACCTGATTTCAAGACTTACTGTAAAGATTCAGTAATCAAGACAGGGTGATATTAGTGAAAAAATATACAAATAGAGTACTGGAACAGAATACAGAGCCCGGAAATAGAACCTCATGAATATATTCAACTGATCTTTGATCAAAGTGCAAAGGCAATATACTGGAGCAAAGATAGTTTCTTCAGCAAATGGTATTGGAACAATTGGACATCCATATCCCCCCACCTACTGGTCCTCACCAAAAAAAAAAAAAAAAAATCTAGATACAGACTTCACATCCTTCACAGAAATTAACTCAAAATGGATTATAGACCTAAATGTGGAATTCAAAACTATGAAACTCCTATAAGATGACATAGGAGAAAATCTGGATGACTTTGGGTATGATGATGCCTTTTTAGATACAACACCAAGGACATGATCCATTTAAAAAAATTGATAAATATAAAACTTGGGCTCTGCAAAAAACGCTATCAAGAGAATGAGACGAGAATACACAGATTGGGAGAAAATTTTTGCAAAAGACACATCTGATAGAAGGCTATTATCCAAAATATACAAAGAACTCTTAAAATTCGACAATAAGAAAACAAGCTGATTAAAAAATGGGCCAGTGACCTTAAAGACATCTACCAAAGAAGATACACAGATGGAAAATAAGCGTAAGAAAGGGTGCTTCACATCATATGTCATTAGGAAAATATAAATTAAAACAATGAGATGCTACAACACACCTATTAGAATGGCCAAAATTCAGAATATGGACAACACCAATTGTTGACAAGGATATGGAACAACAGGAACTCTCATTCATTGCTGAGTGGGAATGCAAAATTGCATAGCCACTTTGGAATACAGTCTGGTGTTTTCTTACAACATTAAATATACTTACCATTGGATTCAGTAATTGTGCTCCTCATTATTTACTTAAAAGAGTTGAAACCATATGTCCACATAAAAACTTGCATGCTGACATTTACAGCAGCTTTATCCATAATTGCCAAACCTTGAAAGTAACCAAGATGTCCTATATCTTGAATGGATAAATAAACTGTGGCACAACCAGATAATGGAATATTATTCAGCACTAAAAAGTAATGAACTATCAGGCCATGAAAAGACATGGAGGAACTTAAGTGCATATTACTAAGTGAAAAGCCAATCTGAGATAGCTACATACTGTATGATCCAACTATATGATATTCTGGAAAATACAGAACTATGGACACCATGGACACAATAAAAAGATCAGTGATTGCTAGTGGGGGTGGGGGAGAGGAGATGAATAGGCAGATGATAGAGGATTTTTACGGCAGTGAAAACACCCTGTATGATATTATAAAGATGGGTATATGTCATTATTCATTTGTCCAAACCCACTGAATCTACAACATCAAGAGTGAACCCTTAGGCAAACTTGGGACTTTGTGTGATTATAATGTGTCAATGTAGGTTCATTGTTGGTAAAAAATAAAATACTATTTTGGTGAGTGATATTGATAATGGGGGAGCCTATGTATATTGTGGGGCAGAGAGTATATGAAAAATCTCTGTACCTTCCTCTCAATTTTACTGTAAACCTAAAACTGCTCTAAAGAAATAAAACCTTAAAAAAAAAAAAAAAAAGCAAATTACCTACAAGGGAAAAGGGTTGAGGCTGCCTCCAGGCTTTTCTACAGCTAGAAGAAAACACACTAATATCTACAAAGTTTTGAGAGGAAAAGTGGCTCAAGAATTATACCCAGCCAAACTGACACTCTGCTGTAAAGGCACTGGACTAAGTCCTTACACATTATCGCATTTAGTCTTAACAATAAACCTATGAGAGAGGCATTATTATGATTCCTGTCTTAAAAAAGAGAAGTCTGAGGTTCTGCAACATTAAATCACTTGCCAGGATTATGTTAGCCAGGAATCTTATCCCAGTAGTATGACTTCAAATGCCTTTATATTAATTCTCTCATTTAATTCTCATAATAATTCTGTGGATTTTTTCCCCCTCAGATTAAAAAAAGACAACTTGAGTATTAAAAGATGAAATAATTTTCCCAAAGACATTACAGTGCTGGGATTCAATCCAGGCCTATATAATTCCACCAATCATGGGCTTTCCAGTGTGCCAAGCTTTAGTATTGTGTGTGTGTGTGTGTGTGTGTGTGTAGGTTTAATTACTGATTTCATCTGACTCTGTCGTCATCCCCTCTTCACCTTTTCTTGGAAAACATACTGTACAGAGAAGTGTTAATTCCTAAAACTTTCACTTACCCTGCTTTTATGATCTAGTAAACATGCCCTTGGCAATTTTTATTCAAGATCAGAACTGAACTTGGTGAGTACAGAGCTTACGGTTCTAAATGTGCTTCAGAAGCCAAAGAAATTGGAAAAGGGCAGAAGGCAGTGAGATTCTCACAATATAACTCAGTACTATTGTTCTACTTAATTCCTTAGCCTGGAAACAAATTTTTCCTGAGGAAAACAAAACAAAACAAAAAAACCAAAACAAGTCTATAAGCTCTGATTTCTCTGCCTGTTCAGATAGTTCCTTATTTGTCTCTTTGTTGTTGTTCTTTTTTCTTCTTTTTTTTTTTTAGGAGTGTCAAATTGCTTCAGGGATGAGCAAATCAATGAATATAGGTTTTATTTTTGTGTTATAGACCAACATATTTGTTCGTAATTTATGTCCTGATTTTATTCTACTGTGTCATGAACTCACACTCTGAGGTAGTAGGCTGTGGACAGAAACTTCTACCGTGCTTTGAATTGAGTTTTTAGTTTCTTGGATGGAATGGTATGTATGCCCTGTAAGAATCACAGAATCGTGGATGAAAAAAAAATTCATAGATGCTCCTCTGAAAATTTAAAAACATGAAACTTTTTTTAAAAACAAGTTCTTTAAGCAGAATAGTAAATTTTACATTATCAAGTAATAGATCCAAAATGTAGATAATCCCAAACCACAAATGAGCCAAAAAGTAATTTATAATTAGTTTAAGAATGTGTTAATTTTGTTTGGTAATACTAGTAGAGTTTGTGTGTGTGTGTGTGCGCTAACTGTACCGTTTTTAGGTTAATGGTAAAATTGATCTGATTTCCTAGAATAGTAAGTGTTGACTGGTTGATGCAGGGAGGCAACTGGTCTAGGATTATAGCTTTGCAAATATATCTGTCTCTGGGTAAGGAACATTTAAATAGTAATTAACCTTGAATCTGATCACTTCATTCCTTTCATACCTAGGGTGGGCTAACAAAATCAATTTATGAAGTGGCCATATGAAGGGACCTTTTATAGTTGATTTAAAGTATGAATCCTAAAAGCTGTTTTATTCCAAAAAAATCAAGAAGACCTGCAATATTTATTCTAGGGAGGAACAAGTAGCTGGTGCATAAAAATATTTTTTAATCTTCCCAAGCATATTTACATTACTTTTTGCACTCAATAGATGTTCCTGGCATTTTCATGTACAATGTGAACAACCAATAATTGACTACTAGCATTTTATTTAAACTAGAAACTAATTTATTCTTAAAAATAGAAATTAAAGAAACACCTAAGAGGGGTGAAAGTGGTCAAAAGGTACAAATTTCCAGTTATAAAATATTAAATCCTGGGGATGTAATATACAGTATGGTGATTATAGTTAATACTGTAATGTATATTTGAAAGTTGCTAGGATAGTCCTGACAGTTCTCATCACAAGAAAAAAAATTATGTCTATGTATGGTGATGGATATTAACTATGCTTATTGTGGTGACCATTTTGCAATATACACATATATTGTATTCTTATACAATATGAAACTAATATGTTATATGTCAATTATATCTCAATTTAAAAAAATAACAAAAAATCTTACCTAAATTTATGAATTTGCTGCTGGTACTTTCTTTAAGAACCATTAAGCATGGAATTAAGCAGAGAAATTCCATTTGGAGTGAGAGATCTAAGTTTGTTTCCTGGCTGCACTTCCTAACTGTGTAAACATGAGCAAACTCTGAACTTCAGTTCAGATAAATTTAACACTTACCTCAAGTGTTTGTTGGCTTGGCATCCATGAGATGTAGGTAAAAGCATGTTGAAAAATGTAAAGCACTACAGAAGTAATAGTTGTTGTTCTCTTCAGTTTAATTCAGACATGAATTTCCCTGAACCTTTGCTCTAAAGTAGAACCTTAGGTTAATTTTGGAGTTTCCTGACTCTCTGAGCCTTATGCCAGGCCCTGGCTATGTTCCTGAGAGAACAGAGAAGTGGGGAGAGGAGAAATGTTCCTTCCATTCATCTTTCGCAAGCCATACAAAAAGGCCTTGTAAACCAGAGACTATGCAAATAAGAGTGAAACAATAAGAATTCACTCCCCTGTAAATTAAACTTGAGAAGTTTTCTTTTCTGTGTGAGCTGATCATGAGGGCATTGAAAGCTGTCTCCAGAGTTCCCGTGATAAAATCCTTCAATGTTAAATTACTGAAGGATGCCATAACTCCGAGAATGGAGCAGAAGAGGAGAGTGATGAGAAAAGAGAATGTTTATGTTGACACACAGAAATGCTTTTGTAATCAGCAAGGAATGGAAGGGAATAAAGTGCACATGAATGTTTAATGGGGTTTTTAGGCAATTAAATTTTGCAGAAATGTGCTGTAAGCATGTGGCATTGCTTAAGGGCTGACCCGATCAGGTCAGGTGATCACAGTCTTGTTTGCACACTGTGTGGCAGGGAAGGGAGAGAAACATACTCGTTTTTTGAGGAATATGGGATGGCTGCCTTAGAGCAGTGATCTGTTTACGACTTTCGGTTAGCAGGAATCATTAGGCACCACCTACATTGGATCCAAGGACAAGGGGGGGAAATAATGCTTTCTAGAAAGAAAAGAACAAGTAAAGATATCTCCACTGTATCACAGACTGTGTTGCTAAAGGCATACTGTTGCTCTGTAGGGGGGCTATCAAGAGGGGACAAGATAAAATTACAGCTGATTCTGCATTTGTATGTTATCTTGGCAAGAACAGCAGCAGGGCTTAGCTTAACAAAATATTAACACTCTTCCCAAATGCTAATGAAATATAAGTAGAGAAATTGGGGGGAATTCTGAATGTAAGTATTTTATTGGCTGATTCTTTTACACATTTGCCTTTTGCCTCATTTACACAGGCATAGACACGGAATTGGAGGTGAGTGTCTCCATGGCCCACACAATCACATTAACTGTCATCCTCAACTCACTGACCTTCAAACATCCAGATCTATGGTTTGGGAAAGAAGGGGGGAGAGAGGGGGAGGGAGAGAGAGAGAGAGAGAAAGAAAGAGAGAGAGGGAAAGAGAAATAAAGAGGAAGGAGGGAGGAAGAAAAAAAGGAAGGGAAGGAAAAGAAAAAAATGGTAAATTGTGTGCAAACAAACACGATTTACCAAATCTCCAAGAAGTATGTGAAGGACTTACCTATGACTGAGAGGTAGAAAAAGATTAGGACTTTAACTGCATCAGTTAGAAATAGCCTGAGGTGAAGAAACACACCCAAGCTCTTACACCTCCTCTCCAGTACGTTGTGCAAATTGATTAGAATACCTTTTGTAACTACTGTGGCCACATTTCCTAAGGAAGGAAATCGCAGATAAATAGCTTAATATCCTAAAAGAGTGTATAAGCATAAGGATAAGGTCTCAGCATAATAAAATTTCAAAAAAAGGCTTTTCCCAAATTGTGGATGGACTGAGGAAAGTAATTCATACCAGAATAGGCTGACTCACTCCAACTGTCTTATTAGAGTGTTTTTCACATAGACTGATCTGTTTGAATGCCTCCAATAGTTCTGTGCTCTTGAAAAGTCTATTTTTTTCCTCTGCCAAATAAAGATACTCTACTTTGACTTCAGAGAAATGTTTTTTTATGAGTCCATTGAAGCTGTGGTCTTACTCATTTTATAAGTCTCTTTACCTGGTAGGTTGTACAAAGTACCAGCCCACTTTATTTATTTTTATTTTTTTTTAAGATTTATTTATTTATTTGAGAGAAAGAGAGAACACGCATGAGAGAGTGTGACTGGGGGAAGAGGCAGAGGGAGAGAATCTCAAGAAGACCCCCCTTTTCTCTCAGTGGTGCTGTCAGTCACCAAAGGTCAAAACTTGACTTGTATCCAGAACATGTAAATCTCCATCTCCATTTGGGATTTCTGTAGGGATTGAAGGAGGTCCACCCACATTAGGAGGGCAGTTTGCTCTAGTCAGTCTACAGCTTTCAATGTTATTCTCATCCAAAAACACCTTTACAGAAATATCCAGAATAATGTCTGACCAAATATTCAGGCACCCCATGGCCCAGTCAAGTAGACATATGAAATGAATGATCACACCAAATCTTTTGCATGCTTTAAATTTGGGTGGTTTATCTTTTTATTAATTGATTTGTACCAGTTTTACATGTTCTGGATAAAAGTCATATAAACACACACACACATATATACATATATCTCAACTAAAGTATATGGCTTATTTTCAAATTTCTAATGATGTTTATTTAGAGTAAAAGTTTCCTATTTTCATGAACTTTTTTAAAAAAATGTTTTGTTACAGTTAGTGCTTTTGCATTCTGCCTAAGAACTCTGGTTACATCAAGTTTCAAAAATAATGTCCTATGTTTTCTTCTGGAAGCTTTGTAGTTTTCGCTTTTAGATTTAGGTGTATGATCTATCTCTAATTGTTTCTTTTCTAAAGATTTACTTATTTAGTGAGAGAGAGAGAGAGAGAGGTGCGTGCACAAGTGGGGGAGGGGCAGAGAGAAAGAGAATCTTTATGCAGACTCCCCACTGAGTGTGGAACCCATCACAGGGCTTAATCTCACGATCCATGAGATCACAACCTGAGCTGAAACCGAGTCAGACGCTTACCTGACTGAGACACCTAGACACCCCTCAAATTAATTCTGTATATGGTGTAAGATGGAGGAATTGAGGTGTTTTTTTAAATATATGGTTATTCAATTGTGTGAAAGATTTCCCCATTTTAAACTGTATTAATATTTTTGCTAAAAATCAATTATTATATATATGTGGCCCTATTTCTGGATTCTTTAATTTGTTACATTGATCTGTTTTTCTATCTTTATGCCAATAGAACACTATCTTGACTACTGTGTTTTTACAGTAAGTTTTAAAGTCTTCTATAAGACTTTAAGTCTTATGGAGTGTAAGACTATAAGTCTTTCAGTGTTGATTATTTTCAAGATGGGTTTTCTTTTAAAGATTTATTTATTTATTTGAGAGAGAGAGAATGTAAGTGGGGGGAGGGGCAGCAGGAGAGAACTTTCAAGCAGACTCCCCACTGAGCGGGAAGCCCAACACAGGGCTCAGTCCCATGACCCATGAGATCATGACCCAAGCTGAAACCAGGATTTGGAGGCCTAAGCAACTGAGCCACCCAGGTGCCCCATTTTCGAGATTGTTTTGACTATTCAAAAGTCTTTTGAATTTCCACAAAATTTAAGAATTAGCTTTTAATTTTCTAACAAACAAATAAACCATGCTTTCATTTTAATTCAGATTGCACTGGACCTGTAGATCAATTAAGGAGACTAGAATTGATCTTTTAATAATCTCGATTCTTTTAATCCATGAACATGTTGTATCTTTACCTTTATTTAGTTCTTACTTAATTTTTCCTAGAACATGTTAGGTTTTTTTTTTCAATGTAAGTATAGCTAACATACAGTGTTATATTAGTTTCAGGTGTACAATATAGTGATTTAACATTTTTTAAAGACTTATTTATGTATTTCAGAGAGACAGAGACAGAGAGCATGAGCAGGAGGGGGAATCTGAAGCAGACTCCACAGCGACAGGTGTGAGGTGATATCTCATTGTGGTTTTGATTTGCATTTCCTGATGATGAGTGATTTTGAGCACTTTTCATGTGTCTGTTGGCCATCCGGATGTCTTTGGAGAAATATCTTTTCTTGTCTTGTACCCATTTTTAATTGGATCATTTGGTTTTTTGGTGTTGAATTGTATAATTTCTTTATGCATTTTGGGGTTACCTTTATCAGATATGTCATTTGCAAATAGTTTTCTCCCATTCTGTAGGTTGTCTTTTTTTAAATTGTTTCCTTTTTTATGCAAAAGCTTTTCATTTTGATGTAGTCCCAATAGTTTATTTTTGCTTTTGTTTCCCTTGCCTCAGGAGACATATCTAAAAAAATGTTGCTACAGCTGATGTCAGAGAAATTATTGCCTGTACTCTCTTCTAGTATTTTTATGGTTTCATGTCTCACATTTGGGTCCTTAATCCATTTTGAATTTATTTTTTTTTTTTATTTTTTATTTTTTTTAATTTTTTTATTGTTATGTTAATCCCCATACATTACATCATTAGTTTTAGATATAGTGTTCCATGATTCATTGTTTGTGCATAACACCCAGTGCTCCATGCAGAACGTGCCCTCCTCAATACCCATCACCAGGCTAACCCATCCTCCCACCCCCCTCCCCTCTAGAACCCTCAGTTTGTTTTTCAGAGTCCATCGTCTCTCATGGTTCTTCTCCCCCTCCGATTTCCCCCCCTTCATTCTTCCCCTCCTGCTACATTCTTCTTCTTCTTTTTTTCTTTCTTAACATATATTGCATTATTTGTTTCAGAGGTACAGATCTGAGATTCAACAGTCTTGCACAGTTCACAGCGCTTACCAGAACACAAACCCTCCCCAGTGTCCATCACCCAGTCACCCCATCCCTCCCATCCCACCCCCCACTCCAGCAACCCTCAGTTTGTTTCCTGAGATTAAGAATTCCTCATATCAGTGAGGTCATATGATACATGTCTTTCTCTGTTTGACTTATTTCGCTCAGCATAATACCCTCCAGTTCCATCCACGTCGTTGCAAATGGCAAGATCTTATTCCTTTTGATGGCTGCATAATATTCCATTGTATATATATACCACATCTTCTTTATCCATTCATCTGTTGATGGACATCTTGGCTCTTTCCACAGTTTGGCTATTGTGGACATTGCTGCTATAAACATCGGGGTGCACGTAGCCTTTCGGGTCCCTACTTTTGTATCTTTGGGGTAAATACCCAGTAGTGCAATTGCTGGATCATATGGTAGCTCTATTTTCAACTTTTTGAGGAACCTCCATACTGTTTTCCAGAGTGGCTGCACCAGCTTGCATTCCCACCAACAGTGGAGGAGGGTTCCCCTTTCTCCGCATCCCCGCCAACATCTGTCATTTCCTGACTTGTTAATTTTAGCCACATTTTGAATTTATTTTTGTGTGTGGTGAAAGAAATTGGTCCAGTTTCATTTTTCTGCATGTTGCTGTCCAGTTTTTTCAACACCATTTGTTGAAGAGACTATGTTTTCCCATTGCATATTCTTTCCTCCCTTGTTGAAGATTAATTGACCATATAATTGTGGTGTTATTTCTTGGCTTTCTATTCTGTTCCATTGACCTATGTGTCTGTTTTTGTGCCAGTACCATACTGTTTTGATTACTACAGCTTTGTAATATAACTTGAAATTTGAGATAGTGATACTTCCAGTTTTGTTCTTTTTCAAGATTGCTTTGGCTACTCAGGATCTTTATGATCCCGTACGAATTTTAAGTTTGTTTGTTCTAGTTCTTTGAAAAGTATTGCTGGCATTTTGATAGGGATTGCATTAAATGTATAGATTGCTTTGGGTAGTATATACATTTTAAAAATATTTCTTTTTTCAATCCATGAGCATGGAATGTTTTTCCATTTCTTTGTGTTGTCTTCAGTTTCTTTCATCAGTGTATTATAGTTTTCAGAGTACAGGTTTTCACCTCCTTGGTTAGGTTTATTCCTAGATATCTTACTGTTTTTGATGCAATTGTAAATGTTTTCTTAATTTCTTTCTGCTGCTTCATTATTGGTGTATATACAAATGGAACAGATTTCTGTACATTGATTTTGTATCCTGCATCTTTAGTGAATTCATTTATTGGATCTACAGTTTTTGGTGGAGTCTTTCAGGTTTTCTATATAGAGTATCATGTCATCTGCAAATAGTGAAATTTTGACTTCTTTTGGATGCCTTTTATTTATTTTTGTTCTGTGATTGCTATGGCTAGGACTTCCAGTACTATGTTGAATAAAAGTAGTGAGTCCTTGTTTTGTTCCTGACCTTAGGGGAAAAGCTCTCAGTTTTTCCTCATTAAGGATGATGTTAGCTATGGATTTTTCATATATGGCCTTTATTATGTTGAGGCATATTCCTTTTAAACTTACTTTGTTGAGGATTTTTATCATGAATAGATGTTGTGCTTTGTCAAATGCTTTTTTAGCCTTTATTGAACTGATGATATTGTTCTTATCTTTTCTCTTAACTAATGTGATGTATCACATCAATTGATTTGTGAATATTGAACCACTCTTGCAACTCAGAAACAAATCCCATTTGATTTTGGTAGATGATTTTTTTAATGTATTGTTGGATTCAGTTTGCTAGTATTTTGTTGAGGATTTTTCCATATATGCTCATCAGGGATATTGGCCTATAGTTCTCTTTTTTAGTAGTGTCTTTATCTGGTTTTGGTATCAGGGTAATGCTGGCTTCATAGAATGAATTTGGAAATTTTTCCCCCTTTGCTATTTTTTGGAACAGTTTGAGAAAAGTAGGAATTAACTCTTCTTTAAATGTTTGGAAGAATTCACCTATGAATCCATCTGGTCCTGGACTTTTGTTTGTTGGGGGTTTTTTGATCTGATTTAATTTCTTTTCTGGTTATCAAGTCTATTCAAGTTTTCTACTTCTTCCTGCTTCAGTTTTGGTAGGTTATATGTACCTAAGAATTTATCCATTTCTTCTGGGTAGTCCAGTTTGTTAACTTATAGGTTTTCATAATATTCTCTTACAATTCTTTGTGTTTCTGTGGAGTTGGCTATTATTTTTCCTAGTAATTTTTTTTTTTTTAGATTTTATTTATTTAACAGAGAGAGACACAGTTAGAGAGGGAACACAAGCAGGGGGAGTGGGAGAGAGATAAGCAGGCTTCCCGCCGAGCAGGGAGCCTGATGTGGGGCTCGATCCCAGGACCCTGGGATCATGACCTGAGCCGAAGGCAGACGCTTAATGACTGAGCCACCCAGGCGCCCCTATTTTTCCTAGTAATTTTGAGTCCTCTGTCTCTCTGTCTCTGTCACTCTCCCCCCACCTTTTTTTTAATGAGTCTGGCTAGTGGTTTATTATTTTTGTTAACCTTTTCAAAGAGCCAGCTCCTGGACTCTTGAAGATGGCCAAGGAGTAGGAGACCTAAATTTCGTCTGGTCCCAGGAATTCAGCTAGATAGGGATCAAACCATTCTGAACATGTACGAACTCAACAGGAGATCTAAGAAAAGAATAGCAGCAACTCTCTGAACAGAAAAGCGACCACTTTCTGGAAGGTAGGACGTGCGGAGAAGTGAATCTGAGGCGATATTCAGGAGGATAGACGGCGGGGGAGGGGGCTTCTGTCGGCCGCTTCTGGCAAGTGATAGAGCCACGGAGCACAAAATCGGAACTTTTAGAAGTAGCTCCGCTGAGGGACGTCACTCCAGTGGCTAAGTGGGGGGTGGAACCCTCACTGGGACAGTGTGGTTTCAGGACCCTCGGGGTCACAGAAAGACCAGGGGAGCCTGAGTGTGGCAGAGCTCCCAGGTATCAGAACGGGGAAGCTGGCTGTAGAGACGGAGCCGAGGAGCGGGCTCTCAGCTCGGAGTTGCCATAAACCGTGATCAGCGGCACAGTCGGGCCACTGCTCTTCCAGCAGGGACCCAACAAGCGGCAGATCCGGGGAAACTCCCCTTCCTCCCCTGGGAGGAGCAGCACAGGAGCGTACTGCAGGGATCTGCTGGGTTTGGAGACTGCACACGGGGTCGAGTGCCAGAGATAGAAACGCTTGGTCACAGGCCGGGTGAGCACGGAGTGCGGCTGGAGACCAGAAGATGGGAGTGATTGACTGCTTTTCTCTGGGGGTGCACTGAGGAGTGGGGCCCCGAGTTCTCAGCTCCTCTGGGGTGGAGATCGGAAGGCCGCCAATTTCACTCTCGTCCTCTAAAGCTGTACCGAAAGCTTGCAGGGAACAAAAGCTCCTGAGAGCAAACCCAAGCAGATTACTTAGCCTGGACCCAGCAAGGCAGGGCAATTTGGCCTCCGGCAAAGACATTTGGGACCCATGGCAACAGGACCCTCCCCCAGAGTATCAGCAAGAACAGCCAGCCAAGACCAAGTTTACCGATCAATGAGAACGGGAGAACTCCAGCACTAGCGGAATATAGCACATAGAATTCATGGCTTTTCCCCATGACTCTTTAGTCTTTCAAAGTTAATTGTTTTAATTTTTTTTTTTTTGAATTTTTCTTTTTACCTTTTTCAAACAAC